>NC_067473.1:74114431-74451235 GCF_947179515.1 Apodemus sylvaticus | reverse complement strand
GTGCTTCCCTTGTAGGTAAGAGGACCTAAATTCAATCTCATATTTAAGAAAGAAAGAAAAGAAAGAAAGAAAGAAAGAAAGAAAGGAAGGAAGGAAGGAAGGAAGGAAGGAAGGAAGGAAGGAAGGAAGGAAGGAAGGAAGGAAGAAAGAAAGAAAGAAAAGAAAGAAAGAAAGAAAGAAAGAAAGAAAGAAAGAAAGAAAGAAAGAAAGAAAGAAAGAAAGAAAGAAAGAAAGAAAGAAAGAAAGGGGGAAAGCAAGTAGTCTGAACCTTTCATTCCTACTCTAGGGAGGCAGAAACTGCTGGTTCCCTATGGCTCAGCCTAACCTATCTGGTAAGCTATAAGCCAGAAACACACTATCTCCAAAAAAATAAAAATAAAGGGAACAGTGCCTGAGGAATGACACCAAGGTTGTCCTCTGACCTTCATGTACCTATAAACACACATACATGTATTTACACACAAAAAAATATTTTTAAATATTTAGTTACATGGGAAGACATGAATTCAGTATGAATGTCATTTCAAATTTATTTCCATATACAAAGATAAAAGTACTGGGCCTGTAAAATTGCTGAGTGGGTAAAGGAACTTGCCTCTAAGTCAAGTGATCTGAGTTCAATTCCTGAGACACACATGATGGAAATAAAGAACTAACTCTCACAAGTTATTCTCTGCCATCCACATGTGCACAGTGATACAAGCCACCCATACATCCACACATATACAGTAAATAATGTAATTAAAATAAAAATTTAAAACTATCAAAGTACATAACACAAAATTTGAATACAATGGTTCTCTGGTTTTAGAGAGTGTATTTATACACTTTATAAAATAGCTCAACCAATATGAACACATTAAAGAATTTTTTCCTTACTTCTTCCAAATTATTCTTCTCAACCAATTTCCATCTCAGTTGAGCTTTTAAGCCTTTCAATGTCTTCTTAATGGATAATAAGTAATCCACACTGGGGCTCTTATTTAAACAGTCAATGATCTGTTTTTTAAACTATATGGGAGAAAGAATTACCATATTTTCAAACACATGAAACAACAGTCACTGAACATCATTATTTTATGAGTACCTGGGTTCAGAGTAAATATTAAGAAAATTCCTTAACTTTCAAAAAAGCAATGCTATTAACTGATTTTCCTAACTGTTCACATTTCTATTTAGAAGAAACACAGGTTTGGTGCTCAAGGTACCAAAGGAAATACTCTTGAATTCAACTGAGACATGAAACTAGACACATACTGCTGACATAAATACACACTGAAATTTACAGTGAGAGTCAAAGCTGAAGTGGTTCTTCTCAAAAGTGGTTTGGTAATATGTATCAAGTTTCACATTGTTCATTCATTTTACTTATAAATTATAAATTATAAGAATCTGAGAAGATATATGTAGAAGCTGGTTGAAAGTGACTTCTAGTTTGAGGTACAGACAAAGTGATGAATCAAAGAAAGGTTTGACAAAATGAGTCAGAAATAGGATAAGCCCAATTCTCAGGAGAACGGAGAGGAAGTCTGCAGGGTTTTTTAGTGTTTTACACACAGGTTGCAGGGAGCAAGCTGCACCAAAGAATGAGAAGGAGTCAGAAGATTAGAACAATTGCCAGAATTAGTTTGAGGCCACACAGAATAATTCAGTAAGAAGTTGAGAGAAGCCAGATTGAATCAGTCAGCTTGGAGAGGAGTTTGAGCCAAAACAGATAAATTGAAAAAGTCAGAGTTCAGAAAGAGCTAAAAAAGGTTGAGTTTATTCAGCAGCAAGCCTCCAAGATGACAATTATATCAGGTAAATAAAAGGTAGTTTTAATTATATATAAAGTTATGTTCAAAGATACATAAAGCATTATCTATAAGGTAAAAAAAAATAGAAGCAACCTCCACATCCAACATTATAAGGTTAAATAACATCATATATTTATGCAAGAATAAAAATCATTCAAAAGAACAGTTAAAAAAAACATTGATCATAGGGGAACTGTTCATAATATACTATAAAGCTATTAAAAATACCTTCATAAGACAATAAAATGCAAAGCATATGCATGTGTTCATAAATGTATATGAATGCACCCATTCACACTCTGTATACCTATATCTTACACTCAAAGTATTAAAAACCATGTTTTTACTTCTCAAATTCCTGTTTATAGTAAATTTTCTATAGTAAATATGCTACACAGAAAATAATGACAGCATATTTTAAGTTCATGAGAAATGCAAATATTCCAAGATTCAGTGAAATGCATAGTATCAACAAAATCACCATTCATATTCTACAGTGAAGTCAAATTATATACCAGAGAGCAATTTTTCTAGGATTACTAATTAGCAAACTAGATATTAAACTATTTGAGAAAAATTCAACAAGTAAAAAACACAGCACAAAAGATCAATTCATCAGACAAATCAGAGAAAGCAAACCCACCTCAACACTGTCCTTATACTTGGATAGCAAGGTAGCAATGAACCTTTCCTCAGAATGGATCTTTTGCAGCACTTGACTATATGTACTTAAAATAATCTCCTTGTCTATGACACCTTGCTCCTAGATGAAATTATAACACAAACAGCAAAATAATATGGTTAAGACAACAAATTTCAAAGTGAAAATGTCTTTGATAATTGCTGTATCATATCAAATTATTTCTCAAATCTTTTTTAGACAGAATAGTAGCATCCATGGATGCTCATAGGCAAAATGTTATCCTAATTATGCCATGAATTATTTTTGAAGCTGTCTGAAAAGATATCAGAACAATCAATATTCTAAATAAAAGAATAAACAATACATAAAACTTTAACAATGTTATTTCTAGAAATTGTCTCTCAGCAACAACTTCTAAAGTCATATAAGACCAACAAAAGCTATTTAATAATACATAGCATCATTACTCACAATGAGAGACAACTCTAGCTCTTTGCAGACACATGTCTCAGTCTTCTCTAGAATTCCGTCAATATTACCAATCATGTCTTCTGAAGTCAATGGCTCATCCAAAGACAGATCAAAAACCTTATTTTCAAAAATAAAAGCATGAGGTATTTCAGTTAAATAATTCAGTTAGCATTTATTGTACCACATAAACCTATACCAAAACAGAAAAGGAAAATTCTGGGGAAAAAAAAAAAGGATGCACCCTCATAAAACTTAAATACAAAAACAAAAAAGATGTATAAGCACAATATTCTTAAAGAAAACTGGTGGTTAAGGTAAGTAGCTAATTAAAATGAAAATAGAAAAACAGAACCAAAAGCAAGATGAATTTTTTTATAAAACCAACAATCTAACTGAATAGTGATGAAAAATCCTGACTGCCCAGTACTGACTTTGATAGCTAGAAGCACATGTCAACTTTTGAACAAGGAAGAAACAGAATTAGAACAAACACAATCTGCTTCCCCAAGCATTGCTAATGGGAGCCCTGCTTACCTTCTGGCTGCTCTGGAACCATGCCACAAGATGCTGCAGAGAAGCCTCTGTCTCACTCCTAATACTGGCAAACTCTTCTCTTTTGGTACATTGCCAGTCATAAAACTTTCTAAGTATTTCTTCAGAGTTATTAGTTCCTTCTTTGGCCTTTCCATATACTGATTCTAAAGAAGTTGCTAAGTCCTAAAGATAATGTTAGGATTTAAACACTGTGTTAAAATCCAAGAGATAGAATATCATAATGTTGAATGCCTACTCTTTTAAAAAAATGTTTAAATAGGGCTTGAGAGATGGCTCAGCGGTTAAGAGCACTGACTATTCTTCCAGAGATCCTGAGTTCAAATACTAGTAACCACATGGTAGCTCACAACCATCTGTAATGAGATCTGACGCCCTCTTCTGGTGTGTCAGAAGACAGCTACAGTGTACTTACATATAATAAATAAATCTTTTTTTAAAATGCATAAATATAACTAAAAGACAAAAAGAAAATATCCAAATAAACTAAAGTACAAATAAAAAGGGAGACATAACAACAAGCACAGAGGAAATCCAGAGAATCAAAAGAACATACTTTAAAAACTTACACTCCACTAAACTGGAAAAACCTAAAAGAAACAGATAAAGTTTCTACCAAAGTTAAATCAAGATCATATAAGTAATTGAAACAGAGCTATATGCCTTAAAGCATATCACTAAAAGCAGTGATAAAAAGTCTCCCAACTCTCGTCCACTTCTGCCGCTCCTGGTGCTGCTTATGTGCTCCTTCAGTGCGGACCTGGTGCCTCTTTTGTGAAGCAGCAACTGAGGAGACTTCAGTGCTCGCCATGGCCAACGAGAAACCCAAGGAAGGAGTCAAGATTGAGAACAACCATCATAGTAATTTGAAGGTGGCAGGACAGGATGGTTCGTTCTGTGGTGCAGTTTAAGATTAAGAGGCATACACCACTTAGTAAACTAATGAAAGCCTATTGTGAACGGCGGGGTTTGTCAATGAGGCAGATCAGATTCCAGTCTGATGGGCAACCAATCAACGAAACAGACACACCTCCACAGTTGGAAATGGAGGATGAAGATACGGTTGGCATGTTCCAGAAGCAGACTGGAGATGTCTGCTAAAAAGGGAGCCTGCTACTTTACTCCAGAATTTTGTTATAGACCAAGAATACATTCTCAGTTAGAAAGCCGCAATTTGGTCCCGCCGCATCCTGACTGCTACAGTACAGCTTTCTCTCTTCTCTCATGTCCCTGTCCCCATGTCTTTATTATCCATAAGTAACTGATGTGTGTGCACAAGCATATTGCTCTTTTTTTCTTTTCCTTTTTTACACTAAATGGCCAGTGTTCTGTTCTGGTTGGCATCAGATGGAGATGGTCTAGAGAAAGTCTGTGAAAATAACTCCTTCTCCACTAGTGGCACGTTCCTTCAACTCTTATCTTTATATTCCAGTGAGTTATTTTGCTCTCATTGTTTTAACAAAAGAACCCAACAACATCAAATCCTTGCATACCTTGTTCGATTGGACAATTTTAATGGTTTTTCATTTATCACTGTAAAACTGAGGACAATTTTATAACTTTTTTTGTATGTAGCTGTCACATGTAGGGCAATCTGTCTTTAAGTAGGGATAAATTACTCTTGAACAAAATGATCCTAGATAGTTTTCCCTTCAAGTCAAGCATCTTGTTGTTTACATAAACTTCTTGTTTAAAATTAAAAAAAAAAAAAAGTCTCCCAACCAAAAACTTTCCAGAGCCTGAAAAATTTTAACACAGAAGCCTACCAGCCTTTCAAAGAAGAGTTAATGCCAATACTCCTCCAATTATTCCACAAAACAGAAACAGAAAAACAATGTCCAATACATTTTACAATGCCACAGTTACCCTGATATCTAAACCATATAAAAATCCAAGAAAGAAAATTACAAAACAATTTCCCTGGTGAACCAAATATAAGAACACAATCAAAAAAGCATCTATCATGATCAAGTAAACTTCATCCCAAAGATGAAGAGATGGTTTAATATATGTAAATCAGTAAACAGAATCCATCATATAAATAAACTACAAACCCATGAAACTACTACCATAAAAACAAAAGCTACATAATCATCTCATTAGATGCAGAAAAGGCTTTTGACAACATCTAACATTCATTCATGATAAAAGGCCTAGAGAGATCAAATATACAAGGGATATATCTAAATATAGTAAACACAGTTTGCAGCAAATCTATAGCCAACATCATGGTAAATGCAGAGAAACTAAAAGCAATTCCACTAAAATTAGGAACAAAACAAGGTTATCTATTCTCTCCATACCTATTCAATATATTACTTGAATTCTTAGAACAATAACCAGCTGAAGGAGTTCGAGGTAATAAAATTTAGAAAAGAAAAAGTCAAAGTATCTTCATTTGTAGATGATGAGATAGTATTCATAAATGACCCTAACAACTCCATCAAGAAAATTGTACAGCTGATAGACATTTTCAGTTAAGTAGCTGGATATAAAATTAGCTCACAAAAATCAGTAGCCTTCCTATATACAAATGACAAACAGACTGAGAAAGCAATCATGGAAACAACACATTATACAAAAGCCTCAAATAATACAAAATATCTTGGTGTAACTCTAACAAAGCAAGTGAAAAACTTGTATGACAGAAACTTTAAGAAACTGGAGAAAAAAGCTGAGGACACTATCAGAAGATGGAAAGGTCTTCCAGGCTCATGCATCAGTAAAACTAATATAACAAAAATGGACATCGAACTAAAAGCAGTCTATAGGTTTGACACAATCCACATTAAAATTTTAGCACAATTCATCAGATATTAAAAGTTTTCAGTTTCATATAGAAATACAAAAAATCAGGATAGCTAAAACAATCTTTAATAAATGAACTGCAGGAGGTATCCCCATTCCTAACCTAAATTATATGACAGAGCTATAGTAACAAAACCACTAGCTGGAAGCCAGGCACAGCACTTGGAAAGCAAAGGCAGGCAGATCTCTGTGAGTTTGAGGCCAGCCTGGTCTACAAAATAAGTCCAAGACAGCCAGGGCTCTGTGTTACACAGAGAAAACCTGACTAAAATAAAAATAAAAATAAATAAACCACATGGTATTGGCACAAAAACATGTGTTGATCAAGGGAATCAAATGGAAGACACAGACATAAATCCACACACCTATGGACACCTGATTTTTTTTATAAAGAAACAAGAAATACAGACTGGAAAGAGTCAGCATCTTCAATAAATGGTGCTAGGCAAATTGGATGGCTGTATGCATAAAAACAATGCATGCAAACTGAACCACACTAATCACCCAGCACAAAACTTAACTGCATATGGATCAAAAACATCAACATTAAAGCAGATACACTGAGCCAGGCAGTGGTGGCACATGCCTTTAATCCCAGCACTTGGGAGACAGAGGCAAGTGGATTTCTGAGTTCGAGGCCAGCCTAGTCTACAGAGTGAGTTCCAGGACAACCAGGGATTCACAGAGAAACTCTGTCTCAGAAAACACACACACACACACACACACACACACACACACACACACACATACAAAACAGATACACTGACCCTGAACCTGATAGAAGAGAAAGTGATACATAACCTTGACTCATTAGCACAAGACAAGACTTTCTAAAGAGAATACTGTCCGAATAGGAACTAAAATCAACAATTAATAAATGGGACCTCGTGAAACTGAGACGCTTTGGTATGGTAAAAGACTCCTTCACTCAGACAAAGTGACAGCCTATGAATGGGGAATAATTTTTCACTAACTACATTTTCTTTTTTTTTTTTAAGGAATTTTTTTAAGATTTATTTATTATTATATGTAAGTACACTGTAGCTGTCTTTAGACACACCAGAAGAGGGCATCAGATCTCAATACGGATGATTGTGAGCCACCATGTGGTTGCTGGAATTTGAACTCAGGACCTTCAGAAGAGCAATCAGTGATCTTAACCACTGAGCCATCTCACCAGCCCAACTACATTTTCAATAAGGGGCTAATATCCAAAGTATATAAAGAGCTCAAAAACCTGTATGTCAAGGAAATAACACAATTAAAAAACAGGATACAGATCTACACAGAATTTTCAATAAAAGAAACTCAAATGGCTAAGATACACTTCAAGAAAAGTTCAACATCCTTAGCCACCAGGGAAAGACAAATCAAAACTACTTTGAGATTTCATCTTACACCCACCAAAAAAACAAGTGACAGTTCATAATGGTGAGGATATAGAGTAAGTCTTCCATTGCTGGTGGGAATGCAAACTCATACAACCACAATGGAAATCAGCGTGGTGGTTCCTCAAGATCCAGCTACACCATTCATAGGTATATACCCAAAGGATACTCCAACCTACCACAAGGACATTTGCTCAACCATGGTCATTGCTACTCCAGTCATAACAGCCAGAAAATGAAAATAACCAAAATGCCCTTTGGCACATGATTAAAGTGTAACTTATTTACATAATGGAATATTACTCAGCCATTAAATAAAATCAGGAAATTCACAGATAAATGGATAAAAAACTAGGGAAAATAATCATCCTGAGTGATGTAACCCAATCCAGAGAGACAAATATGGTATGGGTTTCCTTAAATATGCATATTAGCTATTAAATAAATGATTAGCAAGCTACAATCCATAAAACCACAAAAGGTAGATATAGGATAAGAAACTCTGGGGGTTTGGCAGATCAATCTCTGGGAAATAGGAAAGAAAAGCTATTGATTGGGGGTTACTAGAACAGGAGGCTAGGGGAAGAAGTGGATAAGAGAGGGAAGACAGGAGAGACAGCTAAACTCAAGGGCCACTTGAGGGTTACTATGAGCACCTAACACAGTAGAAGCATCCTAAAATATACACATATATGAAGGAAATAGAGGTGAAATTGCCAAAAAGAGACAACCTCAAACTGGGCATCTCTTGTCACCAAATGAAGTTTCCAGTCCAGGAATCCATTACATTTAACTGAGGTTTTGGCCACAGGGTCCGATAGGGACCTCCAAACAGTCCAAGCTATGGCCAATACTATGGGTTGATCTCCAAAAACTGACAGCAAGACCCCAACTTGGAGTTCAGCAGGTATCTACATAGAGCCTTCACCCTAAAGTGTTAGTGTCTTTGGTACTTTGTACGCTACCAAAAATGAAATGTAAACAAGCCAGTCACAAACTTTGATCTACAAGATCATCCTACCTGCAAGATACACTTGTGCAATGGTGGCACAAAGCTTGTGGGAGTAACCAACCAATTATCTATGACTTAAGAACCAACCCATAAGATGGAACCCAAAACTAACAGCTTGTATGACCAAGCACCTGAGACCAGATATCCCTGGGACCTTGGGTAAAACCAAATAATATTGTTCTTTTTTTCAAAGGAGCAATAAAATGACTACTAAAGATGTCCTACTGCACTCATAGATCAGTGCCTTACTCAGCCATCATCAGAGAAGCTTCTTCCTGAAACAGAAAGGAATAAATGCAAAGACCCACAGCCAGACAATATGAAGGAGTCAGAGACATTAGAACACTCGGCCCTAAGTGTAATGTCTCCATCAAATTCTTCCTCTCAGGGAAACAGGAACCCTGCAGAAATAAAAGCAGAAAAAGTCTAAGAGCCAGAGGGGATGGAGGACATCAAGAAAATAAGACTGTACTAAACAATAGGGCTGACAGACATATGAACTCATAGAGACTGAGGCAGCAAGTACAAGGCCTGCACAGGTCCACACCAAATGAGGTTCTGTGGCTGAAAGGAGAAGTGGACACTTGCCCCCATCCCTAAGCCAGAAGCTATCTGTAACTGATAGCTTTTTGCAAAAGGAAATTTAGTTTTCTTTAGGGAATCTCACTGGGGAAGCAATCAGCTCTTAAGGATAGGCTTGCATGCACAGGAGATGACCAACAGAAGATGAACTCAAGAGCATTGTGGGGGGTTTCCTTTTGTCAGGGCTTTTCCTTTTCAAATAAATAAATTTTATTCATGGGTTTTTATCTGTTTACCCTTCTGGTCCTTTGAGTATATATTATAACTCCACTTGGAGAATTTTAATTTGACCATATAATCATAAGTCAAAAAACAGGCCTCAACAAATACAAGAAGATTGAAATAATCCCATGTATCCTATCAGATCACCACAGATTAAGGCTAGTCTTCAACAACAACAAAAATAATAGAAAGCCCATATACACATGGAAGCTGAACAACACTCTACTCAATACCTTGTTTAACTGTAACATATAATACACAAAATAACCATTGATTGAAGTCCAAGATCATTGTAGCTGTTCTGCTGATGATTGTACAGAAAGAAATAAAGATTTAAAGGGAAGACATCAATAAAAGTAAAAACAGAGAAGAAAACCTAACAAAAATACAAAAATAAGATCACAGAAATTAGTTAAAATCAAACAGTAATTATAGATATACAGTCAAGTAAGTTACCAACCAAAGACAAATATATGTTTGACTCTAAAAAATTGACACATTAGTGTGTTAGCTATAAGACAACTCAAAAAGTGAATCTATAGCTGGACATGCATTCTTGAAATATCCCAAGTTCAAGCCCAGACTAATTTCCACAACAATCTGTCCCAGCATAACAACCTTGCCCCCTGACAACAAAAGGTCCCTGGAAAAAAAGCTCTCTTGAGTTAACATTTTAGAGTTTTGGGGGTCTTTTTAACTTGTTTGTTTAAAAAGAAGAATTGGGCTAGAGATATGGCTCAGTGGTTAAGAGCACTGACTGCTCTTCCAGAGGTCATGAGTTCAATTCTCAGCAACCACATGGTAGCTCACAACCATCTGTAATGGGATCTGATGCCCTCTTCTGGTGTGTCTGAAGACTGTGACTGTGTACTCAAATATATAAAATAAATAAAGCTTAGGGGAAAAAAAGAGAAAATCAGGAAGAAAACAAAAAGAAGAATCAATTTTTTAAAAAGAAAAGATTTAAGGTTTAAAAAACAAAAATATATACAAAATACTAGCAAAAAAGAAAACTAGAAAGCAAATTTTTAAATAAAACTAAAATTTTATCCTAAAATACAAAAGTGAAGAGTCATGTTATAGGGTGATTAAAAAAAAAAGAGAAGATCCAAATTAATAAAATCAGATATGAAAGGGAGACATCACAAGAGATACGCAAGAAATTCGAAAATCACAATGATATATTTTTAAAATCTGTATTCCACCAAACTGTAAAACCTACAAGAAAGAAATGCATTTCTTGGTATATATAAAACTACCAAAATTAAATCAAGATGAAAATAAATGATTTAAACAGATCCATTCCATATCCCCTAGTGAAATAGAAGCAATAATTAAACATCTCCCAATTTTTAAAAAAAAATCTACTATACCTTCAAAAAAGAACTAATATTCCTTATAATATTCAATAGTCCTTGAAATATTCCACAAAAGAAATGGAAGAAACACATCCAAGTTCTTTTTATGAAGCTATTATTACTCCAATATGGAAACCACATAAAAATTCAACAATATATATATATATATATATATACACATATACATATATACATCCTAACACACCTTATAGATGCAAAATTTATCAATAAAATACTTACAAACCAAATTCAAGAACACTTCAATACCTACTATGATCAGGATGATCTCATTCCAGAGATGCAGGGCTGGTTCAAAATATATAAACCAATAAATATAATCTATCAAATAAACAAACCAAAGGGCAAAAAACACATGATCATCAAATTAGATGCAAAAAAAAAAGGCCTTTAACAAAGTTCAACACCTCTTCATGATAAAAGTCCTGGACAGACCAAGAATACAAGAGACATACCTCAACATGATAAAGGATACAAATACGAAACAAAGAAATCAAACTATCCTCATTAGCATATGATATGATTTTATACATAAAAATCCTAAAGACTGAACAAGGAACATCTACTACAACTTACAGACATTTTCAGCAAAGTAGCAGAATACAAAATTAGCACACAAAAATTAGTAGCCTTCTGTGGGTCCTTAATGGCCCAGGATAAATGGGAGGAGGGTAGTAGAGGAAGATATCAACCCTGTTTATCTCAGTTGAGAGCTTCTTACACTAACAGCTTGACAGTGCACTTGAAAGCTCTAGAACAAAAGGAAGCAAATACCCCCAAAAGGAGTAGATGGCAGGAAATAATCAAACTTAGGGATGAAATCAACCAAATGGAAACAAGAAGAACTATACAAAGAATCAACAAAACAAGGAGCTGGTTCTTTGAAAAAAATCAACAAGATAGATAAACCCTTAGCCAAGCTAACCAGAGGGTACAGAGACAGTATCCAAATTAATAAAATCAGAAATGATAAGGGAGACATAACAACAAAAATTGTGGAAATTCAAAATATCATCAGATCCTACTACAAAAGTTTACACTCAACAAAGTTTGAAAACCTGGATGAAATGGACAACTTTCTAGATACATACCAGGTGCCAACGTTAAAAGAGGATCAGATAAACCATCTAAATAGTCCCATAAGCCCTGAGGAAATAGAAGCAGTCATTAATAGTCTCCCATCAAAAAAAAAAAAAAAAAAGCCCAAAACCAGATAGGTTTAGTGGGGAATTCTATCATATCTTCAAAGAAGATATAATACCAATACTCTTCAAACTTTTCCATGAAATAGAAACTCAAGGAACACTATCCAACTCATTCTATGAAGCCACAATAATGCTTATACCTAAACCAAACAAAGACCAAACAAGGAAGGAGAACTTCAGACCAATCTCCCTCATGAACATTGATGCAAAAATACTGAACAAAATCCTGGCCAAGCGAATCCAAGGATGCATCAAAACTATAATTCACCACGATCAGGTAGGCTTCATCCCAGGGATGCAGAAATGGCTCAATATACAGAAATCTGCCAATGTAATCGACTAAACAAAATAAAGGAATAAAAACCACATGGTCATTTAATTAGATGCTGAAAAGGCTTTTGACAAAATCCAGTATCCCTTCATGATAAAAAATCTTGGAGAGATTGGGAATCCAAGGCCCATACCTAAACATAGTGAAAGTAATATACTGCAGACTGGTAGCCAACATCAAACTCAATGGAGAAAAACCTGAAGCAATCCCTCTAAAATCGGGGACCAGACAAGGCTGCCCACTCTCTTCCTATCTATTCAATGTAGTACTTGAAGTCCTAGCCAGAGCAATCAGGAATCAAAAGGAGGTCAAAGGTATACAAATTGGAAAGGAAGAAGTCAAAATATCACTATTTGCAGATGCGACCCCAAGACTTCCACCAGAGAACTCCTAAAGCTAATAAACAACTTTGGCAAAGTGGCTGGATATAAAATTATCTCAAGCAAATCAGTAGCCTTCCTCTACTCAAAGGATAAACAAGGGGAGAAAGAAATTAGGAAAATGACACCCTTCACAATAGTCCCAAATAATATTTCATACCTAGGTGTGACCCTGACGAAGCAAGTGAAAGATCTATATGACAAAAACTTTAAGCCTCGGAAGAAAGAAATCAAAGAAGGTCTCAGAAGATGGAAAGATCTCCCATGTTCATGGATTGGCAGGATCAATACAATAAAAATGGCCATCTTGCCAAAAGCAATCTACAGATTCAATGCAATCCCCATCAAAATCCCAAATCAATTCTTCATAGATCTAGAAAGAGCAATTCTCAAATTCATCTGGAATAACAAAAAACCCAGAATAGCAAAAACTATTGTCTATAACAAAAGATCTTCTGGGGGAATCACCATCTCTGACCTCAAGCTCTACTACAGAGCAATGGTGATAAAAAACTGTTTGGTATTGGTATGCAGACAGGCAGGAAGATCAATGGAATAGAATCGAAGACCCAGAAAAGAACCCACACACATACGGTCACTTGATATTTGACAAAGGAGCTAAAAACATCCAGTGGGAAAAAAAGACAGTATTTTTAACAAACGGTGCTGGATCAACTGGAGGTCTGCATGCAGAAAAATGCATTCTTATCTCCTTGTACAAAGCTCAAGTCTAAGTGGATCAAGGATCCACACATAAAACCAGATACACTGAAGCTTATAGAGAAGAAAGTGAAGACGAATCTTGAACACATGGGCACAGAGGAAAAGTTCTTGAACAGAACACTAATGGCTTATTCTCTAAGAACAAGAATTGACAAATGGGACCTCATAAAATTGTAAAGCTTCTGTGAGGCAAAGGACACGGTCAATAGGACAAAACGGCAACCAACAAATTGGGAAAAGATCTTTACTAACCCTACATTTGATGGAGGGCTAATATCCAATGTATACAAAGAACTCAAGAAGTTTAGACTCCAGAGAACCAAATAACCCTATTAAAAATGGGGTACAGAGCTAAACAGGGAATTCTCAACTGAGGAAACTTGAATGGCTCTAAAGCACCTAAAGAAATGTTCAGCATCCTTAGTTATGAGAGAAATGCAAATCAAAACAACACTGAGATTCCACTGGTGAGAATGGCTAAGATGAAAAACTCAGGGGACAGCAGATGATGGAGAGGATGTGGGGAAAGAAGAACACTTCTCCATTGTTGGTGGGATTGCAAGCTGGTAAAACCACTCTGGAAATCAGTTTGTCGATTCCTCAGAAAATCAGACCTGCAGACCCAGTTATACCACTCCTGGGCATATACCCAGAAGATGCTCCTACATGTAATAAGGACACATGCTCCACTATGATCATAGCTGCCTTATTTATAATAACCAGAAGCTGGAAAGAACCCAGGTGTCCCTCAACAGAAGAATGGATACAGAAACTGTGGTATATATACACAATGGAGTGATACAGAAACTGTGGTATATATACACAATGGAGTACTATTCAGCTATTAAAAACAATGAATTCATGAAATTCTTAGGCAAATGGATGGAACTAGAAAGTATCATCCTAAGCGAGGCAACCCAATCACAAAAGAACACACATGGTAAGCACTCAATAATAAGTGGATGTTAGCCCAAAAGCTCAAAATAAACAAGTTACAATTCACCCAGCAGAGAAAGCTCAAGGAGGAGGAAGACTTAAGTGAGGGTGCTTTGCTTTGGTTCCTCTGAGAAAGGAAACAAAATACTCACAGGAGCAATAAGAGAGACAATGTATGGAGCAGAGACTGAAGTAAAGGCCACCCAGAGACTGCCCTATCTGGGGATTCATCCTATTAACAGTCACCAAACCCCGACACTACAAGAAGCATATACCCAAGAGGAGCATGCCATGGTTGTCTCCAGGGGGCCCCTGCCAGAGTCTTACAAATACAGAAGCAGAAGCTAGCAACCAACTATTGGACTGGGCATGGGGTCCCCAATGGAGGAGCTGGAGGGTGGTCCAGAGGAGCTGATGGAGTATACAGCCCCCATGGGAAGAAAAATGATTTTAGTCACCCAGATGCCCCAAGACTCCCAGGGACTGAACCATCAACCAAGGGGTACACATGGTTCCCGCCAAAAATGTGGCAGAAGAAGGCCTTGTTGGGCATCAGTGGAAGGAATGATCCTTGGTCAGGTGAAGGCTCAATAGAGGCCCCAACAAAGGAAAACCAAGGGGGTAAAGGGGGAGTGTATTGGGTGGAGGGGCATATACATGGAAGCAGGGGGTAGGAGGAGGGGTTGGGGGTCTTTGGGGAGGGGGAAAATCAGGAAATGTTTTACCATTGACAATGTAAATGAAGATAATATTCAATAAAAAAAAAAAAGAAAGTGAGATCTACAAAAAGAAAAGAAAATATGGTTCGTTTACTCAATGGAATACTATTCAGCTATTAAAAAAAAGGACATGTGTTTTTCAGGCAAATGGATGGAACTAAAAAATACCATTCTGAGTAAGGTAACCCAGACCCAAAAAAGACATTCATGGTATGTACTCACTGACAAGTAGAGAATACCCATGACACACCACACAGACCCAAAGAAGTTAAACAAGAAGTAAGGCGCAAGTGAGGATGATTCAATCCCACTCAGAAGGAGAAACATAATAAACCAAGGAGGCACGGACCTGGGTGAGAGAAGGGAAGGGCATATATATATACATACATACATATATATATATATGTATGTGTATATATATATATACATACTAGTAAAATAATGATACTCAGTTATGCTTGAGACAGAAGCCTAGCATAACTGTCCTCTGAGAGGCTCCATCCATCAGCTGACTGAAACAGATGGGGAGACCCAGCCAAACACTGGACAGAGCCTGGGGAGTCTTACAAAAGAGTTGGGGGAAGGACTGAAGACTACGAGGGGTAGAAACACCACAGGAAGACCAACAGTATCAACTATCCTGGGCCTCTGGGAGCCTTCAGAGACTGATCCAACAGCCAAAGGGCATGCACAGGCTGGACAGAGGCCTCCCCAGCACGGTCCTTCAGATGCCACCTGACTCCCCCACACATCTGTAGCAAAGTGCTGACTTGTCCTGCCACAGTGGGAGAGGATGTGCCTAATCCTGCAGAGAATTGATGCACCAGGGTGGGAGGATATTGGAGAAGGGGATACCTCACCATCTCAAAGGCAAAGGGGAAGGGAAAGGAGAAGGGACTCTCTGAAGGGGGGAACCAGGAGGGAGGCAGTATTTGGGAAGTAAATAAATAAGTCAAATTTTTTAAAAAATATATATGTATATATTAATTCCAACCTGCAATGTTTTTAAGCGTTTATCAAGTGGTAACTCATCTACTTCCAGAATAAAAACATCTACAGCCACGAACAGCTTCTGTTGTACTCCATTTCTTTCAGCAATCAAAATATTACCTTCATTCTGAAGAAAAGAAAATAGGATGGTCAAGATATCAGGTAATTTCACATGTTCACTATATGGACAATAGTGATTCCTAAAGCTCAATACTACAATAAAATACAACATTAAAGGTCAACAATCCTGCTAAGCTCATTTTTCCCTATTATTTTTACCATAAGAACTTGTTCCTTTAAAAAAAATGTATACAATTCCTAGGTAGACTTCAGCCTTCATACTACTACTCCCTTCATATTAACTACCTCCCAACACTGCAGGAGCATAATAATATATATAATAATAATATAGTCAGTAATATAATAATATATAGTCAGTATATAATAATGTGTCGGATTCCTATACTGTAGTAACATACCACTCAGACCAACATACAAGGTCCATGTTAGCAGGTTTAGAAGTCACCCTAGTTAAAATCTCCTATGAGGCTCTCAAAAGCCAGTATTTCTGTTGAGTCCTCCATGGGTTTAACTTTTAGGCTCCTTAAAGGACATACCCAGTTGTGAGTCCTCATTGGGTATTTTATAGTCTTCCTAATACAGATACAACTTGAATATTTACAGTAAATAATATTGACTATTAACATGGTTGAAACATTTTATCAGATTTCTAGGGAAAGAAACAGTTACTCAAATATTAAATATGAAAACAGAACAGGAAAAGATTTTTAAACAATGTATCTAGTTGCCAATTACTTAATCTAACTTTCTCTTAAGATAAACACTTATTTTATGTAAATAAAGTATCACTACAGTATCAGACCCTCTGCTTTCTTAAAAGATTCAACAGATTTAAAAACAAAAACAAAAACAATGGGTGTGATTCTGTCCTGCCTGCCTGTTCTGTGGAACTGTGGACAGTTGTTTTCTGTCCAGCTTCTCCCACACTGAAGTGTGTGCCTCTACCACATGGAAAACTCAATGGACATGGGCATGAGCTTTCTTAGGCCTCAGAACTATCTTTACTGCTGTGAACTAAAGGCTGACAGAGGCTATCACTTTAAAGTGGAGAATGATAAAAACGAGTGCCAGATACCATTAAGAACGGTCAGTTTAGGAGCGGGAGCAAAAGATGAACTACACATCGTAGAGGCAGAAGCAATGAACTATGAAGGCAGTCCAGTTAAAGTAACAGTGGCAACTTTGAAAATGTCTATACAACCAACAGTTTCCCTTGGGGGCTTCGAAATCACACCACCTGTGGTCTTAAGGTTGATGTGTGGTTCAGGGCTGTGCACATTAATGGACAGCACCTAGTAGCTGTATAGGAAGATGTAGTGTCTGAAGATGAAGAGGATGTAAAACTCTTAGGTATGTCTGGAAAGCAATCTGCTCTTGGAGGTAGTAACAAGGTTCCACAGAAAAAAGTAAAACTTAAGATGATGAGGACAATGATGAAGATGATTATTTTGATGAAGGGAAAACTGAAGAAAAGATTCCAGTGGAAAAATCTGTATGAGATACCCCAGCCAAAAATGCACAAAAATCAAACCAAAATGGTAAAGACTTAAAAGCATGAACACCGAGATCACAGGGTCAAGAATCCTTCAAAAACCAGGAAAAAACTCCTAAAACACCAAAAGGACCGAGTTCTGTAGAAGACGTTAAGGCAAAATTGCAAAGCAAGTATAGAAAAGGGTGGTTCTCTTCCCAAAGTGGAAGCCAAATTCATTAATTAGGTGAAAAATTGTTTCCAGATGACTGACCAGGAAGCTATTCACAATCTCTGGCAGTGGAGGAAGTCTCTTTAAGAAAATGGTTTAAACAGTTTGAGATATTCTTTCTTACTTCATTTTTGTAGTAATTGATACCTGTCTGCCCTTTTTATAATGCAAAGTGAGAACTTTCCCTACCATGTTTGATAAATGTTGTCCAGGTTCAACTGCCAAGATTGTTATGACAGGACATAATCATAGTTGTGGTCAGATGTGGAAATGGTAAAGAGACAAAAATACACATGTGAAATAAACTCAGTATTTTAATAAATTAAAAAAAAACAACAACAAAAACATAGAAGAGAAAATTCTTAGCCCACCTCATTAGGACAAGTTTGGATCTTCTCCTGAGCAACATTATATTCAGCCCAAATTTTCTCTAATTCATTCAAAGATGCTAGAGTAGTAAAGGACCCTTCATCCAACACTTGCATAGCATCTGAAAGGTCATTTCCAAAGCGAATACTAATATTAATATGCCTATTTAAAAACACAGGAAAAGAAAAGGGGGAAACATCAAAAAATTGCCAAGTTTGTATGAGAGAAATTCATTTAAAACATCTTAAAGTTACTATTTTCAACACTGGCCTATGACTTCTATAGTGGTTTGAAAATGTTTGTCCCAAGGAGTGGCACTATAAGGGGGACACTGCCTTGTTGGGTAGGTGTGGCCTTGTTGGAGGAAGTACGTCCCTGTGGGGGTGGGCTTTGAGACCCTCCTCCTAACTTCCTGGAAGGCAGTCTTCTGCTTGTCTTCAGAACAAAATGCAGACCTCTCAGCTCCTCCTGTGCTGTTCCTGCCATGCTTCCAACCATGATGATAATGGATTGAACCTCCAAACCTTTAAGCAGACCCAATTAAATGTCCTTTATAAGAGCTGCCTTTGTCATAGTGTCTCTTCACAGCAATGAAAGCCATACCTAAGACAACTAGGTACTTTTTAAAACTTTACAGAAAACCATGTGTAACTATGGTTTGTAAATAATACAAAGTTCTAGTTAAAAACTGTGTAGAGACTCAGTGGTTAAGACGCTTGCTATTGCAAAAGACCTGGGTTCAGTTCCCAGCACCCACATAGCAGGTCCTAACTAAAATGCCAGTTCTAGGGGATGTAATGCCTTCTGGCCTCCACAGGAACTAGGCATGTATGTGGTACATTTACATACATGCAGGCAAAATAGTCATACACATAAAATAATAAATAGATCTTTTAAAATGTAGAACAAATAATTCTATACATATTTTAAGATAAAATATTTCCATTAGCCAGACACAGTGGTACACACCGTTAATCCAAGCACTCAGGAAGCAGAGGTCAACAGATCTCTGTAAGCCTGAGGCCCTCCTGGTAGTGATTTTGTGTCTCAAAACAAAAACACTCAAAACAAAAAAAGCCATTGCCGTATTGCCCAGCTTGGCCTCAGAACATCTTCCTATCCAAGCATTTTCCTGCCTCAGCCTCCAATAAACCTGTACCTACTGACACATGCTGCCATACCTAACAGAAAGAAATCAGTATTTTTAAACTTTGTATAAAAAGATGACTTCCAAAATCTGCAAAATTTAAAATGTCAAAAGGAACTTTAATTTCTGTTCTATAACAAAATTTGTAAATATTTCTATAAAAATGTTAAACATAGGCAGTCTTGTTTAACCAAAGTCATAGGCAAATTCCTTCTACCCAGTATATATGCTGAGTTGTTGGGGGATTTTTTATTTTTAATCTATAAACAAAGCACTCACAGAAGTCAGGTAACAAGTTTTACCAATTTTTTTTTCTGGTTTCCAACTAGACTGCCACCATTCTAATAGATCACTTTTCCTCAAAAATTAGTTAAAGTATATTGTCATTTTGGTTCAAGTCTGGGTCAGAGCTTTGCCAATGCAGCCAGTCACCTGATTTTTAGTACTGTATCAAAAGCTGTGAGAAACCAAACTACCCAATTTCTAAAAGAGTTACAGACCACATGCTATGTGAGAGATTTATACTGGAAAAAATAGATTTCCACTGGAAGAAAAAACCAACATGCAATTTATATATTCATGGCAACATCAAAATATAGTGAAAATGAATGAGTTGTCCAGCATACAGCAGAAATACAAAATATTAAATAACACCAAATACCAAATGTTCTAATATAGACTTTTGAAAACTACTGAATAAATACTATATAAGACTTTCTAATTAATCCCTTTTCTTTCATTTTACAAGTAACATAATATTTCTTTAGAAATAATTAATAAAGAAATTCAAATTAACACAACCTTCAGTTCCAGTAAACTAAAAAAAAAAAAAAAATGTACAATTAGATACACTGGTTCCCCATCAAACCAGTACTTAGAAGCTGGAATGTGTGTGTTTTTGAGGGGGTTCTAATTTCACTCTCAGAGATGAGCTTAGGATACTACGGTTTTAAATGAGAACAGAACACTGATCAAAAGTTTCTCTAAAATAAATCTTAGGTTTAGAGCTTTCTCTTTGAAGACATAAAAATCCAAAGATTAAATCTCAAAAGTAAAAATAGTATATACAAATAAAATTTAAACAAAGCACCAACTAATTAGCAATTTTTACATTATTATTTGCAAAAAAATAAATATTATTCAAGGGAGGGTCTGAAGAGATCTGTTGGGAAAGTACTTGCCACTAAAGCATGGAGACCCAACTTGGGTCTTCAGGCTCCAACACTGAAAGGCTAGGCCTAGCAGTGTTCATTGTAATCCCAGTGGGAAGGAGATGAAGATCCCGGATCTAGGAGTGCAGACAGCATAGCCTACCTGGAGAGCTTTGGGTAGTGAAAAACCCTGTCTCAAAACCAAGGTAGAAAGCATTTGCAGAATGATACTGGAAGCTGTCCTCTGGCCTCCATACCATATACATGTATGCACAAAAACACACATAAATATCCACATATAAAACATTCTTTGAAGCTAATTTTTTTTTGCTCAGTGGTAAATTTTCTGTCTAGTATTTATAAGATTCTGGGTTCTATAACCAGGGCTACAAAAAAATACACATAATTTTACTTTAAAGTACCTAATTTCTTTCAATAGTTCTACTTTAGCTGCCAGATTCTTCAGCCTGGTTCCAACACACGTCTTCAGAGTGCTTTCTAAATGCTTAGTCAGATCCAAGGTAGCTGTTTTCTCTTTCTGAAACATTAAAAAAAAAAACTATCTTTGTGAGAAACCAACACCATACTTCTAGCACTCAAATAACTTTTTAGTTAGACTCAAGTTAAATGTTAAGAGTTAAAAACAATGTTAGTGTTAGAACTGAATTGAACTGTGGGACATCTAGCTAGTACCATGTCTGGAATCCTAGCTTAAAGAGATAAATTTTAAATATTCCATAAAGCAATATGGGAAATGTGATATAAATTATGTTATGCTTACTTTACTTTGAACTATATACTATGGTTATAGTTTGACTGGCTTTAACTTGGGGAGGGCTAGCATCTATCCCAGGACACCTGTACACAGATAGATATAGTTCTATGGAGGAGGTAGTGAAGGAAGAAGTAGTGGAGGTGGTGGAGGTGGAGGTGGTCGAAATAGTATTGGTAGAGGTGGTGGTGGCGGTAGAGGTGATGATAACAGGGTCTCACTGTGTAACCCTGGCTGGCCTAGAACTCACTATGTAGATCAAGCTTACTTAAAACTCATAGAGATCTACCTGTCTCTGTATCCTGAGTAATGAGATTAAAAATGCATGTCTCACCACACTCAACCTCTAGTTTCTTAAATGTCTGCTTATATTAAAATAGATATATTCTTTTTCGTAGCTTTGTCTAGCCTAGAAATTGCTATGTAGAACAGGCTGGGCTCAGATTCATTGAAATCTGTCTACCCTAGCTACTCCAGTGTTGGAATAGTCCAATTTTTTTCTTTTCTTTTTTTGCTTTTTGAGACAGGGTTTTCTCTGTATAGCTTTGGCTGCCCTGGAACTCTGTCTGTTGACCAGGCTGGCCTCAAACTCAGAGATCTGCCTGCCTCTGCCTCTGCCTCTGCCTCCCAAGTGCTGGGATTAACGGCGTGCACCCTGCAAGACACATTCTTAAGACTATGTAATACTACTGATGGGGCTAATTTTGAACAAAAGACTGAAAAAACAAAAACTGTCAAAATGTTAATGAGCAATACATGATTAATTATGAATCCTTTCTGAAATGTTTTGAGATAGTTCCAAGACTTAGAAGTTTTAAGGACTAGAGCACTGGCTTAGCCAGTAAAATGCTTGCCAAGAAAAACAACCCTGAGATTTCACCTCACACCAGTCAGAATGGCTAAGGTCAAAAACTCAGGAGGCAGCAGGTATTGGCGAGGATGTGGAGAAAGAGGAACACTCCTCCACTACTGGTGAGATTGCAAGATGGTACAACCACTTTGGAAATCAGTCTGGCTGTTCCTCAGAAATCTGGGCATGACACTTCCTGAGGACCCTGCTGGGCAAATACCCAGAGGATTCCCCGGCATGCAATAAGGATACATGCTCCACTATGTTCATTGCAGGCCTATTTGTAATAGCCAGAAGCTGGAAAGAACCCAGGTGTCCCTCAACGGAGGAATGGATACAAAAAAAATGTGGTATATTTACACAATAGAGTACTAATCAGCTATTAGAAACAATGAATTCATGAAATTCTTAGACAAATGGATGGAGCTGGAGAACATCATACTAAATGAGGCAACCCAGCCTCAAAAGATCAATCATGGTATGCACTCACTGATAAGTGGATATTAGCCTAGAAACTTGGAATACCCAAGACATAATCCACATATTAAATGATGTCCAAGAAGAACAGAGGAGTGGCCCCTGGTTCTGGAAAGACTCAGTGCAGCAGTATAAAGGAATACCAGAACAGGGAAGTGGGAAGGGGTAGATGGAGGAATAGGGGGAGGGAAGAGGGTTTATGGGACTTTTGGGGAGTGGGGAGCCAGAAAAGGGGAAATCATTTGAAATGTAAATAAAAAATTATATCGAATAAATAAAAAAAAAAGAAAGAAAGAAAGCATGAGGACCTGAGTTAAGTCCCCACTACCACATTTAAAAGCCAAGCACAGCAGTGGCACACATCTGTAACCCAACACTGGAGAAGCAGAAATAGGAAGGTCTTTGGGGCTTGCTATCCAGCCAGTCCAGCCAAATCAGCATGTTCCCAGTTCAGTGAAAGACTGCCTCAAAACTAAGGTGAAAATGAGGAAACCATCTGACATCAACCTCTGGTCTCCACACACACTGTCACACACACACATACATGCACCTGCACACATGCATACACACAATCAATATACACAAAAAATTAAAGAACATAAGGAAAATATAAATAAAAAATGATTACATTTCAAACAACCAATGAAATATAAACATGGTTAGCTTGAAATGTAAGAAAAAAAGTTTTCTCCTTACACAGGTATCAGATGAGAACAGACAGAGACAGAGTGACAATAACAACTAAGAGTTGCAGGGTATTTGTTCACACTGTGAACCCAGAGATTGTGTTATTTAATGAAAAAAAACTATTTCTAGTTGTGGTGTGGCTCATTTTTAGCACACCCCAACAATAAAGGTAAAATTAGTTTGTTGAAGGAAGCACCCATGTCTGAAAGTGATTTGACAGAATAGGATATGCCCAACTCTCATGAGAAGAAAGAAGAAAGGGAAGCTACTTAAGGGGGTGGAGTGTGAAAGGCTAAGAGGCAGTTTTACTGACAGTCATACAGAGACAGGTTGCAGAGAGAGAACATTTTAGATGTATGTTAGATGTAGATGAAGAAAAAACAAGGCAGAGAATGAGAAGAAGCCAGAAGATTAGAACAGATTGCCAGAGTTAGTTTGAAGCCAAGCAGAGTAATTTAGTAGTGGCCAAGAGAAGCTAATTGAATCAGTCAACTTGGAGAGGAGTTTGGGTGGAACAGCTGGGTTGAACCAGCCAGCTAGAGATCAGAAAAAAGTAGGAAGGGGTGAGCTTATTTAGCAGCAAGTCTCAGAGGCTAAAACATTCAAGGCTTAGATGAGATTGTACAGACACTAGTGGTTTTCAGGACTAGGCCTAGGTTAGCAGACAGAGGCAGTAAGCCTCCAAGATGACAATTACATCAGGTAAATAAAAGTTACTTTTATAAGCACTAATTGCACACATTTCACAGAACACTCTTTCCCACAAACCACTGACATACCTGCAGCTCTTGGGCAGTCTGTTCAACTTTCAATTCTAATGCTTTGTAATTTTCTAGAAGAACCTCTTTCTCTGTTTTAAGCTTTTCATTCTCTTCAATAAGTTTCTGGTCCTGCTTAATTTTTGCCAAGCTGACATTAGACCCTAAATTAAAGTCACCGGCAGCCAAACTTTCCCTGTTAAAAAAAAAAAATTCACTCATTTTTAAAACTATGCTTAAGGCTATTGGAACTCAAATACTGAAATTAGCATGGGCATTTAATAATACACCTTATAATTAATTGTGAATATTAAAACCATTGCCTAGCTCAACATTAAAAAATAATTTAAGCTGAGCATGTTGGCACAAACCTGCAATCCCTGAATTTGGGAGGCCAAAATGAATGCATACAAAATCTGAGGCCACCTTCAGCTACAGAGTTTGAGAGCAGTCCTGGCTACACAGTTAGACTCTATATCAAAACATGAAAATAAATTATTTTAATGCAAACTAGTTTATGTTAACTGGGTCATACTTCAAAAACAATTCCTCTAATGTTTTATACTCCAAATTCCTTATACCACTATCAACCTTAAAGAACATCATGAACATCAAATGGTCTGTTCATTTTTTTCTAATTCTTCCTCCTTTGTACCTTTTTATTTGTATAGTTTCTAAGCCAACAATAAAAATCCATCAAACTGCCATGACATCATTTCTTGATTCACCACAGATAAGAATACACTGGTATATACTAGAGCTAGAGAAGATGTTCAATGGTTGAGGCTGGCTGCTCTTGTAGAGGACCCTGGTTCAATTCCTATTACCTACGTGGCAACTCGCAGCCTTCTGTAACTCCTGGCCCAGAGCATCCAATGCCCTCTTCAGGCCTCTAACTGTACCAGGAATGCATGTGGAACACAAACATACATGAATTTAAGCCAAACACCAACACATAAAATATTTTTAAGTAATATACTGGTATGCATGAATATCTAGACTGACTTGTTGACTCAAGTAGATAATTCAAAATTATCTAAAATGGTATCTCAAATTATATACACCTGTGGTAACAAATATGAAACTTCTGATCTTTTAATTATATAACACATATGAATTGAAACAACATATCATACCTTAGAAATATATACAATTATTTGATAAATATTAAAATATTAAAAATACATATTAAAGGTAGAGATCAATTGGTAAAAATATATGCATATATGCATATTCATCACATGCATCAGACCTTAGGTTTGACCGTCCCAAGGACTGCAAAAAAAAAAAAAAAAAAAAAAAAAAGTTGAAAAAGAAATGAACTCCTTAATAGAGCACCTTAAAAATCTTAACTCCTGGCCGGGCAGTGGTGGCGCATGCCTTTAATCCCAGCACTTGGGAGGCAAGAGGCAGGCGGATTTCTGAGTTGTTGGAGGCCAGCTGGTCTACAGAGTGAATTCCAGGACAGCCAGGGCTATACAGAGAGGGCTATACAGAGAAACCCTGTCTGGAAAAAACCAAATCCAAAAAGAAAAAGGAAGTGGGAAGGGGTGGGTGGGAGAACGGGGAGGGAAGGGGGCTTATGGGACTTTCGGCGAGTGGGGAGCCAGAAAAGGGGAAATCATTTGAAATGTAAATAAAAAATATATCGAATAAAAAAAAAGAAAAAAATCTTAACTCCTTCAAGTCCTACAACAAGATTTCATACAAAAGATCTCTTAAACACATGAAAAATATTCTGGCAGCAAAAGGGGGGAAATCAGTCTTTCTTCCCTTAAGAGGATGGAGATCGCACCCAGAGTCTTATGCATACTAGGCATGTACTCCATTGAGCTACAACTCCAGTCCTAGCTTCAAAGCCTATTGTGACTTCTGGACTTTGATTAATTAATATTTGGGGAAGATTTTTATTTTTGTTAAAGATATTCAAAAAATGAAATGAAAAGTTCACAAGGGAACTTTAAATAATTCAAGAATGATTTTATTTTCTAATTGGCTTTTAAGGAAAACAGAGGAGCATGTGTTTGATGAGGAGAAAAACAGAAATTATGTAAGATCATTCACAAGATCATAGGCTTTGTTAAGGATTCCAAGAACCTAAGAACTGAATTCTATAAAGACTACTACCATGAATTTAAAATCAATTAGAATTTTAAAACAGCACCAGTCTTACTTTGGAAATGCCACGTGATTTCCTGCATTAGTCTCATACTTCACGTCAAGAGTCAGCCTCCCATTAAAATGCCCCTTTGGCCTGCTGAAGGTTGACTGGTTTGATCTTCGTCCCCACAGGGGGATAGGATTCTTGAGACCAAGCTGATTTGGATCTGGTTTCTTTACCTCACAGGCATCAATGCCTGAGGTCAGTCTGCACTTTTCTGCAAACCCTTTCTTTGCCACTTCTTCCCCTATATCAACAGTGCCATACTCAGCCTGAGCAATCACTGTTCCATCTTGATAGGTTGCTTTAATTCTCATTTTAATTTCTTTTTCAAAAATCAAACTCCCCAAAAATGTTCTGCCCTAAAAAAGACAGGAAAAAAGACATAAACCATTAACACTTTTCTCACTTACTTTGTTTCTATTGTTTCCAAGCATTGTATTTCTTTTTCCTAAAATCTATATACAATGAATCTTACTTCGTTGCTGACTTATGAAAGTATGTAGCTAATGTATTCCAATGTGTGTAAAAACACTCTTTTACAGAAGTAAAGCTAATATTCAACCATATTTACAAATGTTTTGATGAATGTTTAATAAAACATATATAATGTTTTAATTAAATATGCTAGAGAAAATTTTTACTGTCTTGGCTCCATCTAAATGTAATGATGTTCTTTAATTTGTAGGTTTTGTTTTGTTTTTCAAGATAGGGTTTCTTTGTATAGCCCTGGCTGTCTTGGAACTTACTCAGTGAACCAGGCTGGCCTTGAACTTGGGTATCTGTCTGACTCTGCCTCCCTAGTGCAAGAATTAAAGGTGTGTGCCAGCATGCCTGGCTGTGATGATGTCCTAAGGAGTTATAGTTTTAAAAAGAATTCTGGTACCTCTAAAAGGAATTCAACAAAATGTAATTATTTTAAAGGCAAAGTCAGATACTTTGATTTTAAACTAAAACAAGAACAAAGAAAAAGAAGTAGAATCTCAAAACACAAAACAGATGCTACAATATGGCTCAGTGGGCTTGCTACCACATTGGGCAATCTAAGTTCAATCTTCAGAAGCTACGTAGTGGAAGGAGAAAAACAATTCTCATAAGTCCTCTGATTTCCACATATGCCATGCCACATGCATGTCCACAGATGTACATACACATACAATAAATAAATTAATTTCAATTAAAAAATACCAGAATCTTTTTTAAAAATCACGAAATTAAATTCAAAAATGTGAGCCACTAGGAATCTTTTACTCAAATCTCCCTTACATAAAACTTTAAGGAGGCAATTATCAGAGCCTTCATATGCGAAACTAGCTACTTCCTAACTTTTCATTATTACCAACACACTACACTGAGAAAAGCTATAATAAAATGTATTTGAGATTGGAAAGCATCTTAAGACTTCATTTTACCAGGAACTTTTACTGTTGAAAATCTTAGTTCCTGAAATTACTTTGATATAATCTAAGCACTCTTTTCTTCTCAATTTCTCTATATTCTTTTCCTGATTTCAGCCTATACTATAAATTAAAACACTAATATTTCAGAATATATAAGTATAAATTCAAAAATAAAAATGAGATTACTGCTCACATTTACCTGTTCATATCTTCCTCGATATAGGGAGACCATTACTTATTTTATGTATATGAGTACACTGTACTGTCTTCAGACACACCAGAAGAGGGCATCAGATTGCAGATGGTTATGAACCACAGGAACTGAACTCAGAACCTTTGGAAGAGCAGTCAGTGCTCTTAACCTCTGAGCCATCTCTCCAGCCCTTACAGGGAGACCATTAAAATAAATGGACCATCTCTCTCTTAAGAGAGGGAAGTTTTATTTTTAACTATAGTCTCAATGATATGAAAAATAATATAATTGGGTTGGGTGGGAATACAGTAGCACAATGCTTACCTAGTACCTAGGAAGCCCTATATTCAAATACCAACACCATTACCAAAAAGAATGTATATGAATAATGTATGCCAACCAAGTAAGACTTGGTCAATAACAATCATAAAAACAAGGATGTAAAAAAATAAAACTAGCCTCACTTTTAAAAAATAAAAACACTCAAAATCCAAAATATTTTATAAAACTAATGAAAATACCAGCTTGCAATCCCACTTACAATGTTCCTCTTTCTCCACATCCTCACCAGCCTCTGCTGTCACCTGAGTTTTTCATCTTAGCCATTCTGACTGGTGTGAGGTGGAATCTCAGGCTTGTTTTGATTTGCATTTCCCTGATGACTAAGGATGTTGAACATTTCTTTAGATGTTTCTGAGACTTTCGAATTTCCTCAGTTGAAAATTCTCTGTTTAGCCTGTACCCCATTTTTAATAGGGTTATTTGGTTCTCTGGAGTCTAACTTCTTGAGTTCTTTATATATATTGGATATTAGCCCTCTATGGGATGTAAGATTGGTAAAGATCTTTTCCCAATCTATTGGTTGCCATTTTGTCCTATTGATAGTGCCTTTGCCTTATAGAAGCTTTGTAATTTTATGAGCTTCCACTTGTCAATTCTTGATCTTAGAGCATAAGCCATTGGTGTTCTATTCAGGAACTTTTCCCCTGTACCCATGTGTTCAAGGCTTTTCCCCACTTTCTCTTCTATTAGATTCAGTGTGTCTGGTTTTATATGAAGGTCCTTGATCCACTTGGACTTGAGCTTTATACAGGAAGATAAGAATGGATCAATTTGCATTCTTCTACACATTGACCACCAGTTGAACCAGCACCACTTGTTGAAAATGCTTTTTTCCACTGGGTGGTTTTAGCTCCTTTGTTAATGATCAAGAGACCATAGATGTGTGGGTTCATTTCTGGGTCTTCAATTCTATTCCATTGATCTACCTGTCTGTCACTGTACCAATACCATTCAGTTTTTATCACTATTGCTCTGTAGTACAGTTTGAGGTCTGGGATGCTGATTCCCCTGTGTAAATTCTTTTATTGTTGAGAACAGTTTTTGCAATCCTAGTTTGTTTTTTTTGTTGTTGTTGTTATTCCAGATGAATATGAGAATTGCTCTTTCTAACTATTAAGAATTGAATTGGAATTTTGATGGGGATTGCACTGAATCTGTAGATTGCTTTTGGTAAGATGATCATTTTTAACTACATTAATCCTGCCAATCCACAAGCACAGGAGATCTTTCCATCTTCTGAGGTCTTCTTCCATTTCTTTCTTCAGAGACTTCAAGTTCTTGTTATACAGATCTTTCACTTGTTTGATACTTTATATTGTTTGTGACTATTGTGAAGGGTGTTATTTCCCTAATTTCTTTTTTGGCCTGTTTATCCTTTGAGTAGAGGAAGGCTACTGATTTGTTTGAGTTAATTTTATGTCCAGCCACATTGCTGAAGTTGTTTACCAGCTGCAGGAGTTCTCTGGTGGAGTTTTTGGGGTCACTTAAGTATACTACCATATCATCTGCAAATAGTGATATTTTGACTTCTTCCTTTCCAATTTGTATATCTTTGACCTCCTTTTGTAGTCTAATTGCTCCAGCTAGAGCTTCTAGTACTATATTGAATAAACTGGGAGAGAGGGGCAGCCTTGTCTAGTCCCTGATTTAAATGGGACTGCTTCAAGTTTCTCTCCAATGAGTGTGATGTTGGCTACTGGTTTGCTGTATATTGCTTTTACTATGTTTAGGTAAAAGCCTTGAATTCCTGATCTTTCCAAGACTTTTAACATGAAGGGATGTTGAATCTTGTCAAATGTTTTTTCAGCATCTAATGAAATGATCCTGTGAGTTTTTTTCTTTGAGTTTATTTATGTAGTGGATTACATTGATGGATTTCTGTATATTGAACCATCCCTGCATCACTGGGATGAAGCCTACTTGATCATGGTGAATGATTGTTTTGATGTGTTCTTGGATTCGGTTGGCAAGAATTTTATTGAGTTATTTTTTGCATCAATTTTCATAAGGGAAATTGGTCTGAAGTTCTCTTTTGGGTCTGCTGGTGGGATTGCAAGCTGGTACAACTGGTACAACCACTCTGGAAATCAGTCTGGTGGTTCCTTAGGAAATTGGGCATAGTACTACCTGAGGACCCAGCTATATCACTCCTGAGCATATAACCAGAAGATGCTCCAAAATGTAATAAGGACACATGTTCCAATATGTTCATAACAGCCATATTTATAATAGCCAGAAGCTGAAAGCAACCCAGATGTCCTTCAACTGAAGAATGGATACAGAAAATGTAGTACATGTGCACAATGGAGTACTACTCAGCCGTTAAAAACAATGACTTCTTGAAATTTGCAAATGGATGGAACTTGCAAATATCCTGAGTGAGGTGACTCTGTCACAAAGGAATAAACACAGTATGTACTCACTGATAAGTGGATATTAGCCCAGAATTTCAGAATACCCAAGATTCAATTCATAGACCATATGAAGCCTAAGAAGAAGGAAGACCAAAATGTGGATGCTTCAGTGCTTTTTAGAAGGGTGAACAAAATACTCACAGGATTGGAAATATGGAGACAAAGTATAGAGCAAAGACTGAAGGAAAGGCCATCTGCAGACTGTCCCATCTGGGGATCCATCCCATATACAGCCACCAAACCGGATGTTGCTGACAGGAACCTGATAAGGCTGTCTCCTGAGAGGCTCTGCCAGAGCCTGACAAATACAGAGGAGGAAGCTCACAGCCAACCATTAGACTGAGTTCAGGGATCCCCAATAAAGGTGATGGAGATGGGACTGAATAAGCTGAGGGGGTTTGCAGCCCCATGAAGGGAGCAACAGTGTCAAGAGGCCAGACCCTCTGGAGCTCCAGGGAACTGGACCACCAACCAAAGAGAACATGGAATGACCCCTGGCGCTGGCCAAATATGTGGCAGAGGATGGCCTTGTTGGACATCAGAGGAAGGAGAGGCCCTTGGGCCTGAGAGTATTCAATGCCCCAAAGTAGGGGAATGCCAGGGCGGGAAGATGGAAGTGGGTGTGTTGGGGAGCACCCTCATAGAGGCAGGGGAAGGGGGTATGGGATGGGGAGGGTCCTGAAGGGAGACCTGAAAAGGGGAAAACATTTGAAATGTAAATAAAAAAATCCAAGAAAAAATTTTAAAAAATTAAAAAATAAAAAACTAATAAAAATAAATACTTTATTCCCCTAAATCTACAGGGAAATAACTATATAAAGGATAGAAATAAAACCCATGTAATAGAATGCAATCACTGATAAATGGATATTAGTCCAGAAGCTCTGAATACCCAAGACACAATTAGCATATCAAATGATTCCCAAGAAGGAAGGAGAGGGCCCTGGTCCTGGAAAGGCTTGGTGCAGCAATGTAGGGGATTACCAGGACAGAGAGTGGGAGAGGGTTGATCGAGGGGGGGGGGGGGAATTGGGGGAGGGAAGAGGGCTTATGGGACTTACGGGGAGGGGGGAACTGGGAAAGGGTAAATCACTTGGAATGTAAACAAAGAATGTAGAAAATTAAAAAAAAAAAAAAAAAAAAAAAAACCTGTAAAAGTCCCAAAGTTAAACAAAGGTTAAGCCAGCAGGGATTTCAAGTCAAGTATCAAGCTTTAGTGGCTTTGCTGAGTCCTTCGGTGGAACAAGATCTTTATAAAGAAAGAAAGGCTTTGGCAAATCTCAGTAACTTAGACCAACATGTAAAGAGTATCTTTAAAATAAAAGAAACTAAAGGAGAAAATTTTTTTTAAGGTTAAGCAGAAAAAGAAGTCTGTCTAGGTTCTTCGAAGACAGATGAAGTAGGATTTATATTGAGCTAGGGTTGCTAAGGAAAAATCTCATAGGAAGGCAAATTGTGTGCTAAGGAGCTTCTGCCTAAGGAGAGGACATCCTTGACAGAACACAGATGAAGCACATCAAGCCGGTCCCAGGAGCGGGTAATCCCCCCAGACCACGGAGGGTACATTTTCCTCCAGCCAAAGATAATGCTAGGGGTGTAGACTGTTAGCCCAGCTAGAAACTCCCCCAACAGCCAGGTATGGTGAATGGGGAGGCTAGAGGCATGTGCCAACCCAGGGCTACTCTGACCTAGTGAACCAGAGGTGTAGTGGGAAAGCAGGGCCACATTTACCTTTGGCCCAGAGTAGGTCTGAGCTGACTAAGTCAGACCCACTAAGTTGATCAGGTGTGAAGAAATGTACAGAGGCTCCCAGGATGAGCTCCAGGTCGTGTAAACATTGTAGTTCAGAGAGAAACTCTGAGTATTACAGTGAACAAATTAAGTTAGCACCTCCTATCTATGCTTTGTATCTGACCTTGATCTTTGGAGGAAGCAAATGATACAAATGCATAGAACCTTTCCATGCTGAATTAGACCTTGCCCCTTTCAACTTTAGTATCTTCTTAGTTGTGAACTTCCAGGCTCACCTGACCCTAGCTGAGGACAAATGACAACTGACTTCAGAGTGTTTCACCAAGGTTCTTCGGAACCCCACTGATTTGAGACAGTAGTTCCGGATGTTGCCTTGTCCTGCCCATCCTCTGGAAAAGGTTTTGTTACATAGATAACATAATGCTAACCTGTATTTTGCAGATTTGTAAAGCCACTGGAGATACAATCAGATATAGCATACTTCTACCTACCTTCAACCCTACCTAGGTGGGTTAATTTAAAAAAAAACAAACAAACAAACAAAAAACAAATCCAAAAGGTACCCTACATGGGTAAAAAAAAAAAAAAAAAAAAAAAAAAAGGCATTCCAGAGACCATAAGGTTATTAAATAAAAACTCCAGTACCAAGAAAAGTTTTTTCTAGATGGATATGATGTACCTGTCAAACTCTCATCTAAACATATGTATTTAGATGTATCAGCCTCAATTCATAACCCCTAGGGAAGCTCCTGAGATCAAGTGATTGTTACTGTCACATGGTGTCTATTTCTTAGCTATAAGTGGACATCTATAATTAACCCCTTCCGGACTCAGGGATCAATGTTGAAGAGGGGACAAAAAGAATATAAGAGCCAAAGGAAGGGGTATAGTATTATATAATAGTTTCCTCCTAAATTAAAACATTCCATTCTGCAGGAATCTCCTTAAGTAGAAAAGTAAACAACTCAAAATAGTTTCAGGAAATCCCTGAAACTGACCAGATTCACCAGGACCCTCCCTGGCCAAAAAAAGCAATAAAAGCTGAGACTCCTTCTCAGAAGAGGAAGCTGAACTGCCAAGAAGACTCTGAGATGAGATGAGTTGCCACAAAGACTCAGACAAGCCACACTACAAAAAAAGACTCTCAGAGGAAAAAAAGCTTTAAATAAAAGTCTCTGATACCAAAATAGCTCCTGAGAATGCAAAATCTAACTCAGCTTACTCAAAGAGGTTTAGACCAAAAGCACCTGGTTAGGATATTCTCTGAAAAACCTGCTGAGTTGCCTGCAGGCTGTGCAGTGCACTCCAAGTTCCCAGCTTTGTTAGCTGTCACCCATACTGGGTGGGCTTTGGTAATCAAGCCTTTGAGCTTGGTGAGCCATTTCTGCTCCTGTAAGTAACCCAATAAAAATCTTTGGTTCACCAAGTTTGGACTTTGGTGATATCCATACTTTGGTCTGTCATGGGATCCCTGTCATGAGCAGACATGTGTTGTGTCTCCCCAGAAAAGTTTTGTAACACAACAAACAGAAGGGGAAAAAAGTTTATTTGCCTTACAATTCCAAGTTATATTCAACTCTATAGGGAAGTCACAGAAGCTGAAACAGCCAGCTTAAAAGTAGAGAGAAATGAATATACCCATGCTGCCTGCTTATTCCTCTCATCTAGCTATCTCCTGTATTACATCACTCAAGGCACCCTACCCAGGGAGTGGTACTGCCCACATGTAGGGATTGAGCCTCCCCACATCAACTACCAATTGAAACAAGCTCTCACATACAAGTACACAGGCCAGCTTGACCTAGATAATTTTCTTCCATTGAGGCTCTCTTCCCAGGTTATTCTAGTTTGTGTCCAGCTACATTTAAAACTATCATATTGCCAAAAGCATAAATCGGATTACTTGTAATTTCATAATTTCAAACTACTGATATTTACAGATATGATTAAAGACCATTGAGGGGTGCTCAAGATTTAATCCCCAGTACTCTAAAAACAAAAAAAAAGCCAATACTTTCCCAAAAACAAATGTTAACAGAATTTTTCCATCATATGAAAGAAAATCCTTTTAAACTTCTACAGAAGAAACTATTCACATTTGGGGTTTTGTTATTGTTTGTTTTTCTACATTTATTTTATTCACATACATACATTCACTTATTTGATCATTAAGAATGATTACCTACCAAATATGAGAACAAATACATAATTGTTTTTCATCCATTTGAGGGACTCTGGCCAGCTAGAGCACAGCAAGCAAATTGCTCTGGCAGGCTGTGCCCTTCTCCCCAATTCCCTCTGCCTTGCTAAAAACTTACAACTAGACACCAAGGTCTATTCCCTTATTTGGCTGCTGCCTCCTCCTGAGGCTGACCACCAAGGTCCACCTATAAAACTATTTAAGTCCAGCAATCAAGAGCCACTTTGACTCACCTAATTAACAGGTTTCCCTTCCTACCTCTATAAACTGCCATTTTCCTATGTGCTATGTCTATCTCCTCTTTATCCAGAGGCAGTCCTTTGCCCCTCCCAGACAAATATTACTACTCCCTTTCCCTTCGTCCCTTTCTCCCTCATCTTCTTGTCTCCTATCTTTGTCTCTTATTCCATATTCTCTGTCCCTATGGGACAAATACATCTCATTTGTGCTAAGAACTTGGTTTTGAGAGTCCTGAGCCAATACTTTTCCTAACAGTATTTATGCTCATTTGTGTGTCTGTTTGGTAAGAACCAAGAATCAAACCCAGAGTCTGATCATACTGAGTGTTTTACCATGACTGTATCTATAACCCTGAATTACTTTTTCATATATTACATTTTCATAAATTTTATCCTATTTTCATAAACAAATTTATAATTTCCTAAATATTTAATAGTGCATATGCTTTCAAGTATATAGTTTCAAGTATAATACATTAACAAAAGTATTTAAATGTATGACTTGCCTGATCAAATTGGGTAACTTCTTGGCCAGAAGGAATCTGTAGTCCCCAAAGTCTATACTTCTTGGCAATACTAGAAAATTGTAGCTCTGGAGGAATTTCTACTATATCAGATCGGTTTAGAATTTCAGTATTTCCATAGTCAATGTACCTCACCAAGCACTAGAAAAAATTGGAAGCAAAAAGTAGTACTAAACATAGATTACAAATTTGTAAACAAGACCTATAAATGTTACCTAAGATAATGAACACCTTCAGAAATTGTTCTAATAACAACCTCAAAGATAAACCCTACATTTGGGACTAATTTCTAAGAGTACCATTTGTCATTTGTCTTTTTTTAACCACTGGTGTTTTTATACAAATGTGAGTATACAGCATTGTGATCCTTTCTACTATTAAAATCAATCTACATTCTTAACTTCAAATTGAAAATAGTAGAACCTAGGGGGGTCCCCCCCTCCAGCAAAAACCTTATTTGATAAAATTAAACTCACTCTATAAACTTGAAATTGGCTACATTCACCCTTACTTCCAGCCCTGTATCTATCTGTTCAAAGTTTTTCCCAGGGGTTATACAGAGAGCTCAGCAACTAAAATCACTGGCTGCTCTTCCAGAAGACCCAGGTTCAGTTCCCAACATCCACATGGCAGCTCACAACCATCTGTAGCTCCAGCTCCAACACCTTCTTCTGACTTCCACAGACACTACATATGCATGGAGTACATAAGAGCATAAGAGCAAAGAGAACTCCCAGACACACTTAATTTTTAAAATTTTTCTAGAAGTATATTACAAAATCATGCATTATCTCATGCCTTAATTTAAATTCTTAAAGTCAGTCCAAAAGACAAGTGTAAAAGATATTCTTCAATTGAAAAATTATGGGAAGATTTATATTACAAAAGTCAGTTTCATAAAAATAAAACATTATGACACTAGTAAATCATATTTTAAAAACAAACCAGAGAAATCATGAAATTTTCCACTCATTTTACCAAGAAAAATATTTATCACACACATACATTATGAAATATAACTATTTTTAGACAGCCTGATGATTGTACAGAAACTTAAATTCTGAAGAATATTTTTGAATCTTATCTAGTTTTAAAAAATTAATTTATTTTCATATTCACCAGAAAAACTTTCATAAATGTTAAGTTTATTAACTAGACATTATCACTATGAATAAACAATAGACTCAATAGGCATCAAGTTTCAGAAGCAATGGCTTAGTAGGTAAGGATGTTTGCTGTTATGGCTAATGACCTGAGTTCAATCCCAGGACCCAGATAGTGGTTAGGAGGAAGCAACTCCCTCAGGTCTCACTTATGTTCGTGTGTGTGTGTGTGTGTGTGTGTGTGTGTGTGTGTGTGAACAGACACACATATATAACCAAAATAAACATTTCTTAAGCCCAAAGTATGAATACATATTTCCTGCCTTATCATCGCTGATAGTTTTTAGCACTTTGCATCTGTACCAGCACTTATCTTCAGAAAACAATCCACCATAAATCTGTAGAAGAAAAAAATTGTCACTATGATAAAAAAGCATACTAAGTAGGTCTGGATATAAGTTAGCATTGTGCACTATTTTATGTTAATAAGTACTTTATATACAATAACTTATCTAATTTTCCTAACATACCTCTGAAGCAAGTACTTTGTTTTTACCATTATGTATCCAAAGTCATAGCCTAGTCTTTAGCAGAACCAAGATTCAAACTTCTGACTCTAGAGTCCATTATACTAGGCTACCTCTCAAAAGGGTAGATAAAATGTTAAAAAAAAAAAAAAAAAGACCCCTTCTTGTCTTCTGGGAGAGGACAATACTCAGCCATCATAATCATGTACTTGCAACAGCCACATATGACTGTATTGAGTCTACATAACCATGGAACCATCAACAGCCAGGAACAGATAAAGGAGAAACCCAGGAAAGCTCACATCATTACTGAACAATCTCTGGATCAATCGAGTAATAGTCACTGCCTTTCAGTTGTGCACCTACAAGTGAAACCAGCAGGTTCCAATGCTCACACAGATTTCCCTGGTTAAACTAAATGGGCTACAAAACACAGCAGAAAGTTCTGAATCTGGAAGAGAGGCAGTAGGGAGCAGGATGACAGGGACGGTACAGAAAAGGAAGGACCAGGATGCATTGTTTATGTAGCTATGAAGCTGTCAAGAACTAAAGTGAATTTGAGGGTAACCTGCAAGACAAGAAAAGGCCATGGTGGAGTGCAGAAATCCAAGCTAACTACCATGGAAGGTCTTACAACTTCCTCTACCACATGCATGCCAGAACCCTAAGAACACTGAGGCTGCAGTGCCTACTGGCCCCTCACACAACTAGGAGCCTGCTTAGAGCCATTGGAATCTGAGGGTATCATCACCTTTCAGCTCAGCACAGCTGTTCCAGAAACTCACTCCATAAGTATTCTTCTTATTTCTTATTCTCTATTATTTAATCTTCAGTATTGCATATATGTCTCATAAAGATAACCTTCTGTTCACATACTATTCAGACAGGTTTCAGAACTATTTCCCTCCAGTCTAATATAAAGCATTCTCTACTACACTTCTAACATCTCATATATCACCATCTCTTATTCCTATATCTTCCTTTCATCTTTATCCTCACTTATTTTTACTTAATTACAACATTCCATAGATATAACAACCTCTAACATCTGTGGACCCTAACAGAATCTTAATTTTCCCTTCCTAGTTACATTATACACCTTGATTTTTTTTTCTTTTCAAAGTTAATCTAATATTGTGCTGTCTAGATTTATGTCAACTTGACACAAACTGTAATCATTTAAGAGGAGAGAACCTCAGATTAGAAAAATACCTCCATAAAGTCAGGTTGTGGGCCAGCCTGTAGAACATTTTCTTAGTGATTGATGGGGGAGGGCCCATCCCACTGTGGGTGGTGCCATCCCTGGGCTGGTGGTCCTGGGTTCTATAAGAAAGCAGGCTGAGCAACCCGTAAGGAGCAAGCCAATAAGCAGCACCCCTCTATGGCCTCTACATCAACTCTTACTCCAGGTTCCTGCCCTGTTTGAGTTCCTGTCCTGATGTCTTTCAATTATATATAGAAAGATTGACGTATAAGCAGAATAAACCTCCCCAACTTGGTTTTTGGCCATGGTGTTCTGTCACAGCAATAGAAACTCTAACTAAGACAAATGCTTAATCCTTATCTTTACCCACTCTACCTCCCTACCACTCCTAATTTTATTAACTAAAATCTAAGTATATCCTATACTATCCTTAGTTATTTAGCAGTTATGGAAGCCAAAGGGGCCACTGTCATTAACTGGCTAGTATAGTATCTCCATAGGAATAATATCAAGCAGCTGTGATTGATCTCAAAATTTATATCCTGCTCAGAAAGTAATATATAATTCACACCAAGCACCCTGAGCTCCTAACTGGAAAACTATTTTCTAAACTATACACTCAACTCTACCACATCTAAGTCCCACAAAAATATTGCAAATACTTCAATTGAAAGAATATAGTTGATATAAAAATGTGTGTACCAAGTAAAATAACACCACACATGTAAATCCTAACATAGTGACATAAGAAACACACAAAAAAGACAACATAATTCCTCCAAATATTACTAATCTTATAGCAATGACATCTAGTAAGAATGTGTTAAATGAAATCACAAAGAACTCCAAAGAATTGTAACTATGTTCAAGGAAATGAAAGAAAACAAGCTCCTGATTGAGAACACAAAATAGTTGGATAAATAAGGAAGGCTAGGTAATACGTGAAAGAGGAAATTAAAGAGAAATACTGAGGAAAAACAATGAAATGTTGGAAATTAAAAATAATAAAATCAAATTAAAAGCTCTATGAAAACCCTAACAGAATAGATCACGGAGAGAAGAGAATATCTAAGCTTCAAGACAAGGTTGGGGAACTGGAACAATCAATCAAGGCAAAGTTAAAACAGTAAGGTAACAGAAAGAATTCCATCTGAAAAGGCATAGAAAAGAAAAATAGTCTAGATCTAAAGATACAAAAAACAGTTTTTAAGAATTGTAACAGAAACTTTCCCAGAGTTGAGAAAGGAAATGTATGCCAAATCAGATACAAGAGGCATTTACACTAAGACCAGAAAAGAACCTCATATTGTCAATATAATTAAAATTCAAATATACAAGACAAAGAAAGTATTCTGAAAGCAGCAAGAGAGAAGCATCACAAATAAAGATAAGTCCATCAAAATAACAACAGATTATTCAGTGAAATTTTAAACACCAGGATGGCCTGAACAAGTGTATTTCAAGTTCTGAAAAACAATCGCCAACTCAGACTACTGTAACTAGCAAAGCTATCCATCACAATTCAAGAAAAAAATAAAATCTTCTCATGATAAAAACAGGCTAAAGGAATTTATGACCACAACTCCAGCTCTACAGGAAAATACTTCAAGAAATTCATTGAACTGCAGAGTAAAACAAACCTGTCCATGCAGCCTCGGGAAAGGCTAACCTATCATCAACTAATGCACTGCGGAAAAACAACTGGGTCCTTGAAGAAATAAAAAAGTGAATAAAATAAATTCCTAGAACCAAATGAAAATGAAAACACAATATGCCAAAACCTACAGAATATAATTAAAACGTCCTAAGAGGGATCTGTATAGTCTAAGGGCCTATATTAACTATGTTCATAGCAGCCCTAGTTATAATAGCCAGAAGCTTGAAAGAACCCAGATGTCCCTCAACGGAGGAATGGATACAAAAAATGTGGTACATTTACACAATGGAGTACTATTCAGCTATTAAAAACAATGAATTCATGAAATTCTTAGGTAAGTGGGTGGAACTGGAAAATATCGTCCTATGTGAGGTAACCCAATCACAAAAGAACACTCATGGTATGCACTCACTGATAAGTGGATATTAGCCCAGAAGCTTGGAATATCCAAGACACAAGTCATATATCAAATGATGCCCAAGAAGAAGGAACAAAGTATAGATATTCTGGTCCTTCTTAGAAGGGAGAACAAAATACCCACAGAAGGAGATACAGAGACAAAGTGTGGAGCAGAGTCTGAGGGAAAGACCATCCAGAGACTACCCCACCTAGTGATCCATCCCATATACAGTTACAAAACCCAGACACTATTTTCAATGCCCACAAGTATTTGACTGGAGCAGGATATAGCTGTCACCTAGAGGCTCTGCTGGTACATGACAAATACAGAGGGAGACATTCTCAGCCGTCCTCTGAATTGAGCACAGGGTCCCCAATGGAAGAGCTAGAGAAAGAACCCAAGGAGGGATTTCCAGCATCATAGGAAGAACAATGATATGAGCCACCCAGCACTTCCAGAGCTCCCGGAGGCAAAAACATCAACCAGATAGTACACATGGTGTTACCCATGGCTCCAGATGCATAGGCAGCAGAGGATGGCCTTGTTGGAGGAGAGGCCCCTGGTCCTGGAAAGGCTTGATGCATCAGTGTAGGGGAATACCAGGACAGGGAAGCAGGAGGGGGTTGATTGGGGAACAGGGGGAGGGGAGATGGCTTATGGGATTTGAGGAGGGAGGTGCAGGGACAAGGAAAGGGGAAATCATTTGAAATGTAATAATATATTAATAAACAATAACAACAATAATAATAAAAAAAGAAAATGAAACTTGAAAAAAAAGGAAAAAAATCAGAGAACCCTCAAATAAGTAAATCAAATATTCACCTTAGAGCCCTGGAAAAAGAAACACATCAAATAACTAATCAGTAAGTGCAAAGAAATAGGGCAAAAAAATTAATGAAATGAGGCAAAATATACAAAGAATCAATTAATCAAATACTTGGTTCTTTGACAACATAATAAAACTGACAAGCCCTTATCCAAATAGCCAAAATAAAAAAGAGAGACAACCCCAAATGATAAAGTAAGTGACAAAAAGGGAGTCTTTACAGCAATTACCAATGAAATGAGAAAAACATTAGATATTACCTTGAAAACATACATTCCATCAAAGCAGAAATACTAAAAGAAACTCATAAATTCCTAAATGCAAATGACATAACAAATTAAGCCAAATGAGACAAATAATTTAAACAGGTCTATAACAGTGAGTCTGAATGAATAATTTGAAATTTTCTAACTAAAAGAATTCCAGGCCCAGCTGAATTCACTGGTGAATTTTACCAAACCTTCAAAGAACCACCAGTAATTCTTCACAAACCTTACCATTAAAGAAAGAAGCAAGTAACATCACCCAACTCTATTTAGTGACCTAGCTTTACCCTGATACCAAAAGTAAGTAAAGATACAATAACAACAAAAAGAAAATTAGACTCCCATGATGAAATTACACTGAGACAAAAAAAAAACCCTCAACAAAATACTTTGAAACTTAATTTAAGAACAGATCAAAAAGATCATTCACCATGACCAAGCTGTTTTTATTCCAGAGATGAAAGGATGGTTCAATGTAAATAATTCCTTATGACTAATTGGTCAGAGAAGTATCAGGGTCCCCCCAAAAAAGCATAGGCTACTGCATTGCTCTTGGCTGACCATCACAACTAGATGGTAAGACTCTATTAAAGACCGAACACACTTTGGTTACAGGACATAGAAAAATAAAACTGCAACTTACTGAAAACTTTCTACCTACTTGCTAACTTTTACAGTGCCATAAGGTGCTATACAGGCCACTGGGGAAGAAAAGTCATTCATGGTACTACCCAGAAGTAAATCCTGAATACTACAATATTGTTCTACAAGGCAAGATGTTACCACTGTTGAGCAATAGTGGTAATAATCACCCACTTTCTGACTGGATTTAAGGCCTTCTCCATAGGAGGAAGAAGTTCATGCCTGGTACTGTAAACCTGGCCAAACGTCTTTAACTTGGAAGGTCATAGGCCATAGTGGAGAGACTATTAGTGCTGTTTTGCCAAAAGAGCATGTTGTCAAACTGCTTTCTAAATATGTATGTCCAGGGTCAATTTGACATAAGCTAGTCATTTTGGAAGAGGGAACCTCAATTGAGAAAATGCCCCCACCAGATTGGTGTGGACAAACTTGTGGGGCATTTTCTTGATTGATGGTTAAACATTTTTAACAAGGAAAAAGATAAAACTCTGGACTTTCTGTGTTCTTAGTTAACTTCAAAGTCACTAATAATTTTGGAGGCCAATGATAATCAGATTAATTTGCCTCTGTTATGTGAGTTGTAGTAACAGTCACTTGGCAAGGACTTGAAGGCTACTTTTGATGAAAGCACTGATTCTCCACTGGGTCTACAGAGGTATGAGATTAGAAGCAGACTAAAAGATTTGGTACCTTGTGTACTTTAAGACTTTAACTTTTTAGTTAAATATGAAAATAACAGACCACAGAAGACAGAAAAACATAGCATGCAAGTTTTTCAAAGATTTGTGCCTATTCACAGAAAAGGCAGATATTTCTTCCTGAGTCTCATTATTCTTATACCGTGACTCCTCAGGCCCCTGGAGGAGTGACACTAAACCGCAAGCAGAGACTCCAGTTCTCCATTTTTTGGCCAATTAAGTTCTCTTCATTTATCACTCTCTTGAATTACTGTTTGATCCAGCAACGACAAAAATCAAATGCTTTACTGCTGCATGATTAACTGAGTAAAATTAGACAATATTATTAACACCAAACTTTCACTTAAATTTATAATGACATCTAATAAAAGGGCCAAGAAATTATGCTGTGAATTTTGCTCCTGCTTCAGTTCTACTGACATTTGTGACTGGATGGTTCTTTGTTAAGAGGTGAAAGGCTGTACAGGATGTTTACCATCCTTTCCTTTGGCTTTCAACCATTTTATGCCAATCGAACCACTTCCAGTTGTGACAGGCAAAAAAGTATCTCCTTTGCTATATAATCTAGACATTTTGGTCACCTGCCTTTTGTATCTTTGGACTCCTAGCTGCTGTACCTGGTCCCCCTCTCCTTCCTCTCCCCACAGGGCCCAGCTCAGTCTGGTCACGCCCACTCTGGACATGCTTTCCCACATGTCTATAACCCATACTGTAGTTTATATCAGAATTTCTGTCCATAAGTTATTTTTAATAAAATTACTATGTAAATTATACAAAATCTGTCTTTTCTATTCAAATAGGCCCCACATTCCAAAATCTAGATACTAAAATCTAGAAAAGCTAAAATGTAGGATGAATGATTATATCCAGGAATAAAGCTCACCTTCTTAGGATCAAGATTCCCAAAAACTGAATTAGCATGAGGACAAACTTCCGATAGTGAACAACCAATCTTCATAATATCCTTATTTCTACTAATATTCTAAGAAGAAAACAGAAGACGTATGAGATTCAATAAATTATATATGAAATATAATTGAGGGTTCTACTAAGTCTAATATTTAAGGAACTTTAGAGCACTGGGAATTAGACCATATTCTTGTGCTACCATTTTCTTCATAATTCAAATGAGTTCTTATAAGAAATTATACTAAGCTTAAACAGAATTCAAATAAAGTACCAAATAATAGTAAATCATCCTTAGAAACTGTGTAATTGTAGTGACATAAAATAAGCAAGTGCTCAAAGAAAGACTAAGATATGTCTAGAAGACATGAAACCAAACTATGTTCTTTGGACAACTTCTGCTCCATTGGCCAGACATGAAGAATTCAAAATAGCAAAAATAAATAATAAGAGCAATAGATGTACAACCTGTGGCATATCCACTAGTCACACTGTAGTCACAGAAAAGAAATGACTCTTCCTTACAGAAAAACAAGTAATAGATGCAGCAGGAATAAAGAAAGCTGAAAGACCATCATTAGACCAGTACAATACCAAGAAAAAAATTTAAGAGTGAAAATTTAGGAAAAGCAATACTAGTCAATCCCATGTGTCTTTCTCTAAAACATTTATTAATTACAAAAAAATATTAATTATATTCTTAAGAAATGAACATCTCGGTACAACCACTCTGGAAATCAGTCTGGCGGTTCCTCAGAAAACTGAATGTGACACTTCCGGAGGACTCCTGGGCATATACCCAGAGGATTCCCCGGCATGCAATAAGGATACATGCTCCACTATGTTTATAGCAGCCTTATTTATAATAGCCAGAAGCTGGAAAGAACCCAGATGTCCCTCAATGGAGGAATGGATACAGAAAATGTGGTACATTTACACGATGGAATACTACTCAGCAATTAAAAACAATGAATTCATGAAATTTGTAGGCAAATGGTTGGAACTGGAAAATATCATCCTAAGTGAGGAAACCCAATCACAAAAGAATATACATGGAATTCAATCACTGATAAGTGGATATTAACTAGCCCAGAAGCTCTGAATACCCAAGACACAAGTAGCATATCAAATGACTCCCATGAAGAAGTAAGGAGAGGGCCCTGATCCTGGAAAGGCCTGATCCAGCATTGTAGGGGATTACCAGGACAGAGAAAAAGGAGGGAGGTGATTGGAGAATGGGTGTATAAAAGGCTTATGGGACATATGGAGTGGGGGGAACTGGGAAAGAAGAAAGCCCTTGGAATGTAAACAAAGAATTTAGAAAATAAAAAAAAAAATGAACATCTCAAACCAAGTAGATTAAAGTTAATATATCCAATAAGACATAATGACATCAGAAAGCCCAATGCTATGCACACTGCACACAACATCATTTTGGGGCATTTTAGCCAATTTATGAGAAATCATCAAACAAACCCATATTAACGGATACTTTATAAAAAACAACTGGGACTCATCCAAAATATTCAAAGTCAAAAAATTTGATAAAGTAGCAAAGGTTAGAGGCCTCTTAAAGATACAGTAGGGATTTTTAGATTGGATCCTGTAACATGAAAAAAACTGGTAAATTTTGAAATAATGGCTATATATAATTCAGCTGACAATATAATTTTTCTGGCTTTTGTCCCACTGTGCTATGCTTAATACAAGAAGCTACCATTAATGGAAGCTGGGTAAGAAGTACACAAAAAGCCTTTGAACTGATTCTGTAATTTTACTGTGAATAAGTTTCTTCAAATTAGAAGAAATTAAATATAAGCTGGGAGTGGAACTGTACACCTGTAACCCCAGCACTTGAGAGGTAGGGAATGCAGGAGGACCTTGAGTTCAAGGCCAGCTGGGCTCTGAGATGGCATGCTGCCTCAAAAACACAAAATCAAATATACACACATACATACCAAGCTTTATAGAAACACAAGAATAAGATATTCAATGAGGCTATAATGTCTGGTGAGAGAAAACCTCTCAAAGAACAGTTCAAGAGATCATGATGAATATCAATGTTATCATGCAAAAAAGAATTAGGAGTTGTGGTAATAGCACAGTTGGTAGAATATATTAATCTAGAATGCATGAGGCTCTGAGTTCAATCCCCAGAACAAAAAGAAAGGAGGCGGTGGAGAGGGACAAAAGGAAAGAGGAGGAAGGGACAGAGGGAGGAAAGAAAGGAGGAAGAAAGAAAGGTGAAGGCAAAATACTTAAGATTCTTTTAGTTGCCATTCACCATTCATCTGGCTAAGAATACTGACAATCCTTAAATCCTTAAGCATTTTTTTTTGCTTCTTTCCGGTCCACTGTTCACAATATTAGTAAGCATCTTAACTCAAATATTACTATGTCTTCATTTATCCTAAACCACTCATGAGTTTGCATTGCCCTCAAAATACACTCAACGTTCAACCTCAGATCACTGTTTTTGCTTGCCCTCTGTAGGCTACACTCATATTATACTTTCTTCATTTCCCAAACTGGTTGTGTTCCTTCTTGCTTCAGGGCTTTCACACATGGTCAGTCCTATGTGTGCTGAAGTACACCTCTGCCTTTTTTCTCTCACTTTCTTCTGTCATAATTCTACTCATCCTTTATGTTAATTTTTAAAATTGGTGTATTCTGGCAACTCATTGTTGAGGACACTTTCAGGCTTAAATTCTATCATCTTTTAGTCCCCCCTTGTTGAACATCATTGAAAATAGCTAATTATTTACTGAATAACTTGCTTTATATGCTTAGAAGGTAAGATCTTCAGAGACATGGTGTGTACCTTATACTAATCTTTCATTTCCAGTACATGCTCCAGTACCTAGCACATAGTGATACAACAGCATCTGCTGCTTGAGCAGATGAATAATAAAGTATATAAAAGACTTGAGAAACAACATATGAGTTGCAACAATTAATATTAGTTAAGGAAAATATCTTTTTACTCAGTAAATTTTTTGGTTTGTCTGTATTATTGAGCAAATATCAAATAGATAAGTAGTACAAAATCCAAGAAGGACCAAGAATTTTACAATGACTGATATGATTAATAATTCTTTCTACCCTTGTGTTCCCCCAACTTTTTTCCCTATACATAAACACTAGTGCTTATAGTTCCTTGAACTGTGCTAGAGATTGTATGTATGTATTATAAATCATACCATACTATAAACATTTATACCTTACACTTTTCTTTACTATGACTTTAACTTGGAGATCTGCTCTTTATAAAAGGATTCTCATTTCTTTATAATAATTTCTTACAATTCTATTGTCTGGATGTATCACAATTGATTTTACATTCATTTAGTAATTGATAGTCAATGTTTTATAGTCTATTTTTATTACAATTATACTGCAATGAACATTTTTTCTAGAAATGCAGTATAAAATAATTATTATACATTAAGACTCATGAGATTATCAAAGCTTCACTCTAGTTCCATTACTATCAACTGAATGGCCTTGAGCAAGTTATTACAACTTTTTGGAATTTCATTTCCTTAGTCCTTAATTTGGTAATGACAGTACAACTTACCTCCAAGGTAAGGTGCAAAAAAAGTTAAATAAGCTACTTAGATTATATTTCCACTAGTGTACATATTCAGTAATATTGTTGTTATTAATAGTGGCAGTTTTCATAAGCATATAACAATTTTAATCTATCATGTTATAAAGGTTAGAAGTATTTGAGAACACAGTATGAATAAAAAGTACAGTATAAGTAAAAGAATAAAGAATAACTTGCTCAAGGCCATTCAGTTGACAGTATTCTCTTTTAAATAGCAGAATTCAGGCTGGGGAAGCAAACAACAGATCTCCACCCTGGGTTGCCTCTCTATTTCCAAATCTCTACTTATGTGTCTCTACTCTCATCTCAGCCTAATCTCAAAAACATTTTATGATTTGCATCTTGAGATAGGCATTAGATATATAGGAAAAGCAACAGTAGTTTTAATCTTTTTAATGCATTCATCTAAGGCATGTTTTCTAACTTTTTACAGTACGTATTGCTTTGAGTTTGAGACCTGCCTGGTCTACAGAGTGAGTTCTAGGACAGTCAGAGCTACACAAAGACACCATGTCTTAAAAAGAATAAATAAATAAATAAATAAATGAGTGAGTAAGAAATGCAAAATGTCTTCTTTGTATTTTATATCAATTGCATGCGTGCACTTTCTTCTAGCATTGGAAATGGAACCCATTTCTATTTGGCAATTATTGTATAACTAAACCACATCCCCAGTCCTTGTTTATTCAACAGAGTCTAAGTTTTTAAGACAGGTGCAAACTCAAGGTTCTCTTGCTTCAGGTCCATGGAATTACCATGCCCAGTTTGCTGATAAGATTTTGAAACAATATTTTGGATATATTAAGTTAAATAAAGATATGTATTAAAATTATTTTACCTGTTCCTTTTACTTGCACCAATGTGACTGCTAAAACTAGTTTTTAATTACTCATAGGATTCACATTGTATTTCTATAATAATAGCACTAAACTAGGAAGTATTAAGTTAGTACATATACAATTCCTGTATAATGACCTTAAGTGTATAATTTGTCATTCAGTGTGGGGTACCACTAACTGGCACATGTGCTAGTAATATAGAAGACCCACACAGATCCACAACATGTGAGCACCATTTAAAAAGTACATGTACAACTGGAGAAATGGATAAGCTGTTAAGAGTTCTGGCTGTTCATCCAAAGAAACCAGGTTTAATTCCCAGCATCAACAGGGCAACTCACAACTGTCTGTAACTCCAGTTTCAGGGAATCCAATACCCTCTTCTGGCCTCCCTGGACACCAGGTATGAAAGTTGTACACAGACATAAACTCATGCAAAATACACATGCATATAATTTTAAAAAATAAAAAGTTTGTGTGTACATATACAATTTACCACAAATTCTGCTGATTTTTCTATAGTTTTTAAAAACTCTTAATCATATTCTTCTATAGCTCTTTATAACTTCTATTTTATATACTGTACACCTAACCTCATTAATAAGAAGTTCCCAAGCCATGGGAAGTGTACTTAAATGCAATTTCCTCTCCCTGCCACCATCATGCATAGTTTGCAGAATCAAAAATTCATCAGTAACAGCACATTAGAAATTCACTTCTTAACATTTGAAACCCAAGAACTTTGGTGATTAATATTGTTTTACTGTTTTGTTTTGTTTTGTTGAGAAAACATCTGTGTAGAGCTGGCTGTCCTTGGAGAGCCACCTGCCTCTGCCTCCCAAGTGCTGGACTAAAACGGGTGTACCACCACACCCTGCTTACATTGAAATAAGACACATTTCATTAGTTCTCCAAATTTCATAATTAAATAAATACTTATTTTACAACGAATCGCATGCCATTAGGGAAAAAAACTGGGTTTTCTTTGTCATCTCCCAGCGGCTTGAGTATAGAATCTTTACTCTCTTTATAATCTATGACCATCTGATATACTAGAAACTTTTAAGAAATGTCTTTGAAATAGTGTAAGTGTATTCAAAATGGCCCAATGTTTGACATATCACCTGGGCCTCCCCACAACATAACTTCTAACAAAACAATGCTGTCCCAGACCCCGGTGTGGAAGAGGGGGAGTGGGCACCCCTAGCAAAGAAGCTACTCAAAATTGATAGTGTCTGGGAGAGAGACAGTCAGTGTTCCTTAGTGGACTGATGCTGGATACATCAACAACACTAGTCATTAACACAGACTGAACAGCATGGGTTTTCATTTTGTTTTAAAGAAAGACAAAGAACATGATGTTGTGTGGGTAGAGATGTGGGTGAAGATCTAGGAGTTGGGAGTGGGAATAATAAAAGCAGAATATACTGCATGAAATTCTAAAAAAAAATAAAAAATTAAAAACATAAGACAAGTTTGATAAAATATTATTTTATAAGGATATGGTGTATTTAACTATATTAATAAGTTAAATATAATTAGTGTTATTTTTCTATCAACAGAACTAGTCACTTTTATACCAAGAAAGTTGGAAAAATACAAAATTTCTAAATGTGACTCACATTTAGTGAGTTCAAGGTAAGCCAACTTGAAAAGGTGCTGCCTACAATTCCTTCAATGTCAGCATAGACTACTGTTCTATATATGCTAAACTGGTCCATTACAGGATCAAGAACAAAACTTTATTTTGAGGGGTAAAGGCGTGTGGGGTGGCTATGTCCACAATACTTTGAATAAAATCCTCAAAGAACTAAGAAAATGAGGAAAATACTGTGAATGTGTTAAAGGCATAAAAAGAGAAACACATGCAGGTCAGAAAGCTAAGATTTGTTTTTTGTTTTTGTTTTTTGGATCAAGGGCTTTTGAGTAATTTTTAAAAAAAAAAGTGTTTAGCCTAAGTTTTCAGGAAACAATCTTACAAAGGACCCCTAGGTAGAGCTACAGCTTTACAAATACAACATTTGTGGCTTCCTGACCCCATTGAACATAATTTTGAAGTTCCAATCTTAATTATTTTGCTGTTTAATTCAGCTATATTATAAGCATTTTTTTCAACACAGGAAAACTGTAAGTTTTAATCAACTGAAGAGTAAAAACAAAAAACACATTTTAGATTTTGATTTTTGTTGGAAAAGATTTGAATTGGATAAGAGGAAGGTAGAAGAGAAAAACAGTATTATATTTACCTGGGCCCAAAACGTTACTGCATCTTCTACATGACTTCCAACAACATCTTCAACTAAAATAAAATCACAATGCAAAACAAATTAGAAGTTAATCAGTATCATTTAGCTCTTATACCCCCAAATAATATTTAATGCCAGTACCTTTATTGTAATGTGTATCTTCATCCATTTGGACAAGTCCTGGAAAACTAACAATTCAATACCTTGAATTAGGTTTTTATATCTATTAACAATGAAAAAATCTAAACCACATATGTTCAAAGTATTTGCCCTAAGGTGGTTATCAAAATTCAAACTATACTAAAATTGTCTGTTTTCTCATGGCTGTTTCTTGTATTTGTTCTGAAAATATTATAGTTTTCGATGGCAAAATACATCATCTCTATCTCTATCATTGTCATTAGCCAAACCTTTACAGGTTTACAAGTAAGATAATTCAAACAGATTTTGATCACTTATATAAATCAATATTTTGAAATAACATGCATATTGTGTGTGTGTGTGTGTGTGTGTGTGTGTGTGTGTGGTGTGGTGTGTGTGTGTTTTGCCTGAATGTACATCTGTGTACATGCAGTGCATGCTGAGGCCAGAAGAGGGCCAAAAGCCGGCTCCAAATCCACTGGACTAAAGTTACAGCCAGGTATAAACTGCCATGTTAATGCATCTAGAGAACTAAGGTTTAACTTTTTTTTTCTGGTCTTTTTTAAATTTCTTTTCTATATTCTTTGTTTACATTCCAAATGATTTCCTCTTTCCTGGTTCTCCCCTCCCTATAAGTCCCATAAGCCATCTTCCCTCCGCCCATCACCTCCCAACCCCCCCATCAAACCCCTCCCACTTCTCTGTCCTGGTAATCCCCTACAATGCTGCATCAAGCCTTTCCAGGACAAGGGCTCTCCCCTTCCTTCTTCTTGGGAATCATTTGATATTTGAATTTTGTCTTGGGTATTCAGAGCTTCTGGGCTAATATCCACTTATCAGTGACTGCATTCCATGTGTGTTCTTTGGTGATTGGATACCTCACTTAGTATGATATTTTCCAGTTCCAACCATTTGCCTAAAAATTTCATGAATTCATTGTTTTTAATTGCTGAGTAGTATTCTATTGTATAAATACAACACAATTTCTGTATCCATTCCTCCATTGTGGGACAGCTGGGTTCTTTCCAGCTTCTGGCTATTATAAATAAGGCTGCTATGAACATAGTGAAGCATGTGTCCTTATTGCATGCTGGCGAGTCCTCTGGGTATATGCCCAGTTTTCTGAGGAACCGCTAGACTGATTTCCAGAGTGGTTAAGAAAACCAAGCTGTCCCAAATCCCAAATGCCAACATGGAGGAAGGGAACTGAACCAGTGCTCTAGAAAAGCAATAATGCTCTTAACTGTTGAGCCATAGACAAAAAAATTTTAAAAAAAAAATTTAAAAAGCCCTCTCAAACAAGAGAAGAATTCTGAAATAAAAAAACACAAATGCCTGAGAGTGGCTATTTTTTAAATGCTCTAGAATTAAAAACTGAAATATAACAAATTTGCCTATTACTTCAAAAATCATGTTCATTACATAAAAAATATTTCAAAAGAAGTATCTACTATTTTACAATTTGATTCTCAAAATTCCAGGAATCACTTTCTACTCATGAATATTAAACTGATAACATATTTCATCTATTTCACTGTTCAATTCCAATTGATTTTATTTCTCAAAACAAGCACAATCTCCACCCTCCAAAGCTGGAGCAGGGGACAGGGATAGGTTAGAGCATCAGTTTGCCTTCAACTTTAAGGTAAACATTCTACACATTCTGATAAACAGGGGGAAAAGTTAATTTTTCACAAAACTGCTTTTAAAATGTAGGATACATGTCATGTTTTGAGACGCATTTTTGAGAGTTTTTAAATCAAGAACATCTACATCAAAGTTTCAAATGCTCTCAACTATGAAAAGAGAAATTAACTCATCACAGAAAATAACGGAGCCTATTTATAGGAATCTAAGACTTCCGATTTTTGTCTAGCTTAATTTGTTTCAAATAGCATCACTGAAACATCTTCAAATCGGGGATCGTTTAAAAAGCAGTTTTAAAATTCAGCTGTTTGTGAAGCTGTTAAAAAAAAAAAAAAAGAAAAGAAACTGGAATCTTTTAGAGAGGCTATTTCTCTCTGGAAAACCCTTTTTTGTGAGGACTGGGGGGTTCAAGACAGGTTTCTCTGTGGCGGTCGTGGAACGCCCTCTGTGGACCAGGCTGGCCTCGAACTCAGAGATCTGCGAGCCTCTGCTCCCGCGCGCTGAGGTTAAGGTGTGTAACCACGGCCGTGCGCTTCCTGAACATTTACAAGGTTACTCTGGAAATCCTGGCACTTGTTTTAAGAAACCTGTTTTCTAGACTTCTTTTAAGTGTATTTCGAAAGACCTGCCACGGGCCGTCCCGGCTGTGAGCAGAGGGGGATGGCGCACGGTGAATTTAAACCTCGCCTTGGAATGGCTGAAGGCGGAGGGAAGGAGAACACCGCGCCACGCTTGCTTTCTGGCGGGTCGGAAGCCGAAACCGCAGAACTTGCCAGAAGGGGAAGAAATCCCGCACAGTGGGCCTAGCGGCGCCTCCCGGGGAAGCTGCGGCGCCTTCGAGCTCCCTGAGGCAGGCGGCCCTCGAGGGCGGGCGAGGGCGGGAGGCCGGAAATAGGCCTCGCCCCGACCCTGAGCCCGAAAATGCCAGCAGGTGGACAAGAACGCCCTGGGCGCGGCCCCTGTCACCCTCGCCACCAAGACTACCACTAACCTCACACTCTCCGCCACAGCCGGGCCAGCAAAGAGCCGCTGGCCCCACATGCCAGGCGCTCCACCCTCAGCCCACCAGCTCTCAGGCCAGCCCTCGGCGCGCTTACCGCCTGAGCTTCGGCGCCTCGGGCCACGCTCTGCGCCTGCGCACAGGGTGCTGCAGCTGTGCCATCGCAGCAGCCGTCACGTGGGCGTCCCGCCTCAGGGCCTCGAGCTGCCCGGCCGCACGCGCTCTGCGCACGCTCCGCAAGCCGCCGCGTGCCCCTGTGCGCTGTGGATTTATAGGACGACGCCCCCACACCTGCAGGCCAATGGCAGCTTCGCTTCACCAGGCGCCAGTGACGTAAGACCGTGGCGTGAAGTTGCGTGGGTCTCCCTAATTTTTACACCGGGATTTCAACTAAGGAAAAAAAAAAAAGAATGTAATAAGTGACAATGTCATTTTGTAGATCAATAGCTTTACACATATTTCTCCCCAGACTTCGCATCCATATCAAACATTGCAGGGGACAGCAGGGATCAGTGGGGACTGGGGTGGGATAGGGTTATAGGCAAGTTATGACACTTGGAGTTAATATTGCACAGATAAAAACCATCTCTACCTAGTTCTTTTGTTTTGCAAAGGAAAGAAACCCAAGGTTTCCTGCAAGACCAAGGAGCTCTCCAATTAATTTCTACAGCTCGAAGTATAATTTGCAGACTACTGATACTAAAGTGTAAACTATTTTAATATGTTATACACCATTGAAGTCATCCCCATAATAAAACATTTCCATCAACCTCAAAAGTTTCCTCACACCATTTACAATAACTGGCCCTCCTTATGTATCTTTCTGTTTCTTGTAACTGAACGTTAATTTTTTTTCCTAAAAGTGTTAACAAGATCACACATAAAGACCGTTTTATCTGCCTTCTTTCAAATGGCATGGGTATATTAAAATAATTCCATCTTCTATACATCAACACTACTTTCTATACGTCAACAGCTTGTAACTTCCCATGTACTAGTCCGCTGTCGATGCATAACAGTTTTTCTACATTTCTGTGTATAGGGATTGTTTTGACTTTAGATGTCTTTAAAATAAAGCTGTTATGGTCTCCAAGTCTTTCCATGGGCATATTCTTTCATTTCTTTTGGGTTAATGTCCCCTAGTGGATGGTTAAATGGAAGAAGAGTATACAAGAATTTGCCAGACTATTTAACAAAGAAGCTACTCTTTATTACCACCATCAAAGTTTATATATTTTGGTTGTGTCACTAGTTAAAAGTACTGTGTGGTCTTCCAGAGGACCTAGGTTTTGTTCCCAGAACACACCTACTTGGCAGCCCACAAAGGTCTAACTCCAGGGAATCCAACAGCCTCTCTGGCTGCCTCAGGCACACGTGTGTTACACAGACAGAAATGCAGGCAAAACTCCCATACATATTAAATAAAAATAAATCTTAAAAACCGAATAAAAATTAAAAAGTAATAATTCTAGTTGCTCCATACATTCACCATCACTTAATATGGTCAATGTTTTTTATTTTAAATAATTTTATATAGTGGGGGACTTCCTTGAGGTTGTTTGTATTTATTTATCTAATAAATAAAAACATTGGGTATCTTGATAATGTTGTATATTTATTTTCCATACACCTTCATACATCTTCTTAGGTCCTGTCTTAGTCAGGGTTTCTATTCCTACACAAACAGCATGGCCAAGAAACAAGATGGGGAGGAAAGGGTTTATTCAGCTTACATTTCCACACAGCTGTTCATCACCAAAGGAAGTCAGGACTGGAACTCAAGCAGGTCAGGAAGCAGGAGCTGATGCAGAAGACATGGAGGGATGTTTCTTACTGGCTTGCTTCCCCTGGCTTGCTCAGCTTTCTTTCTTTCTTTCTTTTTTTGTTTGTTTGTTTGTTTGTATGGTTGGTTGGTTGGTTTTGTTTTGTTTTATTTTTTTTCTATATTCTTTGTTTACATTCCAAATGATTTCCCCTTTCCCGGATCCCCCCTCCCCATATGTCCCATAAGCCTTCTTCTCTCCACCCATTCTCCAATCACCTCCCCTCCTTTTTCTCTGTCCTTATATTCCCCTCCAAAGCTAGATCAAGCCTTTCCAGGATCAGGACACTCTCCTTACTTCTTCATGGGAGTCATTTGTTATGCTAATTGTGCCTTGGGTATTCAGAGCTTCTGGGCTAATTAATATCCACTTATCAGAGATTGCATTCCATGTGTATTCTTTTGTGATTGGGATACCTCACTTAGGATGATATTTTCCAGTTCCAACCATTTGCCTAAAAATTTTGTGAATTCATTGTTTCTAATTGCTGAGTAGTATTCCATTGTGTAAATATACCACACAAAATCAACTCAAGCAAATCAGTTGCCTTCCTATACTCAAAGGATAAGCAGGCTAAGAAAGAAATTAGGGAAATGACACCCTTCACAATAGCCACAAACAATATAAAGTATCTTGGTGTGACTCTAACCAAACAACTGAAAGATCTATACGACAAGAACTTCAGGTCTCTGAAGAAGGAAATCGAAGAAGACCTCAGAAAATAGAATAATCTTCCATGCTCGTGGATTGGCAGGATTAATATAGTTAAAATGGCCATCTTGCCAAAAGCAATATACAGATTCAACGCAATCCCCATCAAAATCCCAACTCAGTTCTTCACCGAGTTAGAAAGAGCAATTCTCAAATTCATGTGGAATAACAAAAAACCCAGGATAGCTAAAACTATTCTCAACAGTAAAAGAACTTCTGGGGGAATCAGTATCCCAGACCTCAAGCAATACTACAGAGCAATAGTGTTAAAAAACTGCATGGTATTGGCGCAGTGACAGGCAAGTTGACCAATGGAATAGAATTGAAGACCCAGAAATGAATACACACACCTATGGTCACTTGATCTTCAACTTGCTTTCTTATAGAACCCAAGAATACCAGCCCAGTGATGGAACCACCCACATGGGGCCCTCCCCTCTTGATCCCTAATTGAGAAAATGCCCACAGCCAGATCTCATGGAAGCACTTCCCCAACTGAAGCTCCTTTCTCTGTGATGACTCCGACCGATATCAAGTTGACACACAAAACCAGCCAGTACCGGTACGTAGGTAAAACTATCTCTATTCTAACATCCTTACTTTTTTTACTGGATTCTTTCGTTTGTTTTTGAGACAGGGTTTCACTATGTAGCTTAGATCAGCATTGAACCTGATATATATATATCTGGCTGGACTCAAAATCAGAGAGATCTACCTGCCCCTGCTTCCCAGAGTTCTGGTAGTAAAGGCATGTGCCACCACACCATTTTTAAAAAGACAGGGTCTTGTGTAGCTCCAGCTTGCTTCCAGCTCACTGTGTAAGCAAGGATGACCTTGACCTTCACCCCTGACTGTTGAGATTACAGACATTCCTCAGGGTGTCCATTTTTTTAATTGACTGGGTTATTTATCCACTTTACATCCTAGCCAATTCACCTGTGGACCCATCCCTCAAATTCTGCTTCATCCCCCACTCCTGCACATTCTGTACATAGGACAAATTCTGTGTCTAAGGTTTTGTGGTTGGGTTGGTGTCCCGAACCCTCCACTGAAAGTCTTGCCTGGTTACGAGAGATGGCCGGTTCAGGATCTATATCTCCCATTGCTAGGATTGCTTTCTTATCATTAGCTTATCATTGTCTTCTCATTGTGAATGTAACTCCTTTAGATTTGTAAACATCTTACACAGGTTAGGACTAACTTTTCATCCTCTAACAAAAGTATTTAAAAGAGAGAAAGCGAGAGAAAGCTCAGGTGCTGAAGTATAACCCAGTTAGTGAGGCCCAGGATTAAATTCCCATCACACACACACACACACACACAGAGAGAGAGAGAGAGAGAGAGAGAGAGAGAGAGAGAGAGAGAGAGAGAGAGAGAGAGAGACCTGTTTATTTTACAATTGTTTTCTCGGGGAGGGAGGTGGTCAGACACTGTAAGGCCCCCTTACATGCCATTGCACACATGTCAAAGTGAGAGGACAACTTTAGGGAATTGGTTCTCTCCTTCTACCAGGTAGGCTGCAGGAATCAAAGTCAGGCCATCAGGCTCTCTTATCCACTAAATCTCACTGGCCCAGTAAGTTATTTTGATGGAATCTAATTTATTGGTTTTGCATTATACATTTTACATTTGCATTGTTTTTAACAAATCCCTGGCTGACTAGTTTACAAATGTTTCTTTCCTGTATTTTCTTTCTAACTATATACATAATGCTACATATCATACCATATATGTATATATATATATGTATTTTTGTGCAGATCTATAATAGTTGTGCAGTTAATTTTTTATAAGATGTAAAATGTGACTTTAGGTTCACATTTTATATATGTGTGTCCAATTTTTCCATCAGCATTTCTTGAAAGCACTGTCATTTCTGTACTGAATCATCTTTGCAACATTGCCAAGGATGGATGGGCCACATATGTAGAAATCTATTTCTCAATTATTTGTTTTGTGATTGAACTATGCTTACTTTAAACTGCCCTGAGTTCTGAGGCTTTAAAAGTCTTGAAAACAGGTACTCTAGGGCACATTCCAGCATAATTTTTTTCCTAAGACTGTTTATTTTGAGTTCCAGGAAAATGAAAATCACCTGTTGGTCTGGTGAGATGGCTCAGTGGTTAAGAGCACTGACTGTTCTTCTGAAGGTCTTCAGTTCAAATCCCAGAAACCACATGGTGGCTCACAACCATCTGTAATGAGATCTGACACCTTCTTCTGGTGTGTCTGAATACAGCTACAGAGTACTTACATATAATAATAAATAAATCTTTTAAAAACAAAAAGAAAAAAATCACGTCACACAAAGGCACACACTGACCCATCCAAGAATCGTTATCAGGAGAGTGATGAATCTACATGTCTAAGTGAGGAAAATCTGCACCTTAACTAAAATCTTCTGATCATTTAACAGAGTACATATGTATAAGTACACACATATGTGTATATATATATATTATACATTATAATACATTATATTATTATATATAAATATATGTTATATATGTATATATGTGTGTACATACATATATACACACATATACATACATATACATGTATATATATATCCATATATTCAATTATTTTATTTTCCTGAGCAATGTTCTGTATTTTCAATGTAAAAATTTTACTCTTCTTTCATCTGATTTTCCCAATTATTTCTATTATTATTATGCTACTGTTGATACTTTTTTCTTCAACTTCTCATCATGCTCTTATTTCTGTGATAAGCAGGGCTTTGTCTTGTTTTCTGTAGAGTTGGCAGATTAACCTACATGGATGATTTGTTTCATGCAAATTCTTTCACTTTCTCCTTCCCATTTGGTTCTCCTGTCTTAATTTTGTGTTAATACAATGCCTAACACATCCAGTGTGAGAATGTATAGAAGTGCTGACAGGAAATGCCCTTATAGTGCTCCTTCCAAGAAAGGAGGAATTTTCCCTTTGCTACCAGGTGCTCTCAGAGTGTGATTTTAGTAGATGCCCTTGACTGATGAGGTTACCTTTTGTCCACAGTTTGATGGGAATTTTTAATCACAAATAGACATTTGTCTATTTACATTTATTATTTTTTATTTACATTTATTATTTCAAGTGTTAAATCTATCTTGCATTCCTGGGCTAAAGCCCATTAGGTCATGATGTATTAATCTTTTTATGTATGTTTATTTGGACTTGCTAAAAACACTCAAAATTTTTACACGCATGTTCATGGGGGATATTTATTATTTTGAGACAGTGTCGCATGTATGAGGCTGTCTGAACTCATTGTATAGCTGAGAGTGGTACTGCACTGCTGGTCCTTCTGTCTCCATCTCCAAAGCACTGAGAAGACAGTCACTGACCAACACATCTGGTGTATTAGGGTTTTACTGCTATGAACAGACACCATGACCAATGCAAGTTTTATAAAAGACAACATTTACTTGGGGCTGGCTTACAGGTTTAGAGATTCAGTCCATTGTCATCAAAGCAGAAGAAACATGGGAGCATCCAGGCAGGCATGGTGCAGGAGCAGCTGAGGGTTCTACATCTTTATCCAAAGGAAACCTGGAACAGACTGGGCATCCTCAGGCATCTAGGAGGAAGATCTCCAAGCCCATCCCCACAGTGACATACTTCCTCCAACAAGGCCACACCTTCTAATAGTGCCACTCCCTGGGATGAGCATATACAAACCATCACAACTGGGTTTGTACAGAACTGGGGATGAATCCTGCCAGCTAGACAAGCTCTTTACCAAAAGAGTACATAGATTGAGCCTCTAAGAGAGATGTTGTTCTACACTTCTTTATTTATTTATTTATTTATTTATTTATTTATCTATTTATTTATTTTTGTAATGTCTTGATGTGTTTTTGATAGGAGAGTAAGAGTTGTTTTTTTTTTAATTCCAGCTTCAGCCAGGCGTGGTGGCGCACGCCTGTAATCCCAGCACTTGAGAGGCATAGGCAGGCAGATTTCTGATTTCGAGGCCAGCCTGGTCTACAGAGTGAGTTCCAGGACAGACAGGGCTACACAGAGAAACCCTGTCTGGAAAAAACCAAAAAAAAAAAAAAAAAAAAAAAAAAGTTCCAGCTTCAGTTTTCTAGAAAACGTGATATAAGTGAATATTCCTTGTTCCTTAATTATTTAATAACTACTTCTTTGTGGGAAGGATTTTTTGACTGCAAGTTGGATATTTAAATAATACAAAGCTAATAAGGCTGTCTTATTTATTATTAAATATGCTTAGTGGTTTATTTTCAAATTTTTACAACTTTCCTGGTGCTTGACTACACCCACAAACAGGTGTGAGCACTCTGTTCAAGCACCTAATTGTGCTAGTATGATGGCCCCTGTCACTAGTTCCCCTTCCTGTCCCCTTCTGACTGTGACCTCATGACCTTCCAAAGCCCCAGTGAGATGCTGTCCCGCCTTTCATGTGTGCTCTGCTCCTAGTCCTAACATGAGGCTTGTAGATGGATGCCTGCTTCACTGAGCCAGTTCCCTCCAATGACTCTCCTTCCTACAGGAACCCTTAAGAGGCCATGAGTATGCGGAATCTTTTAATCTCACATTTCTCTGTAATTTACCCAGCAATTTCAGAATGCTCCTTAAAGATTCCACATAGAGGACTCACTTTTCCCTCAGTGTTTTTTATTGGGTTTGTGTGGTTGGATTACCAATGAACGGGGATGGGGGAGGAGATATTTACATTTTTAGTCACTATAGAATCTATGATAATGGCAACAGTCACAGTCCTAACATTTATCTCCTGTACCCACCACACACACATTGATCAGTCATGGTACAAGCTTGCTGGTCTCCAAGGAAAACAATGAACTTCATTGAGTTCTTCTCATGTTTTCCTGCTTGTTTCAATTCGTGGCCTAATCTTTATTATTTCCTCTTAACTACTTAGTTCTCTTTTATACATTAACTCCACAGAATAACGGGTCTTATTGCAACATTTTCATGTGCATACATAATTGTCTTGAGCTCATTACCCTGGCTCAGGTCACTCCCCTCCCAGGTTCTGTTCCTCTTCCCAGATAGTCCTTCTGCTTCACTGTCTCTTTCTAGATTCTACATGAGAATCTACATATTTGTCTTTCTGAGTCTGACTTAGTTCATTGAAAATGATAATTTCTTATTCTATACATTTTTATACAAATGACATTTAATTCTTCTTAAACAAAATAGTACTATTACGTGGCATTAAAAAACAAGTGTGGTTCTTTTACCCATTCCTTCATTGATAAGCACTAGGCTGAGTCCATATCAACCACTGTGAATAGTGTTGTGACATACGTTGGCCTGCAGATATCTTGTATTGTACAGCATTAATTCTTTGGGGGTATGAACCCAGGTGTGGTAGAGCTGACTCAAATGCTAGTCCTATGTTTAATTCCTTGAGAAGCCTCCAAACAGGTTTCCAGACTTGCACTCCGTACCAGTGGAGCATCTCAGCTTGTCCCCACCAGCACCCGCTGCCCTTTGCTGTCTCGGTGGAGCTCATCCTAGGAAATACTCGAAGACTCGTTAGAGCTTTGAGCTGTGTTTCTCTTATGGTGTTAAACATCTCGCCATTTGTTCTTCCTTGCAGGTTGGCATGTTTGGCTCCTTTCCCCATGTAATGACTGGAGTGTTTACCTTTCTGTATTTTTCTACCTACATAACATAATGGCCGGAAGCACCAATTTGAGATCTTCCTTCTTTGCTGATATAAACATTTGGTGTCATAAGTTAACCTATAAATATTTCTTTAGCTACAACCCAAGAATTTTTTTATGTTTTTTTAAGCTTCCTATTTTTAAATGGCTAAATATTAGATAAAAGACTGAATACAAGTAATAAACTGTTATAAAAGGATATAAGGCTAGTTTTTTTAGTTCCAACTCAATTATGAATTTTTTGGTGGATAAGTGTATAAAAATATACTTGAGAGTGAAAGTGTAATATCCAGTGTGAACTGCCACAGTGTTTTGAATGGCTATTTCAACCATATAGGAGTTCATTGAGTTTTATAGTCTTTGGATCCAGCTAATTTTGCTGTGTAATGCTTTTTGATTTGTAGCTTTTAACTAATAAACTTATAAGACAATTTTTAGATACACCAAATTCAGGACTACAACCAAATCTGTGGGTACAGCAATCAGCATCTGAATATACATCACTCAACAAGTTACCCTAGTAAATATCTGCCTTATAAGGATTTTCAGTGGATATGATGATCCTTCCTGATAGGATCTGGGCTTTCTCTTCCTCCTAGAACCAAGACTGAACTTCCTTAGAACTAGTAAGTAGGTAAGAAACTGTGTGAGGAAGGGTTATTTGATTGGTTAATTTTTGTGTTTTCTTTATTCATTACCATGACTTTTGTAAGCCTTCTGTTTGCCAGTTTATCACAGTTTTGGGGTTTGCTTTGCTGTATTATATTTGTTGTGTTTGAGTAATGAGAGATGAGGCAGGAGTAGTTATACACCTCAAATATTTTAACTGTCTTTCTGTCCTACCCTTTGGATCATGAATTTAAATTTAATCAGACTCATGCCTTGTTGCCCATTTAGTTATATTAAGCCTCTCAGAGCAGCTGGGACAGAAGTCTTCCTGCCGCCATTAGCACCAGGGAGCCGGGAGACTCCACAGCCTTCTGTGCACAGCCTGCCAGGAGAGAGTGATCTCCCAGCAGCGTTTTCACTTCTGAGCACAGAGGTCAGATCTCCACCTTCTCTCTGGAGGGTACCAGCTAGGAGCACACAGGGCATAAGATCAGTGGAGCAGTTGGGACAGAAGTCTTCCCACCGCCATTTGCACCAGGGAGCCAGGAAACTCCACAGCCTTCTGTGCATAGCCTTCCAGGAGAGAGAGATCTCCCAGCAGTGCTTTCACTTTTGAGCTCAGAGGAGTAAGGACACAGGCTTACAGGCCCACAGGAGGAACAAACTCCAGCCAGAGACAACAATACCAACTAGCACCAAATGGCAAAAGGCAAGCACAAGAACCCTACTAACAGAAACCAATGCCACATGGCAACATCAGAACCTAGTTCTCCCACCACAGCAAGTCCCGGATACCCCAACACACTGGAAAAGCAAGAGTTGGATTTAAAATCATATCTCATGATGCTGATCGAGGGCTTGAAAAAAGACTTAAATAACTCCCTTAAAGAAATACAGGAGAACATTGGTCAACAGGTAAAAGCCCTGAAAGAGGAAACACAAAAATCCCTTAAAGAAACATAGGAGATCATGGGTCAACAGGCAGAAGCCCTTATAGAAGAAACACAAAAATTCCTTAAATAATTACAGGAAAACACAATCAAGTGAAGGAACTGAACAAAACCATCCAGGATCTAAAAGTGGAAGTAGAAACAATAAAGAAATCACAAAGTGAGACATCTCTGGAGATAGAAAACCTTGGAAAGAATTCAGGAGTCATAGATGCAAGCATCAACAACAGAATACAAGAGATAGAAGAAAGAATCTCAGGTGCTGAAGATACCATAGAAAACATTGACTCGACAGTCAAAGAAAATGCAAAATGCATAAAGCTGGTAACCCAAAACATCCAGGAACTCCAGGACACACTGAGAAGACCAAACCTAAGAATTATAGGTATAGACTAGAGTGAGGATTTACATCTTAAAGGCCCAGTAAATATCTTCAACAAAATTGTAGAAGAAAACTTCCCTAACCTAGAGAAAGAGATGCCCATGAACATACAAGAAGCCTTCAGAACTCCAAACACACTGGACAAGAACAGAAAGTCCTCCCGGCACATAATAATCAAAACACCAAATTCACTAAACAAAGAAAGAATATTAAAAGCAGTAAGGGAAAAAGGACAAGTAACTTATAAAGGCAGACCTATCAGAATCACAGCAGACTTCTCACCAGGGATGATGATAGCTAGAAGATCCTGAGCAGACCTCATACAGACCCTAAGAGAACACAAATGCCAGCCCAGGCTACTATACCCAGCAAAACTCTCAATCATCATAGATGGAGAAACCAAGATATTCCATGATAAAACCAAATTTTCACAGTATCTGTTCACAAATCCAGCCCTGCAAAGGATAACTGATGGAAAATGCCAACACAAGGAGGGAAACTACACCCTAAAAAAAGCAAGAAAGTAATCTTCTTCCAACAAACCCAAAAGAAGATACCCACACAAACATTAAAAATAACATCAAAAATAACAGGAAGCAACAATCACTATTCCTTAATATCTCTTAACAACAATGGACTCAAGTCCCCAATAAAAAGACATAGACTAACGAAATATTTCTCATGTAAATCTTCAATTTTATCAGAAAAATTTTGTAATTCCCCTTTTAATTAATGTTTTTATGTCTACCATTTTATTTGCATTATTTTTCATGATAATATTCAATTTTAATCTTTCTATATACTTCCTCTATTTTATCAGAAATGTTTTCAATGTAAATCTTTGATTTTATCACAAATATTTCTAATTCCACCTTCAATTAATTTAGAGTTTTTATATCTACCATGTTATATGTAAATTTTTCCATGAAATAGTCAATTTTAACGTGTTTGTTTATAAATTTCTTGAATTTTACCAGAAACATTTTCCATGTAAATCTTCAATTTTATCTGAAAATGTTTATAATTCCATCTTCAATCAACTTAGATTTATGTTTATACCTATCATTTTATTTGTATAATTTCCATGATCTGTAATTCTAACATGTTTCTATATATTTCCTCAATTTTATCAGAAATATTTTCCATGTCAATCTTCAAGTTTATCAGAAAATGTTTATAATTTCACTTTCAATCAACTTAGGAATATTTTTATACCTACCATTATTATATCTATATAAAATTTTCCATGATAATCTTCAATTCTAACATGTTTTTCTACATTTTTCTACAATATTATCAGAAATATTTTCCATGTAAAACTTCAATTCTATCATAAAATGTTCCTAGCCCATATTTCAATTAATTTAGCAATGTTTTACATGTCTACCACTTTACTCTTTAATTTTCCATGAAAATTTTTGTCAATTTTAACATGTTTATATGAAATATTTTCCATGTAAATCTTTAATTTTATCATAAAGTGTTTTACTTCCCTTTTCAATTAAAAAAAAAAGCCTCTCACATTTAAATCCCACAATGTGATACTCCATCATCAATCTGCTCTAACAAGAGTCCAAGATAACAGCAGTGACTTCCACTAATTCTAACCTGTATAGGTCTGACACTCTGTGTTCTCAGTTTGCAGAACATTCTCAGCCATTGCATGTCTTAAGACCTTAACGGTGAGTATCATCCAGGGCTCCCTAAGGGTAAATTCAAACTATAACTTTTCCAGGGTTTTTTCCCTCCCAACATAATATTTTTATTATTTAGAAATTTCACACAATAAATATACCCCCAATCATATTTGATTCCCTGGAAGGCCTGGGAATCAAATGTGACTGGGGGTGTATTCATTGTGGGGGTATCTACCCTCTGAAATGGAAACGTTAACGGTTCTTTGGAGAGTCAGTTTTGTTAGATGGCATTCTGCTGTGGCAAACACGTGAAGAAATGTTTTCCTAAAGTGGGCACAGGTGCCAAAAGCCATCAACTGTGAAGAGCTACACTTCAGCATCCCTAGCACAATTTTTAAGTACTCTCTTCAATGGCTTCCTACCCAAACCGTTTCACTCGGGGAGGGAAGGAGAATATTATAGAAGCCGTCAAAGCCTCCCATTCTCATCTGTGAGTCTCCAGCCATTGACATCACTGCAAAGAAGCTTTCGAGTCAATAACAGCCAGCAGCAGCATAGACAGTGGACTCCTCCAGTGGCAGCATGGACCCCTGACATTCACATGGCCTCTGCACAGGCCACACGTGGCCTCCAGCAGCAACGCAGACCATAGAGGTCTTTTGAGGAGGTCCAGTCCACAAAATGAACCTTTCTTCCTTTTGGACATCCTGCCATTGGCCAGAGCCAGGGCAGTCATGTGACTAGGCATCACATTCAGAAGCAGAGCCTGCCTGAGCTCCAGGCTGCTGCACACCACCCTATGGACAGTACCAGGTAACAGCATGCTCCTCTGTCAGCTGAGGCCATACATCTTTGTATATTTATTCATTGAAGTGGCACTGCAAACATGGGTGTGCCATACAGGATTTTTTTTTTTTTTTGCACAAACAGCTTTACATGAAAATACTTTTGCAACTAGTTATTGTTCTGATTCAAGGTTTCTGGTTTCTGAAGTACCATAAATACTGGTTATTGCTAAGACTCCTGATGGTACCCAGAGGCAGGGTGACTCTGTGGATGGGCAGTACGGCTCAGGGAATAATACTGAATTAAACTCAGAAACTCAGGGCTAAGAGCATGGTGACTGAAGACAAAGAACAGGTTGTTGCTGAGTAGGGCCAGTCCTCAGCCGGCTGGGAGGTGAGGCCCGCCCAGCAGGTCGGTAGAAGCCTGGAGCCACTGCTAGAGCCCTCACTGGTTGTCCCTCTGAGGAAAGGAGGGCGTGGAACCGAGGCGCTGCCCAGGCCTGAGGGCACACTGGTCCTATCGGGCAAGCCAGCTGGACAGCTGTCAGTAAGGGCGCAGAGGCGTGTCGCACTATCCAGCCACAGGTCACCTTGACTCTCCGCAACAGCAGGATGTTCAAGACAAGTCTTGCTACCTTGAATGAAAAAATTAACTCTATGTATTTGTTTAGAACTTTTAATAATAATCCTTAATTTTTTAGGTAGACTAAAAACGTTAAATTATGATAAACTAAAAATATTTACTGTACTTTCAGGGTTTGAATCACATGAAAATAACATAAAACCTGCTAAGAGAGAGAGAAAGTATGCATATGCAGAGGCGAGAGCACTGTGATCTCAGAGCCAGTCGGGGCTGCCCAGGAGACTATCTTCACAAGGCGTGTAAAGTGCATTAAGTCAGGAATTCTGACAAAAAATTCATTTCACTTGTTTCAAAAGCTAAGCAAAATTCAAAAGGACATATTTACATGATAAGAGCATATACTGGGAGAAACTAAACTTAAATAAACAGATGTGTCTGGCTGGTGGCGATGCGTCCGACGGACTTCAGGATGGCTCTGTGCTCGGCAGCGGGGGTGCCTTTCCTTTCTGCTTTGCAGCCTTTTCCAGTTTTATCTGTAAAGTTAAAACATTTATTGATAAAAATGTTTAATTATCCTAAATAAAGGTTGAACATCCTTATTAACATTGCCACAAGAGTTATTAACTGCTAAATACTAAATCCAAAATCTGATCACAAATGAGGAATGCTTGAATGTCTGTAAATGACTGACTGGCTTTGGCTTCTCAGGAGAAGTTTAATGAAAGAACATATAAATGAATATTGCCTTGGGTAGAAATGAACCTGAACTGTCCCTGACGGATTCCTAAATGCTTAAAATCCTAATGTATATCCAGCCTATGCCCGTTGCCCGCAGCTATAGAATACACCTAATTCAGCAGGAGCCTCTGTGGAACACAACACCCATAAGGCTGAGTCCCAAGGTCTCAGAATCAGGGAGCTCCAGCAGCAGCTGTCTAATTTCGAGACACATGAGCCTTGGCATGACCTTAGGGACTCCCAATAGGAAACACATACTATTTCTTCATTGCCATCCCTCAGGACAGCTTCCAGGCACAGTGTCAGTGTCCCTAACTTTAAAGAGGATAAACAAAATATAAAGGGCCCAAAAGTAGAAATGGGGCCTCTAAGCTTAAATGACAGAAGCAATAGTAATAAACCACAGGGAGACGGGGCAGTGGTAAATACAATCAAAATACATTACATATACTATGAAATAGGAATTATTGGGCACCAGTGAGTCTAGCGCAACGCCCCCAGCCAAGCTGTTTGCACAGGTTTCCTGAGAGCAAAGCATCCTGAGGCTCAGCTTGATTCCTGTTTCCTGCTCGATGTGGTAGGGACTTTCCAGGTGTCTGACCTATGGCTATGATTGTTTTTTTCCTGTTGTTTTTCACCCAGTCTCAAGTATATATTGATGGTCCCTCAGTAAAGCTTTGGCAGTCTCCTTACTGAATGACGCATGTCTGTGTTTTCTGTTAATCCTCCAGGCCTACGCCCGATACTTGGTACTGTGGCAGCACAGGTGCTGTCAAATGGAGGTCCCACTGAGATCGGGAAGGAGAGGAGCTCCTGAAAGGATTGTTCCAAGAAAAGCCAGCCAGTGAAAGAAAGAGGAACATACTGGGGAATATATGGTGCAAGAAACAAAGTAAAAGTAAGAACTGCAACAAAGTAAGTACAGGATCCCCCCATGGGGACAACAAGGACAAGGAGTTCCACCTTACAATTAGTAAGTAGATCAACTGGTATATTTGCTTAAGCAACAGGTACTGGGATTAAGGTTAAAACAGCTAACAACAGCTAAGCGTGACAGCAAAATGGGATGGTGAATTTTATTAGGCAAATTGTCCACAGTCTAGAACTTCATCAGGTGAGCAGAATAGGAATAAAATAAATAAAATAAAATAAAAAGAGTAAAAAAACAAACAAAAGATGGATTTTAGAAACATGAGAGAGAAAGAGAGGAGGAAAATGGATTTCAAAACTCTAAGGACAAGGGGAAACATGAAGACGTCCCTCTATAGACTCTGGTTTCCTCTATAGACCCTACTGGAGATATTCTTTGTACTGGTTACAAGTGTTCTTCTCTCGTATTGTCTTTGGTGCACCAATATGTCCATGTGTCAATTTGTGTCTGTTCTTGTTTCATTGTTTGAATGATTATTGTTTTATGTTTCATGTTGAAAAGAAAAACTGGTAAAAACTTTATCTGCTGGCAGTCCATCTCTTGATCCAGTCTCAGTTTACACAGTAGAGACTGATTTAAGCTGCCCTGCATTAACTAGGAGTCAAGCACAGCTGGAGAAAAGCTGCTTTTAAAAGGGCCAACAGCGCTGAGCAGTGGTGGCGCACGCCTGTAACCCCAGCACTCTGGGAGGCAGAGGCAGGCAGATTTCTGAGTTTGAGGCCAGCCTGGTCTACAGAGTGAGTTCCAGGACAGCCAGGGCTATACAGAGAAACCCTGTCTCAAAAAAGAGAAAAGAAAAGAAAAAGAAAAAGAGAAAAAGAAAAAGAAGAAAAGGGTCCAGCAGCTTCTCAAGTTCCAGAGCAAGTAGGCTGATGGTTATTTTTCCTAGAGAAATCTCTGCAATTGTGATTATTGGGCACAAAGTGCTTTTTCTCTTAAAATTACAGCTAGAAAAAAGTGTTTGGTTTAAATTTATAAGATTTGTGTAGTTGCTTCATTTTTGTTTCTGATGGGTCTTAAAGGTATAAATATTTTTTGCATGTCTTGACTATAGAGTATTGGCTTATAAGTTATTGGACATGATTAAAAATTATTACATTGGTAACAAAAATTTGGTTTAAAATTTGGAGTTATCTTTTTTTTTAAAGACTTATTTACTTATATGTAAGTACACTATAGCTGTCTTCAGACACACCAGAAGAGGGTGTCAGAGCTTGTTAGGATGGTTGTGAGCAACCAGGTGGTTGCTGGGATTTGAACTCAGGACCTTCCAAAGAACAGTCAGTGCTTTTAACCGCTGAGCCATCTCTCCAGCCCTGGAGTTATCTTAAACAACAACACATGGCATGACCCAACCCAGGAAAAATAGGCCTCTAAAGATACTTCTAAATTGGCATAATATTTTATGTAATTCCTATCCTAGAAATTAGACTTATAAGGGATAATATTTAAAACAATGTCTCTTTAATGAGGTATTATAAGTTGCACTATCGTGCATTCAAACATAAGACTTGCAGACATACTTTGTAATGTAAAAGCAATGTGTTTGCCATTGATTTTAAAGAGAATAGATTGTTTAAAATTGGGCTTTACTTTCCAGAGTTGTAGTTATGCTCTAATATTGCAAGAGAAAGTTAAGAATTATGATTAACAACTGCCAATGTACCAATTGAAGGCTCACAATTCTTAACTCACCCATATTTTGTAATTAAGATGATTTCAAGAATGATAAAAGTTAAAAACAGCTATGGCCAGTATAGGCCTGTTGTCACTTTTTCCACAAGCTTTATTGGATACAGTGAAGCAAAATTTAACCCCCCAAAATTGAAAAGGAGATCTCAGTGGGAATTTATTTGGTATCAAATGGGCTACTTTTAAACTGCTTCAAAAACTTGTAGGTAAGACTACTAAAAACAGCTAGTGGAATTTTTCCGTGAACCCTCAAATTTCAGGTTCCTTTTGTTACTCGATCCTTATACAATGGGCAATAGGCTCAGATTAGAAAATATTACATCTAAGCTAATGCAAAGCTCAGAGCTGCCTCAGTGGAGGCTTGTGAGGCACTGCTTTTGTCTTGCAAATCCCACCTAGGAAATTTCAGGCCAAAAACAGCATTGTTGACAGATATATCCAGGTGTGGTTCAAAATACAGTTCAAACTTAAGATCTATGAAAGGTTAATAAGGCTATGTAGAACTTATTGAGGGTATTAAAATCTGGCCTGCCTACTCCATACAAAATCATTATGGATTCAGAAGGTTGGGTTTTTTGTTTGTTTGTTTGTTTGTTTTGTTGTTGTTTTTGTTTTTGCTTTGCATCCTGATAATTATAAAACATTTATTGGCTAGGACATTGCTCTAAGCTTACCACAGGAAGACTTAAACCTCTGTTCTCAAGGTGTCATGAAAATTAACTGGCAAAAGACAAGTATCTTTACAGAATTGTAGAGAAGGCTACTGTAATCAGTTGTTTGTTATGTGTTCACTGCCATTCCTTAGCAAAGGGAGCATTAATGTAGTCACTCTTTCATTTCCAAGTAAAGTTTTAACATCCTACTCTAAAGCTGTCGGTGTGTTGATAAGGTATTGCTGGATAGAATCATGAAAGTATTTTTGAAAGGAATGTCTTAAGAACCTAATGAAACATTTGTTCCTTGTTTCAATCAGCTATCAAATTGGTCATATCAGAGTATTGATATTTGGCCTATTATACCTCAAGTCTTTTAGGCAAAATTAATCATCGTTATCCAAAAGACAAGTCGTTAATTAGAGAATGGTTTATGTTTTACTAAAAATAGTAATAGGAGTTAGTTAGATAGAACTTCATTTTTGGTTCCTGTCTTGTGCTTTGCAATGTTTCCTTGAATACTAAACCATGTGTTTTAGCCCCACTCTTTTCTGTAATTTGAAAAGTCTCTAATGAACAGGAAGAAGACAAGAAATTGAATTGTTCTAGCAGATTGTGTGTATTGACAAATTGCTGAGAATATGAAGATGTGGTTGTGAGAATTCCTGGAGTTGTGCCTATGACTCTAAATAATGGAGATTCCCTGTCATCTTGTACTGCCATAAGAGAGACATTGGCATTACTACCACCCCTGATTAAAGAATGGGCTGGGTCCATGGCACTAGAGCTTTTGGCTTGTGGAGCTGCCACATTGGGATTGTTCTTCTAAACTGTATGTGCAAACAGCAAAACCAGTCCAGGGCAGTAATTGAACAAGTGCTTATGTCTTTGGCACAGGATAATACATCTGCTCAAATTTGGCTCAGTCTGTATTGAGAATAGTTAGTCTATAATGGACAACTCCTTTGCAGTCCACACCAACCTAAGACAGAGGCTCTGAGACTGGCAGAGATTTCCAGAGATGGGTAATGAGAGTTGGATGGAAGGTAACCTAAGATAGACGCTCTTCCTTTTTATAAAATAAAAAAGGGGGGATCTGTTGGGCACTGGTGAGCTTAGCTCAATGCCACCTGTTTGCACAGGTTTCCTGAGAGCAAAACATCCTGTGGCTCAGCTTGATTCCTGTTTCCTGCCCGGTATGGTAGGGACTTCCCAGGTGCCTGACCTATGGCTATGATTGTTTTTTCCTGTTGTTTTTCACCCAGACTCTAGTATATATTGCTGGTCCCTCAGTAAAGCTTTGGCATTCTCCTTACTGAATGACCCGTGTCTGTGTTTTCTGTCAATCCCCCAGGCCTATGCCCGATACTTGGTACTGTGGCAGTGCAGGTACTGTCAGGAATATAAAATATATATACATATATATTCTTCTCAAAAAGAAATCAGCAAGAGTTGGAAGGAAGGCATAGCTCAGTGGCAGGGCACTTGCCCAGCACTACACCAAGACTGGAATGCTTTCCCATGAGACTGCAATGCTTTCCCATGAGACTGGAATGCTTTCCCATGAGATTGCAATGCTTTCCCATGGAAAGGAGGGATGAGGAAGAACAGGAGGGGAGGGGAGCAGGAGAAAAGAAGAGGATCGAGGGAGAGAAACGAGGTGGAAAAAACGAGGTGATAAAATCAGTTTATGCTTTCTGTCAAGTTATGCATGATAAAACTCCCAGTAATAAGATCCTCCCCTTGATTGGCAGGCACACACAGACACGGTGTTGTCACATCACTCTCAGACAGTCCCTCAGAGGACTCCAGAGAACACTGCCCTCTATGGCAACATTGTAGGATGGTTTCATTAGGGCTGGGGAAGGGTTGGTTGATTTGGGTTGGGTTGGTTGATTTTTCAAGACAGGGTTTCTCTATCTAGCCCTGGCTGTCCTGGAACTCACTATGTAAACCAGGCTAGCCTCAAACTAAGAGATCTGCCTACCTCTGTCTCCTAATTGCTAGGATTAAAGGTGTGTACCACCCTGCCTGGCTAGATTGTTTTGTTTTGTTTCCATACAAAGTCATAGGTTTCATAATGGTGTTTATATATGTACTTTTTGTTTATCCTTTTCCTCATCCCTGTCTCCCCTCCTTTTGGCCCCTCTCCTCCCCAGAGTGTCCCCCTCTGCTCTTATGTCACCTACATTCATTCTCTCTCTGGTTCTTTTGTTTCACATGGAAGAGCATTTGAAGTCTTCCTCTTTCTTTTATCAAACACCAAGGACAGCTTTTCATTTGTTTTGCTTTGTTTTTTAAAACGCAATATTGATACTACACAGGATTATTCTAGAAGTATCAATAAAATAAAATATATAGAAAAATGTACCTAATGAATACTCAGCAAGGTAGGCATGGTGGTTTGAATGAAAGCCCCCTCGTAGTCTTGGGCATTTGAATACTCAGTCACCCACTGATGGCTGTTTGGGGAAAATTAAGAAGTGGGGCCTTGGTTGTGGAAGTTGTCACTGGGGATGGGCTTTAAGGTTTCAGAAGACTGACACCATTTTGAGCTAGCTCTGTCTGCTTGCAGTCTGAGATGTACGATCTCCGCTCTTCCTGCCACAATGCATTCACACTCCCGCAATGGACACTCTCCCTCTAGAACTGTAAGCCCAATTGAATGCCTTCTTTTAAAAAGAAAAGAACTTTGACTTTGCTTTGATCATGGTGTCTTATCATAACAATAAAAAATAATTAATCACTAATAATTAATATACTAGGAATGGTGGTTTATACCTGGGAGGTAGACATCGGAGGATTGGACAGTCAAGGTCAGGCTTGAGCTACCTAGTACCTTATTCTCCTAACCTCCAAACAACAGCAAAACCAATCAATCTCTAGATTAGTACTCAACAAACACTAGACTCTTTCCATCTCATTTAAGGATAAGTGTTAACTTCTTAGTAATATGAGAAGAGGAATAAAAACAAAGGATGCCAGACAACAGCAGGAGGGCAAGGCAGCCTTTGCTCATCTGAAATGGCATTTAACAAAGCCAAGCAGTGATACGCACTGAGCTCCCAGTGTACTAGAGGCTGAGGCAAGTTAATGGCAAGCTCAAGGTATCAGCAGGTAGCAAGATGATGCTCAAAGTATAAAAATATTAAACTTAAAAAAGAAAAATTTTAAAGATAAAGAAATAGTACTTCTCAAATATCCATTTGGTGGGCTAAGGGCCAAACTATCTGTTTTCTAGGTCTTGCCCTGCTTTTTCAAATGTCCCTCTGCACATGAACCAAGTGCCTTGCCATGTGATGCATCGTACTGGCTTCCTTAATAGAATTCTCCTTTCTTGCCGGGCAGTGGTGGTGCACACCTTTAATCCCAGTGCTCTGAGAGGCAGAGGCAGGTGGATTTCTGAGTTCAAGGCCAGCCTGGTCTACCAAGTGAGTTCCAGGACAGCCAGGGATACACAGAGAAACCCTGTCTCAAAAAAAAAAAAAAAAAGAAAGAAAGAAAAAGAAAAAAAAGGAAAAAAAATTCTCCTTTCTTGGAGAAAGAGACCAAGCCCTATCAGGGCAGAATAAAAAAAAAAAAAAAAAAAAAAAAAAAAAAAAAACCACATAACATGATATATAAAGTAAACACCTCCAATAACCTCTGAAAGAAGAAAATAACCATGTAAGCACAAAAGCTTTCAACACCAAAGCCAGTGTCCACTGACCACTACGATTGCCCATACCAAATGTGCCAAATGATTCGCAAAGGCCAGAGGCAATACATAGCCTGGCTCTTGAGCAAAGCTCTGAAACACCAACACGGCTTCCTAATCATAATTCCTTTTGCTCAGTAGTTTTGGAGCAAGGGACAAGTACTCACAACATGCATGGGCCGTACCAGCTCAAGGGTGAAGTGGAAACTTCTAGTTCTTTGGAAAGCTAGTTATGTCAAATGATACTTTGCTGGGGCACACAGGTGAGAGGATGTCTTGCTGAAGCAAACATGCAAACACGTGAAAGACTGAAGCAGACACAGGTGAAAGGATGTTTGGCTATAGCAAACACATGAAAGGACACTTGATGAAGGAGTATAAATATGACCCCACAGGCAGTGGGAGATGAGCACTGAGCTTTGGTTTGGTTTGCTCCACCTCAATATTCTTTTCCAACAACATGCACGTTTTGGTTCACCTTACATAGCATTCTTGAGCTCAACTTGTGATAACACTGCCATTGAGAGAAACTCACCTAAGAACTGCTCTTGAAGTTTCTGCGGCAGCTTTTAGCTTCTGTGGCCTGCAGTTGGCAAACTTGGCAGTTTCTTCAGGTTTGGACTATAGCTGCTTAGTGTCTGCTTACTGAGAGGACTGGCTGTAGCTGCTGGTTTGTGCCTGGTGTCTGTCCATCTAGACAACCAGTCTGCAGCTGCTGAGTCATAGTTGGTGTTTGCTGCAGAACTGAACTGCTGCCCAAGAAGATCAAGCTCGCCCACAAAGAACTATTGCTGAACAGGTCCACTTCCCCCATATCCTAATAACTTTTCTCTTCCACTCCCTCTGCTGGGTGGTGGGCTAGAGGAGAGGTTGAACTCTTATTAAAAGTAAGTTGCAAAAAATGTATGCCTACACAAGGAAGAGCATTTCAGTGTGGGCTTCTTAGTTTTATACTCCATTAACCACACTGCAGAGAGTTTAAAAACTGCCTCAGAAAGCAATTAACCATATGGGCTAGAAAGTTATAAACTGTAACTCATAAGTCCATTAATGTAGGTTTACTTATAATAAGTAACCTGAGATATTCATAACTAAGAACTCCACTCACTTTCTGTCAGCAAACAAATAGCACCAGCACACTCTGTCCACACCCAACAGTATCCAGGCTCGTGGGGAAGGACAGAAAGAGCTTCAGAACCCAGGAAAACTAAAATTAACCTGTAAGCATGTGGTCTAAGAATAAAGACTGACTGGATTATAAGTTATGCTCCCGGTGCTAAAAAAAAATTTAAAAAAAAAAAAAAAAAAAAAAAAACAGCCTTTTAATTCCAAATCATCTCTCAGGTCCTTTGGCTCTGACTTTCTCTTTGTTATGTCTTCCAAGTGTCTGTATCCCTGCCAAACTCATACTTTAAAACTTAATCACAGATGATACTAGGGGCTGTGGACTTTCAGTGGTAGGCCAGTTATGTGGACAACTGTAGGTATAATGTCATTGTGTAACAATGTCCTGTGTATAGACTATCCTTGAATTAGTCAATGCTGGTTTCTGTGTCCCCATACCTGTTGCAATCAGTATAAGATCTCAGTATAAGAATCTCCTGTCTCAATGTTGTGTAAACATTGTTCCCCAGTTATTTGCTGATTGGCCAATAAAGCTCTCTGATCAGCCAATGACTGAGCAAGGAAGAGAATAGGGCTGGACTTTCTCCTGGCTAAAGGAGGAGGAAGAGAGGGGAGGGAGAAAAGGGAGGGGAGGGAGAGGGGTAGGAGGAGGGGGAGGGGAGGGAGGGGGAGAGGAGAGGAGAGGAGAGGAGAGGAGAGGAGAGGAGAGGAGAGGAGAGGAGAGGAGAGGAGAGGAGGGAGATTCTCCAGGGGGAAAGAGTCCAAAAAAACCCATTAGAAAACACCTGGAGGCCAGAGAGTCCGATCAGTACTAAAACACAAGTATTGTGGGGATTTTGACTGAGAAGTAGTCAGATTAGTCTAGAGGATTAAAATAATACTGCTCAGCTCTTGAACCCTTAAAGATTGTTAACAACTTATAATAGTCCAGTCTCAATTATTTAGAGGCTAGAGGAAAAGTACAACACACTATATAAAAATAACACTAACATTTTGGCATCCACTGTCAGGTATTGAATCCAAACTTAGAAACACACACACACACACACACACACACACCAACAACAACAACAAAAAGCACACATATAAAACGCCAACAACAGACAACCCTCAGGAGTACAGTTGGGATCTATGAAAAAGACGCCAGCGAGCCGCTGTCTTGTCTCTCATTCACTGCCACACAGAAAACACAAAGGCACCAACTGTGGACCAGAAGACAGCCCTCAAGGGGCATCAAATCCACAAGCACCTTGCCTTAAAACTTTCTGGCCTCAAAAAATTAGTAAGTTTCTATCGTTAAGGGTATTTTGTTAAAGCCGTCCAAACAGAGATATCCTGAAGCCCGAGTTCTCCAAAAGCACTTTTCGCAGTGGTGGAGAGGATTTCCATCTTTGCTGACCAAGCGGGAGCTACTAGACACACGTGATTCCTGAGCACCTAAGCTTCCCTCAGCTAGTGTAACTCGGGGACATTTTTTCATTTTTCATTTTACTTAAATTTAGTATTCTTCAATCACATATGGTAACTGATTGCAGCACACATAGAGACAATTTCTATCAATGCAGAATGTTCCACCATTTCTCTCTGGCTTGAACTGTGTCCAGGATGCCACCTCCCTGCCTCAGGACCCTCCCCCTGGACTTTAAAATTCCTCCTGGGGGAATCTGAGATAACCTTGCTTTTCTGTTCACTGCCTCTGCTCTTGCATGGAAAATTTATTTAATATTGTTCTTCCACCTCCTCAGTGACATGGGAGCTTAGCTAGGCACACAGAAGTTCAACAGGAAGAGGGAGAGCCTTGCTGTGTGCAGCGTTTAGCTGGTTGTGTGAACTGCTGAGGTGCAGTGCGGTTCAATGCCCACATACAATGCTATCACTTCCACCAAAGTAGTTGACGTGGCTATTGCCTCAAACGTCTACCACTTCTTTGTCCATTCACATATGGTAGTGGCAGGCCTTGGAGCCTTGTAGGATTTGCAGTGAGACCAAGTGGGAGACCACCAGGCCCTATCCACCTAGAGACCAAACTACAAATGAGGCCAGCCCTTAACGCTGGAGACCCAGGCATCAAGCGTTGCTCCCCCTTGCTCCCCTTCTCTTCTCCTTTGCCATTCAAATCCCCTCTGCTAGTCATTCTGTAGCTGCTGCAAACCATGACCACCCTGGTGCACTACAGAGTATTAGAGGCTATCCCCCTATGCAGCCCGCACTCGTCAGCCAGCCTCTCCATAGCCTCACCCCTGACACTTACACATTTTAATTATTTTAAAGTCATGTATAAAAATTCAGCATACACATAATTTACAAATATGTAGACAGTTGATGCTTATTTATGTATTTGATCAATATTGATGAGTTTCATGACTCAGCTGGTATATTAGTCCTATTTATTCAGTACTCCTTTTTCTATGTGAATTGTTCTAAGGAAGCTTCAAAGCCTAACACCATCTGTGAGTTAAACCTTTACAGATTACTTTCGGTGATCCTCCACATACAAGAGCTAATCTTTCCATGGTGTCTGTGTTTCAGGTAAAGCCTTATTATGCAAGTAGATTTCCGAGCACATTTACCCTTTCCTGGTACTGTCTCTCAAAGTACGCCATATCATCCTCCTCAGGTTTCCGTAAGGAAGAAATCTGAGTGCTTGGACCTACAAACAGGAGGGGAAAAAACCTCAGTCGTGATTTATAACATTAAATGTCCCCCAAGAGGAGAGGAAGAAAAGACAGAATTCCTTTATACCAAGTAATAACAGTTTATTATTCAAACCTGAAATGGCCTAAATGGTCCTAATATTGTACTCTTACTTGGCAAGAATCCCATGGTAAAACAAAAGTAATTTCCAGTGGCAAACATTCTCCCAATATTCAACTGGCTCCTATTAAAAACACCACACCGCAATACCACGTGAGTGACCAGAGCCAGGCACAGAGCTTACACCCAATCCACGCCATTGAGAGGTGCTATCAGGAAGAGCTAAAACTGACTAAGCTACAGACTAAAACACTGTCTGAAAAAGTAGCAGAGGAGGACACTAGAAGACTTGGTAGGTAAAGTGCCTGCCACCAACCTCACAAGCTGAGCTCATCTCCCAGGACCACGTGTTAGAAGGAAAGCACCAGCTTCAGCAGGTGGTCCTCTGACCACCACATACACATGTCCCGACCCTCCCCCTTCACCCCTACACAGCAGGTAGTCCTCTGACCACCACATACACACGTCCCAACCGTCCCCCTTCACCCCTACACAGCAGGTAGTCCTCTGACTACCACATACACACATCCCAACCCTCCCCCTTCACCCCTACACAGCAGGTGGTCCTCTGACCACCACATACACACATCCCAATCCTCCCCCTTCACCCCTACACAGCAGGTAGTCCTCTGAGTTTCAGATACACACCTACTAACCAACCTGCAGGCCCGGGAGCTCCTGGATGCAACTCTTTGCAGAGTAAGGCAGCTTCTTTTGAGTTCTCCCTGCTCCTCGCCCATGTCCCTGCTGGCAACCCCAATAAACACTCACTGGTTTGCTACATTGGACTCTGGTGTGCCCTTACTCTGGTCTGTTGCCTGGGAAGCAAATTACGCTCTATACTGTTACTTCACCATACAACACTTGTACCTTCATTACCTGCCAGTGGCTGTGGGAAAGAAGTAGATGGCGTCTGCATGGCTCTTAGGAACGGATGGTCCATGGCCGACACCGGAGAGTCCAAAACCGCAGCCGAGGGTGCGCCTACAAACAGGAAATGTGCGAAGTGAAAATCCAATATCTGCTTATAAAGATGCAAGCATTTGTACTGTGAAGTAAATCAGACTTTCAGCAGAATTAAAAAAACAAACAAAAAACTTCATTGTAGCTGGCCAAAGTAGCACATGTCTATAATCTATACCTTGAGAAGGGAGACCCCCAACTCAAACAAAACAAAACACCAAAAATAAATCAGGAAACAAGAAAACAGGAGGCTTTATTTTAAATTATTTTTATTTTATGTGTATAGGTGTTTTGCCTGCATATGTGTCTGTGTACCACGTGTGTGCCTGGTACCCAGTGTTGGGTCCTCTGGAAATGGAGTCGCAGACACTTGTAAGCTACCACATGGGTTCTGGGACTCAAAACCAGGTACATGGCCAGAGCAACGAGTGCTCTCAACCACTCAGTCATCAGTCCAGCCCAAGGAAATTTTATTTTAAAATTTTATCTTTCATCCAAGTGGGGCAGAAATCACTTTTAAAAAAAGAATATTTATTTCTCAGAAACTTTCCAGGAGGAAAAATAATAGATAGTAAAGTAACCATATCAGGAAAGAATTACAAGGCCCTAATACAGTTATGACACACTACAAGAAAAGTATTCGGTATGAGGTGAATTGAACTTCTTACCTACTCCTCACTAGAAATCCAGTGAGCCGTGCGGGGCCTGTCAAGGGGACACCAACTAGAGTTGTCTGTGAAGGAGGAGCGTCAACTGAGGAGCTGCCTGTATCAGACCGCCCTGTAGGCATGTCTATAGGGTACTAACCTAATTAGAAATGATTGATGGGCCAGAGAGATGGCTCAGTTCTTAAGAGTCTTGCTCTTCCTGAGTTCAATTCCCAGAACCCATACCAGGTAAGGCACATAATGCATGACTCTAACACCAGCATCAGGGGATCTAATACCCTCTCCTAGACTCCAAAGGCACCTGTACGCATACAGCTTACATACACATACACCAAATAAAAATAATCTTTAAAAAAAAAAAGGAAAGATTGATGTGGGAGAGCCCAGCCCACTGAGGGTGACCAGGTCCTCTAGTTATTTATTCAGTGTTTGATTTGTTGTTTTTTTTTGTTTGTTTGTTTTGTTAGACGGGGTCTTTCAATGTAGTCCTGGCTGTCCTGGAACTCACTATGTAGATGCCCTGTCTCTGCCTCCCTGGTGCCGGAATTGCAGGCCTGCAGTCATCCTGGGTGGTATGGCATAGAGCAAGCTATGGGAAGGCACCAGTAAGCAGGGTTCTCCCATGGCCTCTACTTCAGTTTCTGACTCTAGCTTCCTGCTGCGGCCTCCCTCAGGAACAAATCATCACCTGGATTATCACCTGTAATCCTCTCCTCAGTTGCTGCAGGGTCTCCATTGGTAAGGGCTGGCCTCATTTGTAATTCGGTTTCTACAGGGATAGGGCCTGGTAGTCTCCCACTTGGTCTCTCACTGAAAATCTGGATTCTACCAGGCTCCAAGGCCTGTCACTTCCCACACTGAATCTTCCAGTGCTGGGGAAGATTCAGTTATACTCTAAGGTCCCCTGAGCCCCACTATGATAGACAGCATCGCAGAGCCATCATCTCAGGGTTCAGCTGTCTGCCATGCCCTTCTGAGAACTGTGTGGACTGCTTCTATATCACACAGAAATCAAGCCCCAGGCAGAGAGTACCCCTGTACCTATCACACAGGACCCTACACGGCTCAGAGCCAAAGCCCCACCCCTGGGTTCTCTTTCAGCAGGACAGAAATTTCTGAATCTTCTCTCCTCACTCATCTTTGCTTCTGCCACTTCCTTACCATGCTTACCGCCACTTCCTCGTGTATTTTGCTTGAATAAGAATAGCCCACAGACTCATATATCTGAATCCCCCAACCCCCCACTGCCAGTGGGTAGAACTGTTTGGGCAAGATTAGGAGGTGTGGCCTTGTTGGAAGAGGTTTGGCACTGGGGTTGGGCTTTGAGGTTCCAAAGCCCACACCATCCCCCGTTAGCTCTCTGCCTCCTAGTGGAGTCTCATGCTGTGAGCTCTCAGGTACACTTACAGCCATGCCTTCACTCCCAATCAGAGACTCCAACCATCTGGAACCATAAGCTCAGATTAAACACTTTCTTTTATAAGTTTCCCAGGGAATGGTGCTTTACCACAGCAATAGAAAAGTTAAAAAAGGTGAGGAGCAAGATGAAAGGTTTCTCTCTGTACATTGCCGCAACGTGAGGGACAAACATCAAAAAGGCCAAGATGGCAGTTCACCACCACCATTCAGAACGATGACAAAACCGCTGACAGGATTGGGAAGAGCTAAGTAAAAAAGAGGCAAAAATATCGCTATTTGCAAACTACACTGAAAAAAAATCTACCTAAAACTCCCAAAATGGTGGTCCTGTGTGCTAGAAACAGAGAAATTTCTCCAAAAAGTTGTCCTCTGAACTCCATATATGGTCTCATACATATACACATATGTGACTACACATACATAAACACACATAATAAATGTAATTTTTTAGTTTAAAGATTAAATAGAAATAATACAAATTGTGTGAGCCTTTAGAAAAATAATTTCAAAATTCCACTTGTCTGTGCCGAAGAGCACAGATAAATGAAGACAAAATATAAATTATCAGTTCTATGTTAATCTGCATAGTTAATGTGCTATTAAGTAAACTATTACAATGTTTTTATAACAAAAACTTAGGTCAAATTTCTGAAAAAATTTAAAAATAGGTCAGGAGTATTCTGAAATAGTAAAATTAAATCATAAGTAAATTCACTTATTTACTCCATGACTGAAATATGAAAATAACATAGTGGCTATACAGAAACACACAAGAATGAGGCAGACCATGGTGTGTAGAGCAATCTCTGGGTTGCACCCTGTTGGCCGCCATTGAAGTTTATCGGCGTGGGATGCAGGCAAGATAGTGGCCATTACCAAAAATGCCCCAGACTTCTAGAGTTAGGGTTTGGCTGGGGGCCTTTCCCAAGCCCCTGAGCGGGCAAAGATTCTTGCTCTAGCTCTTGCCTAGAGACGATTTCGTTGGGACTACACACAATCAAATTCATTTGTGACAGAAGATCTCTTCCCCAAAGAGTAGGTAGGCAAGTTTTGCATAACATAAGGCCAGATCTGCCCTGAATTTCCCTCTTTATCTTTCCAAGTTAGAAGTCTCACGCTCTGTTTTGGATTATTATCCGATGCCTTGGAGATGCGTAAGTGTCTCCGTCAATGGCCAGCTACATGGCCAATCTGGTCCTTTAATAATTGTTACATCAGCTCCTGTATCTATTAATCCTTCAAAACTCTTTCCTTCAATAGTCAATTTAAGGTTAGGTCTTTTATTGGTAATAGATTGAACCCAATACACTCCGGAGAAGCCAAAGCCTTCTTTTCCTCTTTTATCTTTAACAAATTTGGAAGGCAGTGGATGTAAAGGAACCAAGACAAGCTGAGCAATTCTTTGGTTAGCAGGTATAGTTATGACACCATGAGGGGAAGCAGCCATAATTTTTATTTCTCCCTCATAGTCACTGTCTATGACACCTGGATAAATCTGCAGTCCCTTTACGGTAGAACTGCTTCGTCCTAGCAGTAATCCCCAAGTTCCTTCAGGTAATGGTCCAAAAACTCCTGTAGGCAGGATCTGGACGCCCATTTCAGGGGTTAATACGGCATGGAAGGCACTACAGAGGTCCAGTCCAGCGCTCCCTGGTGTTGCTCTGGTGAGCTCGAAGATAGATTTTCTTGGCTCGGCAGCAGCTGCGTTGCCCCATAAACTGTCTGTCCTGGATGAATCGGGGCCTGGGGTGGGCCCCTCCTCCCGTTTCCCGACACGGGTCTGCCTTGAATATTAGTTTTGGACTTGCATCCCTTAACCCAATGATTTCCTTTTCTACACTTAGGACATGTTCCTGGTGAACAACCTGATTGCCCGTTTATAGTACCCCTGTTATCAGGGCAATCACTTTTAAAATGACCCAGACTGCCACATTTAAAACACCTTTTATTTCCTCGTCTCTGCGAAAGTATTCCCTGGATGGTGGTTCCCTGCAACGCTGCAGCCATTGCTAGACCCTGATTATACGAGGGGCCAATTTCAGAACAGAGACGAATATAACCAGCTAAGTCTGTCTTCCCCCTATGAGGTCTGATGGCCTTGTGGCAGGCCGCATTAGCATGTTCATAAGCTAGCTGAGTAACCAACGGATTTTCTGCCTGAGAATTTCCAAAAATTCTATTAGCTGTTTTTAACAATCTATCCACAAAATCCTGAAAAAGCTCATCAGGAGCCTGTTTGACACCTGTTAAGTTTCCACTAAGATCTCCCTTTGATGGTAAAAGATTCCAAGCACGGCGGGCAGCCATCGCAATCTGCGCATACACTGCGATGGGAAACCCAATCTGGTTAGTATTTCCTTCATATACACCTTCTCCCAGTAACATATCAGCATTCCATTCTGGATGGCCTGCCTGAGTATTTGTGGTGGCAGTTCTTTTCCTAGCCTCAGGCCATTCAGAACTCCAAAGCAAGAAATCTCCTCCTGACAAGGTAGCCTTACACAGGGTTCTCCAATCCTGTGGAGTTAAATTTGACTCTATCACAGTATCCAATAACGCTTGTGTAAAAGGAGCTATTGGGCCATACTGAGCTACTGCTACCTTTAATTCTTTTATCACTTTAAATTCCAAAGTCTGATATTGTCTAATCACATTTTCCTGATCTTCTATCTCAAGGACTGGAAAAGCTAAGATTTCTGACGTATCCTGCCCTTCTCCACGAGCCTGGCTTATCACTCTTTCTAGTGGCAATTGGCAGGTCTCAGAATTATTGTTCTCTCTAGTATTTGACACCCTTTTTAGCTCCTGTAATTCATTAGTCAATTTCTGCAATTTAATTTCAAACTCCAACTTTTGTAACTGCATGTCTCTCTGGATCTCGTCTCCTGCCATCAAGGTCATAGGCGGAGCAGATGGCACGATAGGGGCCCATTCTTCCCCATGAGATTCAGTTGCTCTCTTTTTGGGATGAGCTGTCTTTTTTACAATTGGCTCATCAGCACTATCTCTGTGTTTTTGTAACTTAGAGTGGGGAGGGTCCTCCTTTGCAGAGGTCCTCTCCGGCAGGCTTTCTTCTTGAGATTCCTCAATTTCTTGAATAATATCTAATTCCTCCAAGCCTCCTTCATCTATGATATCCTTTATAAGTGTCCAGAGGCAGAGAGTAATATTATCTGCCTTGGCTGCCTTTAGCAAATTACCAATTCTTTCCCAAGTTCTCTCGTTTAACATTCGTTTTTCTTGGAACCAAGGACAGCAAGAATATATCTGGTCCAAGAAATCCTCCAATCTTCCTTCTTCAAACCCTATCCCTTTCACCTGAAGCAACTCTTGAATGTTGCGGGTGCAAATTTCACACGAACTTTCCTGTCCCATTTTTCCCTATCACTCAACCCAAGGGGCCACTGTGCCGGGTCAGCACAATTTTGCTTGCTAAACTGTATCCCTCTGCACTCACAACAATAGTTTCAAGGAATAAAATTTTTACACTAGCGCTAGCATTTGACTTCTATGTTGCTTACCGTGCGGATACCATCTTCTTTCCACTTTTTCTGCGAAGCTTCGCCAGATAGGGTCACCCCAGGAAATTCTCCCGTATCAGGTCTATCCCATGTTCAGGCGCCAATATGTTGGCCGCCATTGAATTTTATCGGCGTGGGATGCAGGCAAGATAGTGGCCATTACCGAAAATGCCCCAGACTTCTAGAATTAGGGTTTGGCTGGGGGCCTTTCCCAAGCCCCTGAGCGGGCAAAGATTCTTGCTCTAGGTCTTGCCTAGAGACAATTTCGTTGGGACTACACAGCACCCAGTCCAACTAGCTGATGAACAAGAGTAGTAGTTCTCAACCCCCCTAATGCTGCGACACTTTAATACAGTTCTTCACGTTGTGGTGACCCCCAACGGTAAAGTTATTCCATTGCTACTTAATAACAGTAATTTTGCTACTGCTATGAATGGTAATGGTAATACCCAATATGCCGGACATCTGATACTCGACTCTGGTGGGGTTGCAACTCACAACTTGAGAACCACTGAACAAGAGCAAGTTGTGTAAAGTCTCTATTCCTCATCTGTAAAACAGAAGTGATGGTTTAAGTCACAGACTTGCTATCAGGAATACATGAGATCATGTGAAGTGGTTGGAACAACTCTGAGCACTAGAAAGGTCCAACCATTGTCATCACTTTGGTGCCTGAATTTCAGTTTTCTGAAGCTGTTAACTAAGCTGAGCCTAAGAAAAACATGTACAGCAGGAGGCAGAGGTGGTGGCGATGGTGGCGGTTGTGGTGGTGCCTTTTATCCCAGCACTCGGGAGGTAGAGGTAAATGGGTTTCTGTGAGTTTGAGGCCAGCATGGTCTACAGAGCAAGTTCCAAAACAGCCAATGGCACACAGAGAAACCCTATCTCAAAAAACCAAAACAAAATATCATGAACATTCAATCTACAGAAGAAAAGAAGAATTTGCTTATGTAATTTAATGAACTAATTACATAATTATGTAAAAGAGAAAATATGTTAAAGTATGATAATTTTGACAGATGAACTCAAACAGAAGGTATGTCAAGTATCAAAGTGTACCAAGACACAATAAGAAATTAAGTATGTGTGCCACTGGCATACAAACTAGTAACAAGTATGATAGAACATGACAGTGTTTCCAATTACTTGAGAAAAAAAAATTGTAGTTGTATAGCCACCATCAATTTAAACAAAAAGTTATAATATCTCACATGCTCACAAAAGTAAATCCCAACTTCATGAAAAAAAATTATTAAGATAAAATGAAGACAGAAAAGTATATTTATAAAACGAAGTGTAAAAAGTGGATTCAAAATAATCTAAACAACATCGGGAGCTAGGGAGCCAGGTCCTGTCAGAGGGGCCTACGGCTCTCCCGGGGCCGGAGCTCTGCTCCCAGCTCCCGTGCCAGGTGCCTCACAACTGCCTGTAACTGCAGCACAGGGACCTGATGCCCTCTCCTGCCCCATGGGTACCCTAACACACAAATACACGCAGACACACAGATACACAAATAAGAACAAAATTACACGTTTAGTGTTAAAATAAGACGGTTAATGGCATATTGGAGAAAATTATCTGCAAAGTAAATAAAAGTATTAGTACACAGCATCTTAAAGACTTGAGGTCAATGAGAAAAGATGAAAAGGGAAGGAAAAGGAAAAATGGTGGGGGAAGGGAGAGACAGTATTACAATAGCAAGCTGCACACAATAAAGTAACAAGTAATTCTGTCACATCAGACAAAGTGTCCTTCAGCTCCTCCCACCAACAGGGATGGGGACTCTGGTTAAGTACTGCCACAGAACAATCTTTCCTCTTGTGTTTGGTCAGTTTTCTATAACAATATGTTGTATAGTGCAACAAAGTTTTTAAAATAAAAACCAAGTAAGGGGAATTTTTCTGAAAGAAAATGACTCTGAAATGCTAAGTCCATCCGAGGTTTTGTTACTGTGAGCATGCCTCGTGCCAAGTTCACACGTCCTCACTTACCTATGCCACTGTCATCTAAGCGCATGTAGCCTTCTGCCAGGGAGCTGAAACCAGTTAAACCTCCCATTGCCGCATAAGGAACATCCCGTCCTACGGGTTTGCCCTGAGCCAGCCTTTCTTGCCGCGTTTCCACCACTGTGTCGTGGGCATAAGCAGGCTGGCCGCAGGCACACGTGAAGCAGCTGTGGAAGCCTGAGCACTTGGAGCCTGAAGTAAGACACAAAGAGCAAAATGTTACAAACAAGCAGCGCTAAGCTGCCCGCCCTGGGCCAGAGCCGCTAAGGGAGGTCCTCTGACCCTGCAGCGCCTGTCTCCAGCCACTGCTGTTCCGTTTGTACAGGCGCTGAAGTAGTTAAGGGGTGAACACTGAAGAGGGGGAAAGGTTTCAACGACCAACTGGACCCAAAAGACACTGTATTCAAAATTGAAAATGCAGACCCTCTCCTCAAAAGCTACATAAAAGCTGAGCACTGTGGTGAACTACTGTAAGCCAAGAACTCTAGAGGCTGAAACAGGAGGATCACAACTCTCAGGCCAGGCCTGTATACACAGCAAAACCCTGCCTTTAAAAGAATAAACAAACTAACTAACTAAGGCTGAGGAAATGGCTCAGTAGGCTGAAAGCACACACTGTTCTCCCAGAAGTCCTGAGTTCAGTTCCCTACACCCATATGGTGGCTCACAGCTGTCTGTAACTCAAGTTTCAGGGGATCTGATGCCCTCTCTGGCCTTTGCCGGCACGAGGGTCGCCAACAAGTGCATAGATGTGATTTTTTTTTAAGCAGCTATATTGGAATAGAGATCAGAATATATTATGTAAAATCTTTACCTGCTCATACACTTATTCCTATAGATGAGAACCAAAGTCCCTAAGTTTTATACAACTAATTCCATGCTTGTTGAATGAAACAGTTACTCCACTCTTGTCAGTAAACTGTTTCTCAGGCTAAGTTCGCTTCAGCCAGACAGCTTGCAGGAAGAAATACTTCAGATTTGTGCATGGTTTTGGAACTACTAATTCTAATGCAGAGTTTCCTGTCTGAGCACCCACAGTCAGAAAATCTCACATGTCTGTCAGGTTGTTGTATTTTTTTTAGCTTATAAAATCCTTTTTTAAAAAGTCTGTAAAGAATTCCTTTAGGTCTGGGGGCATAGCTTGGTTTGCCTAGTATCCATGAGGTCTTGGGATCAATGCCCACCCAACATCAACTGCCACAGCAAAAAAGGAACCAGATGAATAAAACTCTCATTAAAACATTTATAGATCTATTTATTTTATTTTTGTATGTATGAGTGATTGTCTAAATGTATGAATTGTACAATGTCTGTCCTACGAATGGTTGTAAGGCATCAGGTAGGTGCTAGAACTGAACCCAGGTCCTCTATAAGAATAATAATTGTTCTTTACTTCCGAGCTGTGGCTCCACCCCATTATTACAAAGTTTTCAGCAGTGCTGGAGAGCTGGCTCAGTGGTTAAGAGCACTTACTGCTCTCCCATAGAGAGCCCAGCACCCACACTGCCGTTTACAACCATCGATAACTCCAGCTCCAAGGTAACAAATACCTTCTTCTGGTCTCTACATGTACCAAGAACACATGTGATACACAGACATACATGTAGACAAAATGCCCATAGGCAACAAATTAAATTAAAATAAGATTTAAAAACAACTTTTGAGCCAGGCAGGGGTGGGTCATGCCTTTAATCCCAGCAACTCAGGAGGCAGGGGCAGGTGGATCCCTGTGAGATCAAGGCCAGCCTGGTCTACAGAGCTAGTTCCAGGAGAGCCAGGGCTACACAAAGGAACCCTGCCTCCAAAAACAAAAATGAAATAACAATAAAAACCAGGTCGTGTCTAGAATTCTTTAAAATCTATCCCTGTCACTTAAATTACTGAACTTTAAACATTCCAAGAACTGAGCATCCACCCATTGAATTTTGCTTTGTAGCTAAATATTGATTCTGTAACAAAAAAAAAAAACCTGTCATAAAATCCAGTAAGTATTTTATAAAGAATTTAAAACACTCTGCAACGTTGTATAAGAACGGAACTTACAGGCATTGCATGTGAAGCCAAGGGCAGCACTGTGCTGGTCAGCAAAGTGTTTGCACCGGCAGCGAATAGGCTGGGTCCCATTCAGAGGGACATAGTGATAAGCCTTGCACCGGCAACCAGCCACCCGGCAAGGCAGGGCAATGGGCCGCTGCTGTGGAATCGTTTCAAAGTCAGTTTTGTGCTGTTTATACCTTTAAAAAATAGAAACACAAACACATTTGGATACTGTCAAATATTACAATTTGGTGTCTATTCAATGCATGCATAATTATTTTGATTCTGTTTTTATCTCTTGTTATTTATTTATATTAATATGGTAAAAGTAAACCCCTACATGGACATTGCTATCAGCTTTGGTCAGGAGCCTTCACAGTTTCAGATTTTAATTTTTGGTTATTTAAAAAGATTCACAACTGTATAAAGAAATATAAATCCCTTAAAATCCCTGTCATTGCGGCTCTTTAACATGGGATGCACATCCTCAATAAAAGAAAATGTTCCTCTTACAGGGCTGGCTGGAAATCAAACCTAAGGCATAATGTTTGTCCCATTACTAATATATAACCAGCCACACAAAGCAGCTGTTTATAACAGGTTTCTATGAAGTCTGATGTAGTGGTACACGTATGATCTCAGTATTCAGAAAGCAGGGGCAGGAGGATCATGAGTTTGAGGCCAGCCTGGGCTATTCAGCAAGACTCTGTCAAAACATTAAGGTGCGAGGGAAGTGACTAGTCAGTGAAGGAGTTTGTTGCCAAACCCTTATTTTGATACCTAAAACCTACATGGTGGGAGGACTGGACCACTCCCCTTAAGTGGTCCTGTGCACATCGGCACTGTGGCAGGGTGGGCCTGTGTCCTCTATCTATCTATCTATCCATCCATCCATCCATCTATCCATCTATCCATCCATCCATCCATCTATCTATCCATCCATCCATCTATCTAACCATCTATCCATCCATCCATCTATCTATCCATCCAGCTATCTATCCATCTATCCATCTATCTATCCATCTATCCATCTATCTATCCATCTATCCATCCATCTATCTATCCATCTATCCATCCATCTATCCATCCATCTATCCATCTATCCATCTATCTATCCATCTATCTATTCATCTATCCATCCATCCATCCATCTATCTATCCATCTATCCATCCATCTATCTATCCATCCATCCAGCTATCTATCCATTTATCTATCCATCTATCCATCTATCTATCCATCTATCCATCCATCCATCTATCCATCCATCTATCCATCCATCCAGCTATCTATCCATCCATCTATCTATCCATCTATCCATCCATCTATCCATCTATCCATCTATCTATCCATCTATCCATCTATCTATTCATCTATCCATCCATCCATCTATCCATCTATCCATCCATCTATCCATCCATCTATCTATCCATCTATCCATCCATCCATCTATCCATCTATCCATCTATCCATCCATCTTATACACATGCACTATAAAATTACATAAAATGACGCGGCTTGGTGGTAGATCACTTACCTACTGTGTATAAGGCAGTGAGAACCCTAGTATACCAAGAAAGCTGAAGAAGGCCTGTGAGAGGGCTCAGTGGATAAAGGCACTTGCTGCCAAACCTAATGTCCTGAGTTTGATCCCTGGACCCACTGACCTCCACACATACACACACATAAGTAAATAAATAATGAATAAACAGACAAATGAATGCACAATTTTTACAAAGCATGGTCTTCATTAAATTGCATCACTTAAGTTTATTTTTATGCTTTGGTATCTGTCTTAGTCAGCGTTTCTATTCCTGTGCAAAAATCATGATCACAAAGCAAGTTGGGGAGGAAAGGGTTTATTCTGCTTACACTTCCACACTGCTGATCATCACCAAAGGAAGTCAGGACTGGAACTCAAGCAGATCAGGAAGCAGGAGCTGATGCAGAGGCCACGGAGGGATGTTTCTTCCCCCAACTGAAGCTCCTTTCTCTGTGATAACTCCAGCCTGTGTCAAGTTGACACACAAAGCCAGCCAGTACAATGGACCCCTTGTCAACTTGACACACAAACACTTAATCACTATTAAGCCTCAACCCTTACTTTCTTATTCATCCCCAAAATCTAAATAACTTTAAAAGTCCCACAGTCTTTACATATTAATAGTTCAACCCCTTTAAAATATTTATCTCCAAGATCTAAATAACTTTAAAAGTCCCACAGTCTCTATACATTAAAAGTTCAGTCCCTTTAAAATGTCCAATATCTTTTAAAATTCAAAGTCTTTTTAAAAAAATTTTTAGTGGTCTTCCACAGCAAAATAATCTCTTTTTTATTCAATATATTCTTTATTTACATTTCAAATGATTTCCACTTTCCTGGATTCCCCCCTCCCTGAAAGTCCCCATAAGCCCTCTTCGCTCCCCATTTCCCCAATCCACCCCTTCCCACTTCCCTGTCCTGGTATTCCTCTGCACTGAGCCTTTCCAGGACCAGGGCCTCTTCTTCCTTCTTCTTGGGAATCATTTGATATGTGAATTGTGTCTTGGGTATTCAGAGCTTCTGGGCTAATATCCACTTATCAGTGAGTGCATACCATGAGTGTTCTTTTGTGATTGGGTTACCTCATTTAGGATGATATTCTCCAGTTCCATCCATTTGTCTAATAATTTCATGAGTTCATTGTTTTTAATGGCTGAATAGTATTCCATTGTGTATATATACCACATTTTCTGTATCCATTCCTCCATTGAAAGACATCTGGGTTCTTTCCAGCTTCTGGCTATTATAAATAGTGATGCTATGAACATCACTATTTATGAACATAGTGGAGCATATGTCCTTATCACATGCTGGGGAATCCTCTGGGTATATGCCCAGGAGTGGTATAGCAGGGTCCTCCAGTAGTATCATGCCCAGTTTTCTGAGGAACCGCCAGACTGATTTCCAGAGTGGTTGTACCAGCTTGCAATCCCACCAGCAGTGGAGGCATGTTCCTCTTTCTCTACATCCTTGCCAGCACCTGTTTTCTCCTGAGTTTTTGATCTTAGCCATTCTGACTGGTGTGAGGTGAAATCTCAGGGTTGTTTTGATTTGCATTTCCCTGATGACTAAGGATGTTGAACATTTCTTTAGGTGCTTCTCCACCATTCGATATTCCTCGGGTGAATATTCAAAGTCTCTTAACTATGGGCTCCACTAAAATACTTTCTTCCTTCAAGAGGGAAAAATATCAGGGCACAGTCACAATCAAAAATAAAACTCAAACTCCAATGGCTCAATATCTGGGATCCAACTCACAATCTTTTGGGCTCCTCCAAGGGCTTGGGTCCCTTCTCCCACTCTGCCCTTTGTAGCACACAGCTTGTCTTCTAGGCTCCAGCTGCCTGTACTCACTGCTACTGCTGTTCTTGGTGGTCATCTCATGGCACTGGCATCTCCAAAACACTGCTATCTTCCACTGTAACTAGGCTTCACCAATAGCCTCTCATAGGCTCTCTTCATGATGCCAAGCCTCAGTTCCTTTGCATGATCCTTTCAAGTTCTGGACCATCAATTGCAACTGAGGCTGCACCTTTACCAATGGCCTTCCACAGCCTCTCACAGCGCTGAGAGCCTCGGCTGCTCTTCAGGACCTTTTCATGCCTTCAAAACCAGTACCACCTGGGTGACTCTTACACAGTACCAAGTCCTGCTACAGCACGAGGTACAACCTTGGCTATCTCTGGAACACAGTCTCTGTGCTCTCAGAAAATACTTCCCCTAAGATTTCACCTCAGTGATGCTGGTTTCTTCTTAACCACTGCTAATTTCTTAGCTCCAGCTAACCAGCATCAAGAGTCCCAGTAACACAAAGGTTCACTTTAATGGTTCTGGTATCTTGTTAATCACAGATGATTCTTCAGCCCCAGCGAACCAAAACCACAGAATCTTCATAATCCAAACATGGCCCTGATAAGAGTCTATAATCTTCCCTCTGAAATTTCACAAGCCAGGCCTCCATCTTCTGCACTGTTCTCAACATTATCTTCCAAGCTCCCTACACAATATCCCACAAAGGTCTCAACACTGAATGAACCATCTAGCCCAAAGTTCCAAAATCTTTCCACAGTCCTCCCCAAAACATGGTCAGGTTGTCACAGGAATACCTCACTACGCTGGAACCAATTTATCTTAGTCAGGGTTTCTATTCCTGCACAATCACATGACCATAAAGAAAGTTGGGAAGGAAAGGGTTTATTCCGCTTACATTTCCACACTGATGTTCATCACCAAAGGAAGTCAGGACTGGAATTCAAGCAGGTCAGGATGGAGGAGCTGATGAAGAGGCCAAGGAGGGATGTTTCTTACTGGCTTGCTTCCTCTGGCTTGCTCAGCCTGCTCTCTTATAGAACCCAAGAATACCAGCCCAGAGATGGGACCACCCACAAGGGGCCCTCCCCCCTTGAGCACTAATTGAGAAAATGCCCCACAGCTGGATCTCATGGAGGCACTCCCCCAACTGAAGCGCCTTTCTCTGTGATAACTCCAGTCTGTGTCAAGTTGACACACAAAACCAGTCAGTACAGTATGTAAACCTGAAATAAGTTTAATATAATTTTAATGTAATTTACTCATTTCAAGAAACTCTAAAACTTCCATCGTTTAACCCTAGAATTCATTTTGGAAAATACACACTTAAAAAATAATTCTACGTGTAGATTAGGGTTTGATTTAAAGGTGGTGTTAGCAATAGTAAATGTGCTAGAAGAATGCATAAATCCATTTCTAGAGAGCCGTTTTCACATTTTTTAGCAATGAAGCCCTCTGCTTCACAGAATCACAACACAATATATAAGACACTTAGAAGTTGATCAGTTAGAGCTCAGGGAAGGACAGGAATTGGGATCCCCATGTGTGTAACCTGCCTTTCTGCCTGGCACACTCCTGAGTCTCACTCACAGCTTCAAGAACAACAGTGAACACCACTGGATGAGCTGGAACACAGAGCAATTATAGAACCTCCTTTCAGGTTCCTAATGGCTATGTGCATACACATTTTCTGTAACTCGATCATGAAAACACAGTGCTATATTTTATACATGCACCAAATATACAACTAAATGAACAAGGCAAAGAGGAAACTACCAGGTAGTGGGACAGGCTCCCGCTACCGTTCTGCATATTCCCCATTTTTATAAACAGAAAGACACACATTGGATAGGAATTTTATTAAGTGATGAATACTACAGAGTAATGTCTTCATTGTAGTTGGGTTAAATCTTGAGGGTCATTTCCAGGCTGCACAGATTCCACACAAAAACTGACATGTTCACAAGCACAGATTATAAGACTACCACAAACTTGCCAAGCCCTTCAGTTTAGACAGATATGAACATGTAGCCATCACGCTCCATTCCTCCCTGCTGTTTACAGTCAGGGCTCCTAGGTAAGCTGAGAGGCAATCTATACACATTACTCATCCTAGCAACTGCCTAACAACTCCTTGCAAACTGCAACTCTGTACACAGCAACCAGACAGAGTCTCTCAGAAACAGCCTCAGAAGTCCCTGCTGAAACAGGGCGGGGCCCCTCCAATGGACTCCTTAGGCTGAAAAGTTAAACCTAGTCCCTAAAAACAGATACTGTGCTCAGTGGTTCTTTTGTTTTGTACACTTTGCAAAGCAGTTTGGTCATTTTGATGTTTTCAGCTGTGATATGATAGAAGATTGGAAGAAATGCACAGGCACAACAATACACTACACACATTATGATTGGCCCCTTGGGTCTCTTTTCTAGGTAATGTTTTTCAACACAACAATTTGAAGTAAAAAAAAACTGCATTTTTGTTTGTTCAAGGCGTGAAGCCTGGTATGGAGATACATACCTGTAATCCCAGCACCTGACAGACCAGAGAATCATGAATTTGAAGCTAGTTAGCAAGTTCCAAGCCAGCCTGAGATAAATTGCAGGATCCTCTCTCCAAGAAATGAACAAATAGAGAATGGAAAACACCAATCCAGTACTCCCCGGGGATGTGAGGGGTGATTGAGCAGCCTGAGCAGCAGGTGTGACCACCAGGTGTCTACCTATCGAATAAAAGAACTAGCAGATTTAACTTTCCCCAAACTGAAAGACCCCTGGAAAAACATTGTCCTCTGTTACCAATGGCAACACAAGAGTTGCTCATGGTGACAGACTCTAAGATTAACAGGGTATGAAAGTTTATTAAATATTTAAAATCCCCATCGCTTCTCGGCCTTTTGGCTAAGATCAAGTGTAAAATCCCTAACATACTTCTAGTGCGCTATGGAAATGCCAACATCAAATGTTTCTTAATCATCACGCTGTTATTTATAGGAGGAAGATACATTTTTGCTATAGTTTTAATTATCTAGCCCTCAGAAAATCATGATAAAGTAGTTTGAGAGACGACTCAGCAGTTACGTGTACACACTGTTCTTGCACAGTCTGGGTCCCTGTGCCTCTCTTAGGTGGTTCACAGCCATTTGTAACTCCAGCTCCAGACATGCCTAAAGTTTCTGCAGTCATGTGAACATACCCACCCAGAGACACACACATACACATAATTTTTAAAAAAAACATTTAAAAAGAAAATGATACAGATCTTACCTATGTGTACAAAAACACAACGTCTCTGGGCCAACAAGTTTACAATCCATTCCTGTTGGTGACCGCCAACTCACAAATAATCTGTTCTGTAAACGCATGGGTAAAACTTTTTTCTTGTATTCTTCATATTCCTCAGGAGTAAAAAGTTTCCCTCCATCATCCTCACCAACAATTCTACAATGACAAGAAGAAGAAACATTGCTTTTAATCCTTGAGTATTTTCCAGACCAAATATTAAATTATTTTTGTATATTTAATTGAAAAGTAGCTTTGACTTGGATTCTGACTTTCAACACAAATACATAGCCAAACTACAAACAGTGACAATAAAATGCTCGCTTCTGATGGAGTTCAGTGTGTGTGAACTTGAGCCAACGGCCAAAGCAGGTCTGCCTTTGCCACCATGCCAAGTACTCTTCCCGGAAGCAGGTCCTACCCCGCATCCGCCTCTCGGCCTGGGAAGAAAAAACATACTTTTTCCTGGAGACAGAACAGCACAGAGAAGAATCTAGACAAACAGGCCTTCCTGCGTTCCCCGGCCTACTGTCGCTGGGTCATCCTCTGCTGTCGCTGGGTCAGATTGCTCCCTGGCTGTCCACCATTCAACCAGCCTAAGTACCAGGTACAGGATTTCCTCTAAGTTTGTTTTCTTTCACTCCAATGCCACATAAAGCTTGACTCTGTAAGCTTTCCCTGGTCAATCTCCCTTTTATTTTAGGTACTTCAGTCATGAACTCTGGGATGTCTGAGAAAAGAAATCTTCTCTCCACTCTCTTCCCATATAAACGATTGTAGGGTAACAATTTTAAGATCTGACTTTACTGACTGTGGTGGTTTGACTGGAAATGTCCCCATAGGTTCTTGGCCCCTGTTTGGCAGCGCTGTTTGGTGAGGTTGTGGAACTTTAAGAGCTGCAGCCTTGCTGGAGGAAGTCCAAAGCCAGCTTTGAGGGACTATAGCTTCTCCACTGCCTGCTCTGTCTCTCTCAGCTTCCCGTGTGCAACAGAGTATAATCAGACATCTTCAGACTCCTGCCACCACGCCAGGCCAGACCACACCATCCCAGCTGGGACAGACTCCACCCCTCTGGAACCCCAAGCTAATGCAGCCTTCCTTCTGAAATTTCTTTAGACTATGGTATTTTCTCACAGCAACAGAAAAGTAACCATACACTTACCAAGGTTTGCCAGTAGAGAATTATCACATACTCATCTCAATTTCTCCTTTAATTCTGAAACAAACATTCATTCTTCTCATTAAAAGCTAGAGCATAAACCACATGTGGTGGTTGGACTCCCACTTTCTAAAAACAGTGAGGCAGGAAGATAAATTGAACGCCACCCTGGATTCATACCAAGACCCACTCTATCTCAAGAAAATAAAAATCTTGAGCTTATGCTGTTAAAAATTATGTTTCATCCTTTAAAAACAGTACCTAAAATTAAAAATATATCAGTGCAGTCAACAAAAGTGCTTGCCATACCTGACCTCTGACCTATGACAGAAGCTGAAGGTCATATGATCTCTGAAAACATGCTCTGATTTACACAAAGCTCAAACTCATGGTATGTAGGGGGTGGTCACAAGTTTCAAAGTTTAATTTCAGATCCCAAAATTTAGGGAAAAAAATCAGCCTGCACTATTGCTATGGGGGAAATTTTTACTTTGCAAGAGAAAAAAATATATAATTTAAAAAGTAAAAGAAGTTGTTCATAATGGAGGAAAGTTCTCTTTGTAAATATCTCCCTTTAATTCCTAAAAAGCACTGTTTATAGAATATTTATGACTTTTTGTACAAAATATGCTTTTTTCTTGTTCTGAAATAGTTGTAGTAGAAGACAGAAACCTAATTCATAAGCTATACAATCAGCAAAATCTTCTCCGCTGTTGTTTCAAATTAACTTTTAAAACCCTGCAAATATAATAAAAGTCACACACTAAGATTGCCCAGCCCCAAAGTCTTCCATCTCAGTGGACTTCTACAAAGTTAGAATTCTGAAGCTGTGGAGCTTCCCACCGAACTTTACACCTAACAATTCAATATATGTCTGCGCACTTATCCACCAAGAAAACGAAAGAGCGCACGACAGAGCTTCCGCCCTCTTTCCTGCTTGTGCCTGTAACCTGCATCCAGTCCTTCCTTTCCCCATGCTTGCCCTTTCCTGTCCTCTCCTGTGTGACTCTAGACACACAGTCGGTTTTCTTAACGTACTTATTCTGAGACAAAGTTGTATTATAGGCATCAAAGAACACCAGCAGACACAGAAAAAGTAGAGAATGAATGCAAATCTCTTATGTAAAAAAGTGTTGGCATCTAAATCCCAGACCAAGACAGCTCAAACTTCACTGTATATCCTCTGTCTCCAGGGCATCGTGCTCACCTGCTGGACTGAGTTACTGAGCCCAGGTAAGTCTGACACCCTGATTTTCTAGTTAGCCCCCAAGTGCCTCCATCTTTTGACACTGTGAGGAAAAAGACTCTAAACTCTCTCCCAGATGCCTCCTCCCACCAAAGGCAAGTCAAAAATTAAAGAAAAGTGGAAACGCGTTCTGTGTGGCACTCTACGTGTTTGCAGAACCAAGGACTTGCACTTGCCAGGTGACAGCTCTGCCACAGAGCCACAGCCTAGCCCTTAGGGTTTCAGCAGCTTCTCACCATGTGGTTTAGACTGGTCTTGAACTCAAGACCCTCCTAGACATTTCCTCAGGGCTGAAATTACAGGCCTGGCCCCTGACAATAGGAAAGTTTATTTCCAATAGGGGTCATTTGGGGAAGCCTTCCCCATATAACCTTTGTATATCTAGAAGGCCAAGTCCTCGTGTTTCTCAAGTCTTGCTGTAAAAGATGCAATAATCTCTCTTAAAGGGACCTGTTTCATAATATTTATGCTTGCAAAAATAATTTTCTGTGAAAATTTCCTGTCCCTACCTTTTTCTGGACAAGAGTCAAGTGAAAGTCCAGGGAAAAGCTAGAGAGCAAAACTAAGGAAGCCGGCCCTGCTCTGGGCAGGAAGGCAAGCATGTGGTGAGCCGGCCATGAAGCCTGCGTGCCGCCTAGCTTTATGTCAACTTGACCCAAGCTAGAGTCATATAGAAATAGAAAATCTCCATTGAGGACGGAGAGATGGTTCAGCCGTTAAGAGCACTGGCTGCTCTTCCAGAGGTCCTGTGTTCAATTCCCAGCAACTCCATGGTGGCTCACAACCATCTGTAATGAGATCTGATGCCCTCTTCTGGTGTGTCTGAAGACAGCTACAGTGTTGTCATATACATAAAATAAATAAATAAATCCTTTAAAAAAAGAATTTAAAAAAAGACAAAAGAAAAATCTCAATTGAGAAAATGACCCCCCACACAGGAGACTGGTCTATGGGCAAGCCTGTGGCGGGAGCTCTGATTGATGTGGAAGGGCTCAGCTCACTGTGAGCGGTGCCACTGCTGGGCAGTGTCTACCCACCGTGCTATAAGCAAACAGGCTGAGCGGGCCATGAGCAGCAAAGCAATGAGCAGCAGCCTCCAGGAGCACTGCCTTAGCCCCGGGCCTGACTTGCCTGGATCGTGGACTACAGGCTGTAAGCTGAAATAAACCCTTTCCTCCTCAAGTTGCTTCTGATCACAGTGTTTTAATAGAGCAATAGAAACCTAACTAAGACAGACTGAGCAAGCTGTTCCATCTCACGTTTCCGTTCAGAATCTTCAGAAAGTTCTAAGCATTACCCAAAACTACATGGGGCAATATGCTGGGAAACCCAACTGCATAGACACCCACCAAATGACTTAGGGAAGCTCTTTACGTCTGGCCTTTCCTTTGTTCACACACATTCTACAAGTCGTCTGTAACCCCTATTCTCTCAGTTTCCCAACTGTCAGAAAGAAATCTTCCCCGGGCGATGGGAGTTTGGAGGCAGATGTGTAAGCCTTTGTGAGTCCTGGAGTCAAAGGTGCAGGCAGCTGTGCCCCTACTTCCAGAGAGGAGTCTCAGAAACTAAGTCCAAAAACCATCTCCCTTGATTTGGGAGAGCATTCAGCAGTTCACGCCTTATCCATTACTGAACTAATGTACAAACTGACATCATATAGGCCCAATATGTAATTCAATTGTCACCAAGAGAAACAAAAAAGGATTCATTATAAAAGTAGTTAATCATCCCTTTTAGCAAGGGAGTCTCTCAAGTTGTCTCAGAAGAGATTCATTACAGAATAGAACTGTGTGTCTGCAAATTTAATTACAGAGGATGAAATGTGAAATTAATCCAGGCCTCCCGAACAGCCCAGGAACGGACTCCCAGAGCGCTAGTGCATTCGTCCGCTGGGTCCCAGTTTGTCTCACGGTGCTCCAACCAAAGAGACCCAGCCATGATCAGGAGCCCGGCCCGCGGAGCAGAGTTAAGGCCTCACCTCCGGTACTCCAGGTACTCGTCCACTGCCTCGGCGCCGCCAGGAGGCAACGTCAGCCGCTCCATGGCCGCGGGAAGCGAAAGGAGCCCTTGCCTCGAGCTGAGTCCGCCGTGCAGCTGCCAGGCAGGATCCGCCAGACCTGCGCGAGCACCAGCCTTGCCGCCAGAAACTGCCCGGCCCCGCCCCCGTAGGCCTGCCCTCGTCCTGGGCCCCGCCCCTCTGTTTCACCCGCTTAGTCCCGCCCCTTAGTCCCGCCCTCGTCCCGCGTCAGCTCCGCCCTCTTCCCCTGCAGCTCCTTCCCAGTCACCCTCACCCTCTCCCCTAGGCTCCGCCCCACTTAGCTCCGCCCTCATCCCGCCCCAGAGCCTTACCCCTCCCCGGCTCCCGCTCCACCCCTGCAACTGGCCGTCCTACCACCCCCTCCTCCCTTGTGCCACGCCCCTTAGCCAAGCCCCACTTTGCTCCGTCCCTCTGGCTGCTCCAGGCCAAACTTCTCCACCAACCCTCGTGATAGCTTGCGTGGCCCACACTCTACCTAGCGATCCTCTTCTTAGGTCCTTGAGTCTAACTTAGCTTGAGCATCTAACGCTGAGTTAATGTTTCAATAGAGCAACAGAAACCTAACTAAGACAGACTGATCAAGCTATTACATCTCACGTTTCCTGTTCAGAATCTTCAGAAAGTTCTAAGCATTACCCAAAACTACGCTAGTGGAGCAATATGCTGGGAAACCCAACTGCCCAGACACACCCCCCCATGACCCTAACACTACCTGAGCCCTATGAATTGGCTTCTTCTGCATAGCCTAAGGCTGCAAAACAGTTGCTGTTTTCCCACTTCAAACATCTTGTCGCTGCTTCATTCCCAGAGTCTCCTTAAGAACAAGTGCAGTGCCAAGATACACTGGGCTCTCAAAACAGGGCTTGCTTTATACACCTCTTTCCTTTTAATCTGTCTCTTGAAATATACGTGATCTTAGAGAATTGGCCACTTGGAGCGGTAGCTAACAGTGCTTGCTGTGCAATCGTAAGTACCAGAGTTCAGATCCCAGCACCCACCTAACGAACCAGGCATCAAGGTAGGTAGAGACAGAAAAATCAATGAGGCTTGCTGGCTTTCAGCCTAGACAAGAAAATTCCAACACTGGGTTAAGGGAGAGAGTATCTGAAAGGACTCGCAGGAGAATGATAGAGGAAGACACCCACCACCCTCCCCTTCCCGCCCTCCCCCACCACCACTCACCACCCACCCCCACCACCCATCCCACTGGTGCGCGCACCCATTCACAGTTACACACTTTGAATCGGTACATCTCGAAGGGTGGGGGAGGGGTGTCAACGTCCATGTTTGCAGTATTACGGTTGAGGCTGAGAACTGAGCATAGAAACTTATTTGGACAGCATGAGTTTAGCATGCTGAGACCCTGGGTTCAAGTCTCGATACCACTGAAAAATAATAAAATATAAAACCAGAGGTCCTGGGTGCCTGTGCTTAGTACAGGTGACAAGAAAGACAAGAAAAAAAAATGTTCTCCAAAGAAAATAAATAACAGGTTAAGGAAAAACAAGCAGAAACAATTCTGCCAAGTTCTTACCCTCCCAGTGAACTGAACACAGAGCCTTTGAGCTGCTAGGTAAGCTCTGTACCACCAAACTACACACCTGGCTCCAAGCTAAGTCGGTTTCAACATTTAAAAAGGATCTCCATGCATTTTATATAAAAATTGAATTATCAACCATTAGTAATTTAGCTGTAAGTTGATCTGGCAAGCTGAAAGGGCCAGATTATTACTCAGGAGAAAAGAATCCTCAAATATTGAAGCTCTCTACGGACCAGATTTAGCATTCTTTGTTAATCTTGCTTATTAGATAATTGGATTTTTAGAGGTGAGGTTCACAGCAACTCAAATGCAGCAGGTCAGTTGTGGCTGTCTTCCAACAGTGTGTTCCACTTCAGGACTCTGCAAACTTGAGCCGTGTCCCCAGCCTGGTCAGGATGGTGATGATTTTGAGAGGTTTCACTATGTGATCCTGGCTAATTTAGAGCTCACCATGCTGTCAAATCTGTTTTCACAGTTGGGCTCCTCCTGCTTCCCAAGGGCTGGGACTGGGAATGTTCTTAGTCTTAAACTTCTTAAAGTCCTTATTGTTATTAGCCCTTCATTCAAAACCCTTTTTAAAATTATTTTTAATTAGCATACAAAGTGTTGAATTTCCATAAGGCTTTTTCTGTACATGAGTAGTTTCCGCTAACTCGCCCCTGCCCCTGCCCCTGCCCCTGCCCCTGTCCCTGCCCTCATCCCTACAGACATCTTTAACTCCCAGTACCGCCCTCTCTGTCAAATCACAAATGCTCTACTATTCCCTCCCCACACTGAGGCCTCTTGCCCTCCCCTCTTGTGGGACCTTTCTGACTTACTGACCTCTACAGACACTCCATTTTAGGTATATAAATATAAAGCTTGAAACTCAGATCCACATTGAGAAAGAACATGTTGCATGTGTCTTTCTGGGCCTAAGTCCTCTCATTTAGTAAATATTTAACTGTTCACTTACCTGCAAGTTTTATTTTTCTTTTCAGCTAAATAAAATCCCATTGTATATACACACCATGTTTTCATTAACCACGCAGCAGTTGGCGGACATCTTCTCTCATCCTATTTCCTAGTTACTTTGAAAAAACACAGTAAATATGGGTGTGTGAGTGCGTCTGTGGTAAGATTTGGAATCCTTAGGATATATGGCCAGAAATGGTATGGCTGGGGCACACAGTAGTTCTAGTTTCAGCTTTTTGAGAAACCTCCACACTGCCATCCACCGTGTGTGCACCAGGCTACACTCACCAACAGTGGAGAAAGGTTCCCCTCTCCCCACGTCCTTGCCAGTACTTGTATTTGGTTTTCTTGATGAATAGCCATTCTGAATGGGTGGATTGAACTCTCAAAGTTATTTTAATTTTCATTTCCCTGGTGGCTAAGAAGGTAGAGCATGTTTCACAGTAGTTATTGGCCATCTGTATTTCTTGAGAGCTCTTTCTAACCCTTTATTGATTGGGTTGTGTGTTCTCTTGATGTTACGTTCTTTGTATATTCTAGATACTAATCCTCTGTTGAATGTACAGTTTGCAAAGATTTTTCTCCCAATCTATATGCATTCTATTAATTTGATTGACAATTTCCTCTGTTCCTGATTTTAATTGTATTGATAATTGGCCTCCCTGGGCAATCAGAGTCCTGTATCTTGAATGTACTCCCTGATTTCTCATCTATTCATTTCAGACTTTGAGATTTGACTTGGAGGTTCTTTGAGGATCCGGTTGGAGCTATTTTATGTAGAGTGAAAAATGAGGATCCAGTTCCATTCATTTGCATACAGACATCTAGCTTCCAAAACACCATTTGTTGAAGAGGCTGTCTTTTCTCTAATGTGTATACTTTACATTTTTGTCAAAAATCAGGTAGCTCTTCATTGCATGGCCTTGTTTCTGGGATCTCTGTTTTATCCCATTGATCTATATGTCTGGTTTTGTGCCAGTGCATGCTGCCTTTATTACTTGGCTATCTAGTATGAAACCAGGCATAGGAATACTTGTAGCAGAACTCGTTTGGTTCAGAATTTCTTTGGCTATCTAGGGTACTTGAGGTGGGAACTTAAGGGTTCTTTAGAGAGTCAGTTATGTTGGATGGTATTTTGCCAGGACAAACATATGAAGGAGTGTTTTCCTGAAGTGGACACAGGTAAAATACTAAGGCAGACTCGTGAAGGAACGTTTCCCTGAAACAGACACAGGAGAGAGGATGTTCTGCTAAAGCAAACGTGAAAGGCCACGTGATGGAGGATTCTTTGGTATCAGCACACATGTATTGGTCCACCTTACATTGCATAGCTGAGCTCCATTTGTCAGGACTCTGCAGACTCGGCTGATTGGATGCACGAGCTGAGGCAAGGCCTGTGGAGGACACGTGGTGTGTGGAGGGTATAAACAGGACTCCACGGAGTGGCGGAGACAGAGCTTGGCTGGCTAGTACGGCCAGCTGTGCAACACTTGTGGGTCTCCTCTGATCTTTGCTGAGAGAGGCATATCTGAGAACTTCTCCTGGTGTTCCTGTTGGTCCCTCCTGCTGACTCGAGCCAAGGCTGAGGCCTGGCTGTCTCTGCTAGGTCGTGTCACAGCTGTTACTAACCTGACCCTACCAAACTGGACTGCTGATGAATCCAAGAAGTGTCTGCAAGTGGATCAAGCTGTGAACTGAACTGCCAATTGTACCTAAGGAATAACACCCAAGGTGCACTACACACACATACACACACAAACACACACACACAATCACATACACAAAGTAATATATGTACATATGTGGATGTATGCATATATATAATAAAAGTGCTTTCTACATATCCACATATATCTACATATGTATATATACCTATACCTATACATATACATATATTAAGGCATACATATATCCCAGTCCCACTTTAACTATCTTTATTAACTACTTTTCACTACATTGTCATAACAAAGCCATCCAGCTTAGAAGCTGTCTTAGGGTTTTACTGCTGTGAAGGGACACATGACATGGCAACTCTAATAAAGGAAAACATTTCATCGGAGTTGGCTCACAGTTCAGAGGTTTAGTCCATTGTCATCATGGTGGGAGGTATGTCAGCATACCAACAGACATGGTGCCAGAGAAGAAGCTGAGAGTTCTACATCTTGATCGAAAGGCGTCAGAAGTGAATGCCGCATTAGACCTAGCTGAGCATCTGAGACCTCAGCATCCACTGCCCTAATGAGGCACTTCCTCCAACAAGGCCACACTTCTTAACAGTGCCATTCCCTATGAGCCTATTGGAGTCATTTTTATTCAGACCACAACAGAAGCTTCCCAGGTATGCATACATTTTTTTTATAGAGACTATTTAAGACCAAAAATAATTCAATATCAGACACATAGGCAGGTCTAGGATCAGGTTCACAGGTTAGGGAAGTGTATCCACAAAGCTCTCTTCAGTCACAGCTGTGTTTACTGATGCCAGTCTTAAATTTTCTGAGTACCTAGTGCTGCAGCTAAATTAACAAAGACAAGTAGAAGGAGAAGCCAGGCCCCATGAGCTTGTGAAAAACCGGCAAGGGAAGGCAAGAAGTGTTTAATGAGTAATAATGACCCAGGCTCAGCACAGTGATGCACTCTCTGGGAAGGGGCTGCTCAGCGACTCTTATGCAGAAAGACAGACAGACACACAAGCCAGAAAGCATAATCCTGACTCTCAGTCACTTTATACAAAACTAACAATTTCCTAATCACAGTACTGCACTTAGGTAGAGCTTGCCAGACAAGATCCAAATGCAGTTTTCCTTTAAAGTATAGCTAAGCTGTTTCAGTACAGTTAAGAAAATTGCCTATGCAAGTAATTGTTAGATGTTTTGTCCATTTAATACTCAGAAAACGGCGAGATAAGAGTCGTGTGCACTGTTCAAGGATGTATACGTTAGGAATGCTCTCTCTGCAAAATAACAGAGAAATCCAACTGGCATAAACTTCGACAAAGGTGGGTTATTTTCCTTATAATTACTCTGCAAAAGCAGAGGGCAGCTGCTGGCATTGGTTCAGGGCATTTCAACATGGTGGCAAGAACAGTCAATGGCTCCAGAAACTACACCCAAATTCGAGGAAGAGAAGAGGAGGGCCACCAACATCAGCTGCCCTTTTGTCAGGTTTGAGTTTCTCAGAAACCTCCCTGGGAAAGGTTTTCAGTGTCTCTCACCAGAACAGTGTCACACGGCCTCCTCTAGACACAAAGAAGGCTGAGCCAACAAGTTTAACTTTCCAGAAGATGCTCGAAGATGTATTAGATTAAAAAATCAAACGACAGGTCCAACGCAGAGGGCCTGTCATGACCCACCCCTGAACCGCAGACGCCCAGCACACCATCTTCCTACTCTGGTGTCTCAATGCCGAGCACATTCACAGACCCCCAGGAAGCTGCCTCTGAGCCTCAGCCAGTTACTGCATCCTGCTAAGCCTCTGCAATCCCATTCTCTCCTGCTTCTCCTCAATAGCAATCACTGAGCCACACACAACCCTCCCCCCCAACCCCGCCCCACCGATCTGTTTCCAAACCACAATGCTCTGCATAATGGAACCCACCCTTAAAACTACTGGAGTTCTACTCAATGTGTGGGTGTGACTAGCCCCAGAAGCACTCCACAGCACTCCTTGCCTGAGTCTCTGTTTAAATAAGAAAATACAGAACTTGTGCCATGTGATACACAAACTAGAAGCTTATAGGAAAGTTTCACTCACTGTCAGGTCATTTCAGATTTCAGTGACCTCGTGCATGCTTTTAATATTCATCACTCTTGATCAGGTGGAGTGCTGCGCACCTTTAATCCCAGCATGTGGAAGTTAGTTATAATTATTTATATATAACATACTAAATATATTAATATAATATAATTATTCTTTCTCCACTCTGAACACTCCCTCCCTCTAAACTCTGGACAAGTATCCATATATATTCTATATACTAATATTAATTAAATATTATTTATGTATTTTTTAGTTATAACAATTATTTCTACATTACTATGTTACATATATAGTAATATGATATAAATATTTTTCCTCCACCTTGATGCCCCTTCATCTGAACTCTGGGCAAGCATCCTGTCTGCCCAAGCACCTTTCCTCATTGCCACACTGAGCAGCTCCGGGCACCCCTGGAACCTTAGCACGTATATTATGTGTACTGTAATCCTCATTCCTGTAGGTGGCAAACTTCTTAAAAGAATTCTTCTACCTCCCTACCTGTACACTGAGAATAGATAGTAAGGGGACAAAATGGGCCGCAACAAAACATTTGCCTGCCCACTGTTGGCTATCACAGAAAGACAGCTACTGGGAAGGTTTGCTTCCACAGTCTTGGGCACCATACAACATATAGCTATAAAAATGTAATCCATGAGTGTAAGTTGATATTTTTTAAAAGCCCCACTGGGAATATACTTTAAATGTCTGAAACTAGGCCTTAAATATAGTGGTAGTCCTGATTCATCAATATTATCTACTGAGGTTTGGCAATCTAAATTGCCACAGACAAACAAGTCATCATTGTTTTTGAAGGGACTGTGTTCAAGACTGCATGAAAATAACATAGAAAGGTGAATAAATTCAGAGAAGAAAAGGTTCTTGCTTACTTACTTCATTCATATGTGTAGATATCTTACATTATAAATTAAGACGAAAAGCTAAAAGTAACTATTTTCTCTTTTCTTTCTCTGGTCTGTTCCCTTACTTCATAGTATGGAGGAAAAATAGGAAGATAGAAAAGTGTCAAGGGGTAGGGCTCTTGGAAGATAGCTCCATCAATAAAGTTCTTGAGGATCTGAGTTCAATCCCAGGTATCCAACGTAAAAGGCTGGGCAATATGGAGTGTGCCTGTAATCCCAGTGTAAGGGAGGCAGAGACAGGAGGACCTAAAGCCTACAGGTCATTCTAGCCTCACCAGTGAGCTCGGGCCAATGAGAGACAAAAAGTTTGGGGCAGGGAGTGGGGTGGGGAGTAGTACAGGCCTTTAATCCCACTCCTAGAGAGGAAAAGGCAGGTGTATCTCTGAATACAAGGCCAGTCAGAACTCCACAGTAAGACCCTGAAAAAAAAATTCATCTGGGGCCAGTGAGATGGCTCAGCAGTTGAAGCTCAGGCAGGGCTGGAGAGGTGGCTCAGTGGTGACGCACAGGCTGCTCTCCCAGAGGACCCAGGTTTGGTTTCTAGCACCCAACACACGGCAGCTCCTAACTGCAGGGAACTTCCGCTCCAGGGGACGCAGCACACTTTTCTGACCTCAAAGGGCATTGTAAGGGGGAGGCTGCAAGAGGGAAGGACAGATGAGGAGACGGGGAGATGGGCAGGACTGGAATGCATGACATGACACTCACAAAAAATCAATAAAAAAGTTTTTTAAAAATTAAAAGGGGAGCATTGTACTAATAAGCCCAAACCCACTGAGATACAAGCATATGCACATATCCAAATAAAAATAAAATCTTAAAAAAATTTTAAATAACCTGGACCTGGTAACACAGGTCTTTAATTCCACTGTTAGGAAGGCAGAGGCTAGCCGGGCGGTGGTGGTGCACGCCTGTAATCCCAGCACTCTGGGAGGCAGAGGCAGGCAGATTTCTGAGTTCGAGGCCAGCCTGGTCTACAGAGTGAGTTCCAGGACAGCCAGGGCTATACAGAGAAACCCTGTCTCAAAAAAAACAAAAAACAAAAAACAAAAAACAAAAACAAAAAACAAAACAAAACAAAAAAAAACAAAAAAAAAAACCACAACATACACAGACCAAAACAAGTTGAGGGCACATGGGGCCAGAAAGAGCCCCTTGTCTCAAATGACTCAAGTCTCTGGGGTTTGGTGTTAAAAGTTATAATACAACCCATGAGAGACTGATAAGTCCACAGACACCATTCTCGTTTACCAAAAGTATCACAAACAAGATTATTAAGATGAACTAACTACACATGGAACCAAGATAAATTGTTAAACTCTTTATGAGACGTTATATAGCAATTTTTAAAAAAATTAACCCATGATGTTTAACTCACACATCTTCTTCAGGTGTAAACCTGCCAGTAGTTTTATGAATCACCTTGTGATTTCATTTGTTTAAAAACACATCTTACAATGAGAAAATGAGGAAAAGAAGATTCTTTTCAATAATAGAATCTGTAGACAGCTTCCTTTAAACTATGTAATTCCATATCTCTTACAGCTCTGTGGCTGCAGCCCTTGGTCGCATCTCCCTGATATCCTCAAGTGCATCTGCCCTGTTGTGAAGCAGTGACCTTCTGACCTTGCATTATTCTATCCCTGACAGTCTTTCTTACAATTTCAAGTCACAATCCTAGATGCACCTTCACGGAGGTAGGTTCCACACCATGATCTCAGCTGCACGCACACAGAGACCTGAGGCTCTCCGAGGAGTCCTCAGGCTTCACAGCTCGCTAGCAATCATCCTTCCCTGATTCCCATGACCTGTAAGCTTTGAGTAAGAACAACAACCTCCTTCAAAGATTAATTCATAGCAGATCAAGTTTTGTTATAATTATCAGCATTACAAAAGTCCCAGTGTGCCCAAAAAATTTCGAAGCTCCTAAATGCCCCAAACAACTGGGTTTCTATGACTACAATTTTTTTTTCTATATTCTTTGTTTACATTCCAAATGCTTTCCCCTTTCCCAGTTCCCCCCTCCTCATATGTTCCATAAGCTCTCTTCTCTTCACCCATTCCCCAGTCACCCTCCTCCCATTTCTCTGTCCTGGTACTCCCCTACAATGCTGGATCAAGCCTTTCCAGGACCAGGGCCCTCTCCTTCCTTCTTCATGGGAATCATTTGATATGCTAATTGTGTCTTGAGTATTCAGAACTTCTGGGCTAATTAATATCCACTTATCAGTGATTGCATTCCATGTGTATTCTTTTGTGCTTGGGTTACCTCACTTAGGATGATATTTTCCAGTTCCAACCATTTGCCTAAAAATTTCATGAATTCATTGTTTTTAATTGCTGAGTGGTATTCCACTGTATAAAAATACCACATTTTACAATTTTTAAAAAAAATGCTAAGACAAGAGAATTTGGAAAATTCTTTTGAGAAACGGGGTTTTATTTATTATATAAAAGACACTACCAACTCTTAGGTTTAACCTAATCTATGGTACCATAAATGAGTTATGTCTAGTTGGCCAAAGGGACCACCTGGAAATGTTCAAACAACTCAGGCTATTCCCAAGGACATTGGTCTCTCTTGACAAAATGACAGTAAGAGCCTACTGCTGAAGTCAACACTTGCACAGCTCATTGAACCGAGAGAAGGCAAGATGGTGCCTAACTAGAGCCTTCATCCCACTGACTAGTGTCTGCGGCACTGAAAGGTGCCCTGCATGCTACCAGAGGACAAAGCTAACCAACCAGTGTGATCTACAAAGGTGACCTGCCTGCGTGCCTTGCTGGTGCAGCAGTGGCATATATACTGTGGGAATATCTAGCTACCCTCTGCTTCGAACTAAGAACCATTCTGCAAGATTGAGCCCATGGCTGGCAGTGCTAGGGTGCAAGAACCTGAGACTGGAAAGGCAATGGCTCAAGGGAAAACCAGGTATTATTGCTCTGCAGAAAGAACATGGCAATAAAATGACTCCTAAGGACATTCTACTACAGCCAGAAATCAGTGCCCAGCTCAGCCAACATCAGAGCAGCATCTTCTTGCAATAGATGGACACTACCACAGAGACCCACAACGGCACAAGGGCACAGAGTCAGAGATTTTTGGAACACTCAGTCCGAATGGGATGTCTTCACCAAACCCCTTCCCTCAAGGCTCAGGGATCTCTGTAGAAACGGAGCAGGAAGTCTCTTAGAGCCAGAGGGGAAGGATGACTCCAAAGAAGCAGTGTCTTCAGACACAACAGGACTGACCCATGTGTGAACTCACCGAGACTGTGACAGCTCAGGTCCTGCTCAAGTCCAAGGGTCCCAGTGCTAAAACAGGGAAGTGGGCAGGAGCTCCTATCCCTAACCAAGGAACGTCCTCCAACTGACACCCACTTGCAAAGAAAGACTAGTTCTCTCCAATGGAGTCTCATTCCTGGTACAAAACAAACTCACTGGTAATTTTGTTTTTTGGGGGGTATTTTTTTAGTTTTTTTTTTTTTATCTCATATAAGCTTTGTTTGGGCAATTTTTTTCTTGCTAGCCTTTTGCTTATATATTATGGTTTCCAATTTTGTATTTTTATGGATTGTGCTTATACATGTGTATATGTTTCTTATTTTTCCTTTGTTTTATTGTTATTATGTTTGGGGGTTGTTTTTATTATTGCTACTTGCCCATTTGTTTTCTAAGGAGGGGGAGAAAAGAAAGGATTTAGAGGTTGGAAGGTGGGGGGATGGGGAAGATCTGGGAGGGGTTGAGGGAGGAAAAATTATGATCAAAATATATTGTATGAAAATTACTTCTCAATAACAAAAATACTTAATCTGTATTCTATTAACATTCTTCCATTCTTTTTTTTTTAAGATTTATTTATTTGTTATATGTAAGTACACTGTAGTTGTCTTCAGACACTCCAGAAGAGGGAGTCAGATCTTGTTACAGATGGTTGTGAGCCACCATGTGGTTGCTGGGATTTGAACTTAGGACCTTAGGAAGAGCAGTCAGTGCTCTTAACTGCTGAGCCATCTCTCCAGCCCCCACATTCTTCCATTCTTGTTGTTTTACGTATTTATTTGTTTTACATGCATGAGTGTTTTGTCTGTGTATCATGTATATGTGTGATACCTGAGGAGGCCAGAAGAGGGTGCTGGACTCCTTGAAAATGGAATTACAAATGGTTGTGAACCACCACGTGGGTGCCAGGTACTGAACTTGGGTCATCTGAAAGAGCTACCAATGCCCTTAGCTGTTGATCTATCTTTTCCAGACATACATTTTGTAACTCTTTAACTCTAAAACCCCCATCTTAGTACTTATACAAATACAGCAATATTGAATAATATCATTTATTTTACTTCAATTTCTTTTAAAGGAATAAAATAGTCTATCCATATTATAGTAGAATACATTTGTTTTCTTGTGTAAAGTATTTTATGATTATAAGTAAATTTCTTGTACTCTAGCAACATTTACTTTTTATATGTTTAGGGAAACTGAATAGTCATTATTGAACTTGAAATCATTATTTCTTCATCCTACAAATGTTGCCATATGGGCTGGTGAGATGGCTCAGTGGGCAAGAGCACTGATGGCTCTCCCAAAGGTCCTGAGTTCAAAAACCCAGCAACCACATGGTGGCACACAACCATCCGTAATGAAATCTGATGCCCTCTTCTGGTGTGTCTGAAGATAGCTACAGTGTACTTATTTATAACAATAAATCTTTGGGTTGGAGCAAGCAGGGACTGAGTGAGTAAGGTTAACCTGAGAGAGGAGGGTTGACAGGAGCAATCAGAGGTCCTAAATTCAATCCCCAGCAACCACATGAAGTCTCACAACATCTCTACAGCTACAGTGTACTCATATATATGTGTGTGTGTATATATACACACACATATATATTAGATCTTTTAAAAATATGGTGATAGATATATCACCATATATCTGTTTTGGATCCACGACTATCATCTTCCTGGGACTGTTCCCCATGCTCAGACGATAAGACAATGAATTACCCTGACCTTGAGGTGAAGTGAAGATGTCTGGTTTCTGTAACAAGACAGTTGTGTCACATGATGTTTTCCTGAAAGCTGCCTTGTGATATTTTACCAAAAACAGACACTTGAGAGGGCATGTGATGTTTAGAAAGACTATAAACAGAAGCCCACCAAGAGTGGGAGGAGGGTCTTGCATTGACCAGACGTCTATGCTTGGCTGGTCTTCGATGGTCTTCACTTCATAGACAGAAATGTGCAAAAGAACTTCTTGTGGTATTCTAGCTGATTCTGGCCATTTTCCACAGACTAATGCCAAGTCAGCAGAGTCTTGCTATTTCTCCTGGATCATGATGCCAATACTGTTTGGTGTTTGCTATTGAACTGGACAGCTGGTATCCTATCAACAAAGAGTAAAATTGCCCCCAAAGAACTACTTCTAAACAAGTCCACAACACCCTTTTCTTATTTACCTTCTTTTTGCCCGACATCTGGTTGGTAGGTTAGAAGGGAGGTTGAAATGTTTAAGAACTCTAAATAAAGTATGTTTTGAAAAATCTAAGCCTACAAATGAACACCTTGTTGTGCTGGAGGTTTGACCTTCTGTGTGGCAATGTCCAAAAGGTAGAATTGTAAGACATGGACCCTATGAGGACAGGGACAGCTGAGTCATTGGGTTACTGCCCTCAGAAGATATTGAGAAAGTTCTTGAGACCCAGTGAGTGTGACTTGTTCTATAAAAGAGCAGACCCAACACATCCCCACTACAGCTTCCTGTCTTGCCATCTTAACTCTTCCTGTTACATATGCCCCTACCTTGATAGCCTGAATCGTGATGCAGGACAAGTGAAGGGAGCCCTCACCACAGTGAGAAGGTATCTAAACTTGAGCTTGCAAAACTAAACAAACTTTTCTTTATGAAGTAGCCAACCTCAAGTATTTTACTACAGCAACAGAAAGCAGACTGCTAGAGACGTGGTAAGTACTATGAGAGGGAGGCTGAAGAGGGAATTTCTGGATTCTTTGGAGAGGCTGGTCTTCACTGAGGACACTCTTACATTGTTCCACCTTGCTTTCTTCATTGATCATTGCTCATCATGACTTAGTAGAGTGAAATGCATCAAAAAACTTCTGGTAGTATTCTGCCGGCTGCTTCTTGCCACTTCCACTGACTTGTTCCAATTGAGGTTTCTTCTGGTCGAGCTACTGCTACTGATTTATATTTGGTGTTTTGCTAGTAGATTTATTTCCTGTCTTTGGCTATTGTGACAGTGAACATAGAACACAGGAATGTGACACATTGATTTTATTTCCTTGGGGCATAGACCCAGTAGTGGGATTGCATGGCATTTTCTCTTTCGAAGGTTTTGGAAACCACGTCCTGATGTCTATAGTGGCTGTACTAAGTACATTCTTCCCAGGGTGTACAAAGGATCCTCATCCCTGCATCCTTATTTATCTAAATGTTTTAAAATAATAATAAATAATAATAATAATTGCCTGTAGAGATAATACCTTGTATATTGTATGGAAGTATCACCTGTCAATTAAAAAGCTAATGGCCTATAGGAAAGGGTAGAACAGATAGTGGAACATCAGGGAGGCAGAAGGAATTCTGGGATAGAGAGAGGCATGGGAGATTCCCTGGGGAAGGTGTGATGAGATGAGATGGATGCATGGCACCCGGGCACAGGGAACCAGCCATATGGCAAAGTGTAGATTTCTTCCTTCCCTTCCCTTCCCCTTCCCCTTCCCCTTCCCCTTCCCCTTCCCCTTCCCCTTCCCTCCCCTTCCCTTTCCTTTTCTTTCTTCTCCTTTCCTTTCCGTAGAGCGGCCCCAACATTAAAATTCCTCTTGCGTTTTGCATCGATTTCTGTCTCTGCGTGGTCCACTCAGGGGGTCCGGCAAGTTGAGACTGGTTCAGGCTTACAATACCACAATGACAATTTTCTGGAGTTGGTTTTTTCCTACCTCCACAAGGGCTCTGTATAATTTAATATCTTCAAGTTTGGGGAAAAGCACAGTTACCTTCTGAGTCATTTCCTGGGCCCTGATAATAGCTGTTCTGATAGGTGTGAGGTATCACCTTCACAAGGCTTTAATTAGTCAGTATTAAATAAATAAATAAATCTTGAGCACTCATCAGTGGATAATCAGTTAAAGAAACTGCAGGATAAATATACAATGGAATAGTATTCAGCCTTTGAAAACAGAAGAAAACCCTGTTATATGTAATAATACAGACAAACCTGGAAATGTCTTGGTGTTCCACTGAGTGAAGAAATCTCATGATCACTGCAACATTTTTTTTTTAAACAATAGCTACAGTTGGGGCTCATTGACCTTTTTTCTTTTAAGATTTATTTATTTGGGGCTGGAGAGATGGCTCAGAGATTAAGAGCACTGGCTGTTCTTCCAAGAGGTCCTGAGTTCAAGTCCCAGCAACCACATGGTCAAAACCATCGGTAATGGGATCTTCTGGCACATAGGTGTACATGTAGATAGAGCACTCATATACATAACATAAATCAATCTTTAAAAAAAAGATTGATTTATGTTATAAAGATTGATTTATGTTATGTATATGAGTACACTGTCACTGTCTTCATACACACCATAAAAGGGCAACAGATCCCATTACTGATGGTTGTGAGCCACCATGTGGTTGCTGGGAATTAAACTCAAGATCTCTGGAAGAGCAGTCAGTGCTATTAACCCCTGAGCCTTCTCTCCAACCCCACAGCAGCTCTTATAAAGGAAAACATTTGATTGGGGCTATCTTAAAGGTTCCAAGGTTTAGTCCATTATCATTGCAGAAAGCATGATCATCACAGACATAGTGCTGGAAATTTAGCTGAGAGGTCTACATCTGGATCTTCACATCGGGAAGAGAGAGCCACTCAGGCTGGTCTGAGCATCAGAAACCTCAATGTCCGCCCCCCTCCCCCCAGTGATGCATCTACTCCAACAAGATCACACCCACTCCAACAAGGCCACGCCTCCTAACAGTGCCACTCTCTATGAGCCTATTGGGCCATTTTCATTTCAACCACTACAGAAGGTGAGGACACCAAACAGGCGGAAAAAGTTATACCACAAACTAACAAGTACAGCCTAAAAAGTCAAACCCACTGAAGAAAGGGTACAATGGGGGTGTCGGGTGGATAGGGAGTGAAGACATGTTGAAAGGATCTCCCCTCTATCCATGAGACCCCACTCCCTCCTTTCCATTTCTAAAACCACACAACTGCTTTGGTCAAGGTTGCCAATGGCTTCACACTGCCAAACCCATCAGCCAATTCTCTGCTACTGGCAAACTTGACCAACGCAGGCAAATAAATCGAGGAATAGAAAAGAGGGAGGGAGTTCTCCTGGATAGAGGGAGGATGTGGCCATGGTAGGCAGTGTGGAAGTCTACCCTCAACCATGCACCTATTTCCCATATTTACCACCTTGTGTAATCGTTCTCTTACATGCCAAGGGCATGGTGACAGTTTGATGAAGCAAGCTGCCATGTCAGGAGGCCTGATATTAAGCAACTAGGACAGCCTCTGGCCAGCAGCCCGTAAGGAACTGAAGTCTTCAGTCCAAGAGGCCAGAGAGTACGACCTGAGCAGGGGAAGAGCTGCCCGTGGCTGCAAGACCTGAGCAGGGGAAGAGCTGCTCGTGGCTGCAAGCGCCTTGATTGCCACTCTGTGTGATGGGAGAGGCCGGCCCAGCTAACCGGTGCCTGCCCACCTGATTGATAGAAACTGCGGGAAATATAAATTGTAAGTGGTCAGGGTTTTGGGTTTTTGTTTGTTTGGGGTTTTTTTTTTTTTTTGGTGTTTTGTTTTGTTTTGTTTTGTTTTTCTAGTGATCATTGTTACAAGCAATAGATAACTACTGCAGTGGCTGAAGCCAAAACATGCAGGGCGCGACAATGGTTAGATTTGTGGGAAAACATTGCAGATCTTTGGATTTTGTGGTTCTGGCTTCATTTGTTCTGGTTTTTTTGTTTGTTTGTTTGTTTTTTGTTTTTTGTTTTTTTTTTTTTGAATAAGGGAAGGGAGCCCAGGCTGCTACTGGTTCCCAAACCTCCGGACTCAGCTTAAAGCAGGTGGAAGCTGGGATGGCAAGGGAGATTATAGCCATTCGGTAAGCAAGTGCATTGCTTTTAAGGTCACATAAGGTCAGAAGACTAAAAGCTGATGATATGATTTCAGGAAAAGGAGACAGGTGCTGTGAGACATAATGTAGTGAGGGGGTTACCTGGCGGGGCCCATGCCAAGGCAACCCCTAGAAATCATGATGTGTAACAGATCTGGCATAAAAGGTTGTGTGGGGGAAGGGGAAGTGAAGAACTGGAGAAGGAGTAGAGGCAGATAGATGGGAGCAGAGCCACGAAGGCAGGAAGGGGGAACACAGAGAGAGAGAGAGAAAGAGAGCGAGCTAGAAGGAACTGGAATGGTGTGCTCTTTATACACTACCTATACCTAGTGGCAACAGGTAATGACAGAAGCCAGATCCTGGGAGGAGCCTGGCAGAAGTGCCTGTAAGCTACAATAGGGATGTCTCTACTAGCAGATGACAGAGAAAAAGCTAGTTTGCCTCAAACAAAAACTCTGGGGAGGAAAGGATGCTTTTATTTTTATTTTAGTAGTTAAGTTCTGTGTGTGTGTGTGTGTGTGTGTGTGTGTGTGTGTGTGTCTGTGTCTGTGTGTGTGTGTCTCTGTGTGTGTGTGTCTGTGTGTGTCTGTGTGTCTGTGTCTGTGTGTCTTGGGGTTTTACTGCTGTGAACAGATACCATGACCAAGGCAACTCTTAAAAAGAACATTTAATTGGAGCTGGCTGACAGGTTCAGAGGTTCAGTCCATTATCATCAAGGCGGGAACATGGCGGCATCCAGGCAGGCGTGGTACAGGAGGAGCTGAGAGCTCTACATCTTCATCTGAAGGCTGCTAGCAGAATATTGGCTTCCAGGCAGCTAGGATGAGGGTCTTAAGACCACGCCCATAGTGACACAGCTATTCTAACAAGGCCACACCCTCTAATAGTGCCACTCCCTGGAACAAGCATATAAACCCATCACAGTAAGACAGAAAAGGATATCCTCGGAGCTAGTATGTTGGTTACTTTTCTGATGCTATGATAAAACACCACGACCAAGGCAATTATGAAAGAAAAGCGTCTAATCAGGCTTTTGGTTCCAGAGTGTTGGAGTCCAAGATGGCAGAGTGAAGAAAGAGTGGAGAGTGAAGCAGCAGGAGCAGCTGAGAGCTCCCATCTCCACAGCAGACAGAAAGCAGAGAGCACAGGGAGCCCACAAAGTGATACCCCTCTCCAGCATCTCCTAATTCTTCCAAAGAAACCAACCACCAACTAAGGATCAAGTATGCAAATATCTGAGCCCTTCTCCATCAGTCCTGCACAGCTGGAACCGCAGGGAGTCACTAGCTGGCTGTTTTAAGTGCAGGGAGCCAAACTCAGTTCCCTTGCAAAAGCAGCAAGTGCTTCTTCCCAGACCCTACCTACACTAACTTTTATAAACACAACTATGCTCTCAGAGGAGTTTCATGGTCACCAAGGTGACTTCCCTGGCCTCAGTCCTTGGGGCCAGTGAACTCGCCAGCCCAAGAGAAGCCTCCCAGTAAACCTACCTTTAATATATTCTAATCAGGCTAGAATTGGCTCATTTTACCAGCAGAGAAATAGGCTATCAAAGGTTTTTTTAAAGAGACCATTTGTTAATATTTCTTAAAAAGAGAGAAGGCGGATCTCTGTAAGCTCAAGGCCATCCTGGTGTATAGAGCAAGTTCCAAGACAGCCAGGGCTACACAGAGAAACCTCCATATGGTAGGGAAGAGGGGTGGAGAAAGGAAGAAGGAAGGGACAGAGGGAGGGGGAGGGAGGGAGGGAGGGAGGGAGGGAGGGAGGGAGGGAGGGAGGGAGGGAGAGAGGGAGGGAAGGAGGGAAGAAAGAAAGAAAGAAAGAGAAAGAAAGAAAGAAAGAAAAGAAAGAAGAAAGAAAGAAAGAAAGGAAGGAAGAAAAAGAAAGACTTGTCTGAGACATGGCTTCACACATGCTAGGTACCTACATACTCTATCACTGACATGCATCACGCAAGTTCACATTTTAAAAAATATCTATCCCAGCACTTGGGAGGCAGAGGCAGGCGGATTTCTGAGCTCAAGGCCACCCTGGTCTACAGAGTGAGTTCCAGGACAGCCAGGGCCTCTCAGAAAAACCCTGTCTTGAAAAAAACCAACCCCCCCCACCCTACCCCCCCACCCCACCCCCGCAAAAAAAAATATATATATATACACACACTACACACACACACATATATGTGCATATATACAATATATACATATATACATACACACACTACACACACACATATATGTGTATATTATACATATACATACACACACCACATATATATATTTATTATAATATATATATATTAATCCCACTTTCAGTGATGACAAGGTAGAAACTCCATTTGCCTCTGGTACTCTGAGGCAATAAGCAAGCTGAATAAGCAAGCCCAGACTCACTCAGATCTGTGCATGTTACAACAGACAGCAAAAGAGACTTTGTGGCGTAAGAATCTGGGGAGATTGTCCCAGTATCCAGAGGACACTGAGTATAACTAACAGGAGGGCTTGCTAGGAGGCAGGAAGGAGGTGGAGGATCTGTTTTGCTGGTTTGGGAATGGAAAGGAGGCTGTGAGCCGGGAAATGCAAGGAATGGAGTCCTAAGGGGGAGGGGGGAGGGGGGGAGGCGGCAGGCCAGGAACACATTCTTCCACCTGGAGCCTCCAGAGGGAGCAGGTCCTGCCAACACCTTGATCTCAGCCAAGATAGCTGATTTCAGATTTCTAACTTCAGAACCATAAGGGAACAATTTTTTTTCACCCATCAAATTTGTAATTTTTATGACAATCATAGAAAACCAACATACTACTCCCTGTTGCTGGTCATTACTACTTTGTGGGTTCTTCTTTTTCCCACCCTTCATCTCCCCCCCTTTATCCCCTATCACTAGATAGGAGAGAAAAAAACATAGAGGGAGGGGAGAGAAAGAGATCGCTGGTACCTGATTTCTTTCTTTTTTCTTCTTTTGAGCACATCTAACAAAATACCATCACCACCACCCCACCCCACCCCGAGTGACCAACACCCCTGGCCCTGCCCACGGGCCCTAGCATGTATATGCTCTCAGTTGAGAAAAGGCTTTCATCAGGTTAGCCTGTAGCCAAGTGTCTAGCGCATTCTTTTTTACTGGTTAATGATTGATGCGGAAGGGCCGCGATCACTGAGGGCAGGTGGGTGGTCTACCCCTGGGCTGATGGGAAAGAAAGCAGGCTGAGCAAGCCATGGGGAGCAAGCCAGTAAGCAGCACTCCTCCATGGGCTCTGCATCAGCTCCTGCCTCCAGATACCTGCTCAAATTCTTCCCCTGACTTCTATGAAGGATAGATTGTTTTTGTTTTTAAAGACTGATCTTATTCTATGCGTATGAGTGTTTTTGCCTGCATGTATGTCTATGTACCATAAGCATACTTGTGCCCAAGGAAATGGTAAACCTCCATGCTAGGAATCAGACCCAGGTCAGGTCCTTTGTAAGAATAGCAAGTGCTCTAAACCACTGAGCCAACTCTCCAGCCATCAATGATTGCAATACAGAAATATAAGTCAAATAAACCTCTTTGGTCACTGTTTTACAGCAACAGAAAAGCAAACTATGACAGTAAAGAAAAAAACAGATAAATTAAGCACCAAAAAGAATTTTAAGTGTTGATTTTTTTTAAATTATAATATTTTTGTGGATGGGTGTCTTGCCCTGGGTGCATGTCTGTGCACCATGTGTGTACAGAGCCCACAGAGGCCAGAGGTGGGCATTGGATCCACTGAAACTGGAGTTCTGACCAGTCGTAAGCTGCCATGTGGGTGCTGGGAATCCATCCCAGGCCCTCTAGAAGAGCAGCTGGTGCTCTTAACTCTTGACCCATCTATCTCTTCAGCCTCCTAAAGAATGGTTTTTAAAGACATTGCTTACCTACATGCAAAAGGAATATGAAGATACAGTTGACCTACTAAGGACTTATTGAGGTCCTAAACTCCTTCTGAACAGAGACTTACACTTGATGTCAGCCAAAAGGCTGAGAAGCGATCTGAATAGAGATTTAAAAGATACTGGTACTACTAATCAAATTTAAACAGCAGTAACCTTTTAAAAATCTTTACAGCTTAGCTCCCTTAAGTGTACTCTACTACTGAATTATGTATCCCAAAAGTTATAAAATTGCATGTACTTAGTATACCTGGGGTTCAGTCTCTAGTAAACCCCATACTCCCACCCTAAATAAAAACAAAGTAAGACTTGAAAAGGCTGTAAAATTACAAACTCCTGAGACATTTACCCCTCCTCACTCGCTAACTCATTACGCATCAGGCATTGTATAAACAGCCCCATCTTCTCACTTACTCTGCACAAGTCCATCTAACCTCTGCTCATGATGCTACTCACCAACTGGCTGGGGTCCTTCTGCTCTGGGTAGGAGTCTGGGGGCAGAGCAGCTTACTCAGTGGCAGTATTTGGCAGCTTTTGTATCCAGGCATCAGGGAGCAGCATCAGGGAGCAGCAGTGGGCGTCTCTCTCCTAGGTCCGCAGTGTAACCTACTTAACCATGCAAGCCTAGGATTGGAGAACTCTTAAGTTCCTTAAGCCAATGGCAGTAGCCAACATTCTTGGGAAGGGAAGTCTGAGACCCTTGGCCCTGAAGGCTTGATGGTTCTCTGGAACTCTCTGAGCAAGCAAAGCCTGTGGTTGGTTCTCTCCTCTGGCTCTTCATAGCCTTCTACCCTACTTCTCTCTCTGGTCTCCATGCTTTCTGACTTCCACCGCACCCTGTCCTGCCTGCCACTCCGTAGGGTTGCTCATCTGCCTGTTGCCGCTATAGCTGCTATCAGGCCGGCAGCTACTGCCACTGTTGATGGCTACTCCACTGCAGCCCCTGACCACAAGCCTTGCAGTTCCATCACAGTTCCATCTCACTTTTGGTTATCCAGCAGCCACAGTTTGACTTCAAGGGCTCCAAGTGCCCGGTGCCAGATGTCACTGCTGCTCTTGTTTCTGATGCTTCCTTCATGTCAGCAGGTCGACCACAGTACCAAAATCCAAGTAGGGTAGAAGGCTGTGAAGAGCCAGAGGACAGAACCAACCGCAGGCTTTGCTTGCTGAGAGAGTTCCAGAGAACCATCAAGACTTTAGGGCCAAGGGTCTCAGACTCCATTGGCTTAAGGAACTTAAGAGTTCTCCAATCGTAGGCTTGCTTGGTTAAGTAGGTTACACTGATGACCTACTTAACATCCCCCAAAGAAGTCTTTCATTGTGCCTAATGATGAAAAACCAGAGGGAGCAGTCACCTTTCTTGTTACTGCAGCAAAACAGCTAACAGAGCTTGAGGGAGAAAGGGTTTCTTTTGACTCAGAGTTAGAGTACAGTTCACCATGCAATAGGAGCAGGAGGCAGCTGGTCACATGGTGTATGCAGGAGGCAGCGGTCACATGGTGTATGCAGGAGGCAGCTGGTCACATGGTGTATGCAGGAGGCAGCGGTCACATGATGTATGCAGGAGGCAGTGGTCACATGGTGTATGCAGTCAGGAAGTGGAGAGAAGGGAATGCTGGTGGTCAGCTCATCTCTCCTTTTTATTCAGTCTACAACTCTCCAGGCCACGGATCAGTGCCACATACTCAGATGGTTCTTAACCCCTCCATGTGTTCTGGAAGCACCCTTGTAGATACACCCAGGGTTATGAATCCCTCATGGTTTTAAAGCCAAACTGACAACTGTGGTAGTTTGAAAGTGACATCACCCATAAATCTCCGACATTTGGCTACTTGGCCCCCACTTGACTATTTGGGAAGAATTAGGAGGTGTGGCCTTTCTGGAGGCAGTGTGTCACTGGAGGTGAGCTTTGAGATTTCAAAAGAATCATACCACATAGAATAGCCTTTTGTACTTCCTTTCTGCAGGTCAATATGTGAGCTCTTAGCTACGGCAACAGCCACCGTGCCTGTTGTGCTCCTTGCTGTGACGGACTCTTAGCCTTCTGGAATCATAAGCTCAAACAGACCCCTCCTAAGTTGCGTTGGTCGGGGTGTTTCATCACAGCAATAGTAACACAAGTAACTGAGACAGCAATGAAAGTACCAACATCCAGGGGAGGAAGACGTCTACCACCTGACTTAGCCAGTGAGCTGAACAGTAAATCTCACATGCAAATCAATCTTTAGGTTTATATCAGCAACAGAAAACCTTGATGGCTTATATGTGCGCCAGTGACAACAATCCCTCTGTGGAACCCCTCTGACCTATGTGGCAATGACTTCAGTCATTACAGTTCAGTGAGGTTTATGATAACAAAATGTCTGGTACCTCACACTGTCATCTGAAATGCTGGATTGTACCTCACACAGTACAATCTGACTAACACACCTCAGGTTACCAGTTGAGTGTTCAAAGGCTGGGCTTGGCACACAGGTAATCCTGCTGACTGTTTGATTGACAGTCCTTTTGCTTACAGAGAAGCAAGGGAAGGTTGTAGAGTCTCTGGACAACACTTAAGGAATGATTCCTGAGGTTGTGCTCTGCTGTGCACACACGTGAACATGCACACAAACATACATCAACATAATACATATATATACAATGGAGACACAGTACCCTTCCATGGCCTCTGCATCAGCTCCTACCTCCAGGTTCCTGCCCTGTGTGAGTTCCTGTCCTGACTTCCTTAAATGTTCATCAATATGGAAGTGTAAACCAAATAAACCCTTTCCTCCCCAGCTTGCTTTTTGGCCCTGATCTCAGCAGGAACCAAGAGGCAGGAACTGATGCAGAAGCCATGGAGGATGCTGCTTCCTGGCCTCTTCTCCATGGCTTGCTCAGCCTGCTTTCTTATAGAACCCAGGACCACCAGCCCAGGGATGGCACCCCACAATGGGATGGGCCCTCCCATCCTTGATCAGTAATTAAGAAAATATCTTTACAGCTGGATCTCATGGAGGCATTTTCTCAACTCTGAGACCTCTTCAGAGACCTCTAGCGTGTGTCAAGTTGATAGAAAACTAGCCAGCACCAAGTGGAAATGGAAAACCAACAGAGAATATGGACAAAGACAACTGACTGATCGATGGACTGGTGCTAGAGACAATACACACAGCTGCACATACAAAGTAAGTTCTACCACTGAGCTATACTGCCAGCCCAGAGATTCCATTTATATACTAAAAATGTCAATAGTAGTTATCTCTGATTAGAAAAATTTCAGGTTTTCTTCTCATTTTGCAACGATTTTTAAAAAACAATATATGTATTGTTTTTTAACTTATGACCCTTACCATCACCTAAGCCATGTTTGTAAGACTCATTCGTGGCTGGGATTACAGGTATGCCTCACCAGATTGGTTTAAGTGATGGGGTTGGAACCAGGGCTTCAAGCATGCTAGACAATCACACTACCAACTGGCCACATTCCCAGCCTCTTGGGATTTCTTGCTATTTTATATATTTTTTTGTAAAAGATTTTTGAAGTTGAAATAAAACACAAATTTGTGTTAACATTAGTTTTAGTCATTAGCATTAAAGGCTGTGAATAAAACTCAGGGGTTGAGAAGTACTTTGCATGTGTAAAGCCCTGGATTCCACACCCAGCACGTTAAGAAAAGAACAAATCACTTGCCATTTATTAAATGCATGGCTGCTGTTTTTAAAAACCTGTACCAGGCGTGGTGGTGCAGGCCTTTAATTCCAGCCGGTTCAGGGAGGCAGAGGTAGGTGGATCTCTTTGAGTTCCAGGAGGGCAAAGACTGTTACACAGAAAAACCCATGCTCAAAACCAAAACTAAACAAAAGTAACAACAATGAATACAAACAATAGATTTTATTTCATCCCTGAAAGCAATGAAATCAGAGATGCTCAGGACTCATCAGGAACTGAACGGTACTGCAGAGTCTACGGCAATGGGACATCATTTCTTCACATAAAGGTACAGGGAAGACATTTCAGAAAGTTATCTTTCATGAAACAATATACTTCTTATGCTTATTTTAACAAAATATTATAATCACTGCTACTTTTGTGGTAGCATTATAATAATGGAAAATATCGAAAACTAAATCCAATTTAGTCTAAATCTAGAGGCTAGCTGCACATAAGCAGTTATATAGAATAAATACTACGAAATATAGAACACTATATAGCAATTGGATTTGCTACAAAGACTATTTAAATAAAGACATGTTTTATTCTATACTAGAATTAACCAAGTCAAGATGTCTTGTGCTGTATACAGTAGCTGTTTCTCTAAAAAGATAAACAATCTTCATAATTTATATTTTAATGTTCTTAATTTTGTAAAGTGGTCATTATATAAAATGGATAGCTAATCTGACATCTCCTAGCATGGGATACTCTTAAATAACATCAACTCACATTAATTTCTCAAGCAGTTCTGTGCAGCACAAACAACATTTATTATATACATCTGGCTAAAGTCCTCAAGTCCTTTCCTTCTTCCACCGAAATAACCAAAGAACACTTACCAAAATATGGAAATGCTGAACTTTCCCAATAGGAGACACAGCCAGTGGTTTTACCGGGTCTGCTCTGGTGCCCAGGCTGGCATTTAGCATGTAACTCTCCTGTCCCAGCCTCCTGAGTTCCACGGCTATAGGCATATGACACTGAGATTTACTTTCAAATCAACTATCATGATTGTGAAAAATTATGCATATTTTATTTTTCATTTCATCATAAAAATATGTATTATTCTGCAGAATATATGTAAGAAATTTTAAAGTATGAGATTAGTGATTACTCTCCTTTCTATTAAATTGTCCCCGATGGTTAGCAATGGACAGTGGCTGCTACCCATTTCAAAATTATATTCTTACAAATGCTATTTTTAAAAATATACAATTAACCTCCAGTTATTTTGAAGGATAGTGCAAATGAAAACATTCTTTGGGTCTATTTCAAAACATGATTTTCGGCATGACACTTTCTTTCTCTGCTCCTAATTTGAGTAACAAAATATAGTTCTGGAAGTACGCGTGATCTCTACTCACAGGGAGACTGCTGAGGGCAGGTGACAGAATGAGTCCAACTTTATTGTCCACTTATCTGACAAACGTGATACAGACTTAAATAAGTCTTTCTAGAAAGGACTTCATGTCTTTCTGGTGCTTTTGTTTCCTGGTCTCTGTGCAGAGATGACCTCCTGCTTACCTTATCAACCGTGTTACCCAGTTCCTGTTAAGAATACAGAACAGCATTAAAGAGCTTTATGTCAAAGCAAACTAATAATGCCTGCAATTATATATACAGAATTAGCATCCTATGGATCCAGCCAGCTCCTTGGAAATGTGTAGAGCTTTTATTGTCAAGTATTACTCTGTCCGAGGCAGCAGTTTAAGAGGTGTCCTGCGATGGATATAATCCACAGTGGTGTAGCCGTGCCAGGGGGCCTTCACTGCTATCTGACGCTGCCCGAGACACCTGTCCTTTTGTTGGTTGTTACCGGCACCAGATTCCCGTTGGTGCCATTGGTAGTGTTGGCGGCTGAACCGTTGACAACAACATAGTCGAGCTTGCTCTCCAGCTTCACCAAGCGCTGCAAGATGTCGTCTAAGAGGACTGCGATCGTTCTCTTCAGATCAGCTACGGGGGGAAAACTGGAATCAATCATATTAAATAGCAATAGAGCACTTAATGTTTATGTCTTTACAGTTGAAGGGAAAGAGATAAACTATCAGGATATCTGAAAGAAAACGTGCTATAGAAAAGATACTTGGAGCCCAACAGGGAAAGCCTAATCACATTCATCACTAGCACAACACCCAAAGCAACAGAGTTACAGGCACACCAGGACTCTGCAGCTCTGGGAGCAGTGCGTCATATTTAACGTCTGTCTCAAAGCATCAGTCCCTCTGTAAGAACACATTAGTCTTACTGTTAAAAAACGTAGTTATCTTATGTGTATAGGTACCTTTATATGTATGTGTGTATACATATATCTGCATGTATGTCTGTGCACCGTGTACATGTCTAGGGCCCAGAAGCCAGAGAGGTGGTGGATTCCATGCTAGAGTTAAAGACAGTTGTGAGTTCCACACGGGTGCTTCTAGGCTCTTGGGAAGAGAAGCCGATGCTCTTACCAGAGGGTCATCTCTTGGGGCCCTACACTGAGTTTCTGAGTAGGGCATAAGAAGGCTGGCCAGGCAGGGGAAGAGCGAAGGCAGGGAAGGAGAGCCCCATAAGCAAGTGACCCCACACAAGCCAGAGACTGACTCCCGTGGGGTCACTGTGACTCCAGGCTACTCTGCGGCCTCAGACAAACACAGAGGCTGCAGACTTTGTGGTCTTGTCTGTGTGCAGATGCTACTGCCTGGCCAGCACTAACCATGAAGCACTGACTGGCAAATGCTCCATATGAGCGAGAAGGTAAACACCAGACCCGTGAAGGCTATAACACCCTCCCCTGGGTGCCATAAAGACGGAGACACCTCACCCTGAGACCATGGCAACGGCCCGCCCCCTGTGCTGCAACCACCCCACGGTATCAACAGACAGAGAGGGTGGCTCTGACGCTTTGATCAGGAATCTGTGTTTACTGACACTGAAGGTCATTGCCCCCCTATTGGATTTTGATCTATCAATAAAGATGCCAGTAGCCGGGCGGTGGTGGTGCACGCCTGTAATCCCAGCACTCTGGGAAGCAGAGGCAGGCGGATTTCTGAGTTCGAGGCCAGCCTGATCTACAGAGTGAATTCCAGGACAGCCAGGGCTACACAGAGAAACCCTGTCTCAAAAAAACCAAATCCATAAATAAATAAATAAATAAATAAATAAATAAGCCAGTAGCCAATAGCTGAGTACAGGGCAGGACACTGAGACTTGAGCGGGTAGGACGCAGAGAGAATCCGAGGACTTGGGAGGAAGAAGGGAATGCAGTAGGGAATGCAGTAGGGAATTCAGTAGGGAATGCAGTAGCAGCAGGTGAAAAGCCAATCTACCATGTGAGTTTTCTGGCCACATTCTCACTGGGGTAGCAAGGGGAAGGATTAAGAGTGGCCAGTCATTGAGTTAGCCAAGACATTTTAAGAATAACTGGTGTGTGTGTGTGTGTGTGTGTGTGTGTGTGTGTGTGTGTGTTATCTATTCAAGGATCAGATAGGTCCTGGACAGGTGCACACCTGTGACCAGCCAGGAACACAGAGCAGTGTAGACAAAACTCCCACAACAGACAGAGAACTTCAAACTATCCATAGCAATTTAGTTCAGCAGGACCCCACCCCGACCCCCACCCCTGCCACCACTTGATGAGCCCTAACCAAACTCCTGCCCATCCATCTAGACCCCGCCCTGCGCCTTGACAGGATGGTCCGGTCCTATGGACCTGGCCTTGGCCTCTCAGCTCCTTCTTCAGCCCTGCCTCAGCAGGCTTCTCCGCAGCTTCCCTCACTGTGATACTCGGAGCTTGTCTACTTTTCAGGGACTAGTTTCTCTGAACTCTCTCCTCAGTCTTAGGCCTCTCTGAACTCTGTCATCAACCTTTTGTAGCTGCTCTGAAACTACACACAGCTGTGAAGGGAGCTGTGTAGACTGAGGGCAGGCAAGGTAGCTTGTGGGTAAGACTGCTGCTGTAAAGCCTGAAAGAAAGCATGAGTTCAGTCCCCGGCATCCGCATCAGGAGAGAACTGACTGCTACACCTTGTCTCTGCCTTGCATGTGCGTGCACACACATACACACTCAGGAACATGGTGACACACACAGCCATACAATACACATACACACAGCTAATTTTTTGAAATATGTGATCTGTGTGTTATTAGCAATTAAGATTGGAATAAAAGATCTCATGGCCTCACTGTCAGAACAGACGGAACCATCTAGAAAACTGACGTCAATAAAAACCGACAAAACTTGTGAATTTACTATCACTGAATGAATTCTGACCTTGTGGAGAGATACACTGTGTCTATTGCTGACACTGCACACTCAGGAGAGCTGGCCAGCATCCCAGGCCTGGACTTCGTTCTAATTTTAATTTCTTCCAGAAAGACTCTTAACCTCTGTGGAAGGTGTGTGTGTGGTGGGGAGTGGGGGCGGTTAATACATTTTTCCTAGCTAGGAAAAAAAAAGGATTATTCTCTCATGACTTGCCCTTCATGCTTCTCACAGGCTTTTCACAGACCCTGGGGACCCAATAATGGCAAGTGATACTGTTATTTGTTTTGTTGATCCTGGAGCAAAAAGTCAGCTCTACCCCTGGTCTGTGATCCCCAGGAACAATCATCTAACACCAGCTGATCAAGCTGACAGTAGCTGTGCTATCAGAACATGGTGAGGCGTGCACACCTCTATGAACACAACTGATACCACCGAATTACATTACAACTAAATGGCAAGTTCACGATAAGGTGCCCACCTAGCATGCACAAAACCCTAAGTTTGACAACACATAAACCAAGAGTGGTGGCACAGGCCTGGAATCCAGTACCAGGGAGATAAAAGAAGGTCAGAAGTTCAAGGCCATATTCAACTACAAGGCAAGTTCAAGGCCAGCCTGGGAAACATGAGACTCTGCCTCAAAATAAATAATTAATTATATAAAACAGGCTAGGACTATAGCTTGGTTTAGGATGTGTAGTCCCTAAGGACTCACGTAAGGAATGTATGGCTCATAGGGAATAGCACTATTAGGAGGTGTGGCCTTGTTGGAGTAGGTGTGGCCTTGTTGGAGGAACTATATCATTGTGGGGCTGCACTCTGAGGTCTTATTAGCTCAAGTCCGACCAGTATGTCTCAGTCTCCTGCTGCCTGCAGATCAAGAGGTAGGACTCTCAGCTCTTTCTCTAGCACCATGTCTGCCTGCAGGCTGCCACGCTTCCTGCCATGATAACAGACTAAACCTCTGAAACTGTAAGCCAGCCCAATTCAATATTTTCCTTTACAAGAGTTGCCATAGGGGCTGGAGAGATGGCTCAGTAGTTAAGAGCACTGACTGTTCTTCCAGAGGTCCTGAGTTCAAATCCCAGCAACCGCATGGTGGCTCACAACCATCTATAATGAGATCTGATGTACTCTTCTGATGTGTCTGAAGACAGCTAGTGTACTTACATATAATAAATAAATAAATAAATTTTTTAAAAAAAGAAAAAAAAAGAGTTGCCATTGCTAGGATGCCTCTTCACAGCAATGCAACCCTAGTGAAGGCAGTGTGTTAGCCTAGCACTCTGTGAAAGGCCTGGCTTTGACTCCCAGCACTGAATGAACAGGCTTCATTCAGACTTCCTAGCTTTCCATCTCATCTAAAAGGAAAACACTGGCACACATACAAACCTTAACACAAGCCAGATGTGTGCTCCACACCTTTAATCCCAGCGTGGGGAGGTGGAGGCAGGTGGATCTCTATGACAAGGACAGCTTGGTCTACATGGTGAGTTCCGAGGTAGCCAGAACTACACACAGACATCCTATCTCACACAATAAAACAACAACAGAAAACTTAAAACAGGAACCTAAGCTATGAAAGGGACAGTTGCAGTAAGCAGTGCTGGAACTATAAGGTAAGTCTTGCTTCTTGGGACTTAATAGATGTTGTCTATTTGATGTTTATATTAAGAAGTAAAAAAGTAAAATAAAAAATCTAAATACATAATATATATATAAAACAATGATTCTGCTACATACTCATTTTAAATGCACATAATATTCCTTATATACATAATTTAAAGAGATGAATGTCACAATGTCTATAATGTACTTAAAATATAATAAATTTTATGTAAATATTAGTAACTTAAATCTGGGTGAGGGATATGTAAGTACTGTATTTCTACTTTCCATTTGAAAATATTCATCTGTAATTTTTTAAATCTATTCATAAAGAGTACACATGGCTGCTGCGCTCGACTCCTGTGAGTATATTTACACAGGAAAGAGCTGGAAAGGAGAAGATGGGAGACTTCACGTGGTTCTTACCGTAGCCCGCCATGGACGCGCCGCTGTCCACATCCGCCGTGCTCCTGCTCTCCTCCGCCAGAGCCTTCACGTATCTTTTGCTTAAGTCTAGGATCTGCTCGCGAAGCTTGACGCTGCTCTGCCGCCGCGGCTGTTGCAGCGTGTAGTGAAGTAGCATGAGCCCCCAGATGAGTCCGAACACCAGCAACAGGAAGCTCAGTTTCTGGGACATGTTTTTTCTTGAGATTGTACGGAACATGTCTGATGAGGGAGGCAGACAGGCTGGCTTGATCGAGGAGCAGTCACTGCGAGCAAGACACCCAGTGGTCAGGTCTTGGAGAGGAAAGAGGAGGAGCAGCTCTCTACTGCCGTCTGCCCATCTTCCGCAGGGCTAGGGCTGCGTCTGCTCTCGCCGCCCTGTAAATGAAGAGCCTAGGGTCAGTGCCACCTGCACCAGCACCAGGATAAACAAGGGCAGCGCCCGCCCTCTGATTGGCTACTGTCACCCTCCCTGACAGCTTTCTCTGCCACCTAACAAGCTTCCTGGTCATCAGTTCCATTTCATATCTTTTCAAAATTAAACTAGAAATAACTATAAATTTGTTAACAGCTGAAAAATGTGCCACGGTAGTCATAAAATTTTGAATGACTTCTCATCTGTCACTAACGCCATCAATAAGGTTGACAGACAAGATTCTAAGTTCTGTCTGTTCAAACATGGCCACCAACACCAACACAAAGGCGACTCCTAAAGGAAACAGAAACAGAAGTGTCAAAATAAAAGTTAGAAATGATGAAAAGCAAATACAGAAAATCAAAGTGCCCAGCTAGCAAGAACTCCCATAAGAAAATGTGTCCCAAACCGTGAATGTGCCACTAGACGATATCACGAATGAGGCTGCACTGGCCCTAGGAGCGTCCGCCCTAAAACGGAAAGTAATCAAGTGAAAGGTGAAAAATCATAAACCCTGGAAAGAGTTGGAATATAAAGATTAATGTTTATGAGACACCTAAATGCTCAGGAAACAGCCCTGGTTTCATCACGGGGTGGGGGGGGGGGTAATAATCGAAGTAAAAATCTATAGTGCATTTCCCATGACTACTTCAGAGCTTACTAAAAACAGACTTTAGGGATGCTTTCATTTCTGCAGTGCGAACAAATAAACAGGCCGATTTTACTCCATCTACTAGGGAATAACAAAACCAAATCAACCCTACTTTAAGCCTACAACTGAAAGTGAATGTAAAGGTAGCGAGGCAGGCGCAGGCGCACACACGGGCACACACAGGCAATCCCGGCACACAGGAGTGAGGACAGCATGGCGAGCTTCAGGCCAGCTTAGGCTGCGTGGAAGTGTCAAGTCAGTCTCAGCTACACAGCAAGACAAACGAATCGACCCCAGCCTTGGTCGGAGCATGACAACTTCCATTCAGCACATCCTGAGCTATGCGCGAGGGATGTTCTCTAGTTGTTCTTCCCAGAAGAGATGCTTTAGACTTCTTGTTTCATTTGAGGCAAGCTCTTGCTATGCATCCGGGGATGGTCTGGGACTCACTGCATACATCAAAGCTGGCCTCGAACTCACACAGACCCACGGCCTCACATATTTATAACAAAGCTGCAGATTAAACTGCATATCCCTAACACCCTATGAAAAGAGCACCAGGGCTCTCCAGTTAGTTCAAAAGACAAGTCGGCATGGCTGCAGAGCCAGAAGCATGACATCACTGGGGAACTGAGAACATGGCCAGCTAGGTGTTTCTGGCAGATGAAGGGTTAAATGACAACTAAAAAGAGAGGAAGAAAGGGAGGGAGGGAGAGGGGGGAGAGAGAGAGAGAGAGAGAGAGAGAGAGAGAGAGAGAGAGAGAGAGAACATCCAACCATACACTGTGTGCTGAGGAAATCAGCAAAGCCGTTGTTTTCCACAGGTAAACCACACAGGCAGAAGAGCTGTGCTTACAGTGCAAACACAGCAATGTATAACATGCACAGGGCTTGACTGCGAGCCGAGTCTAAAACAGCGCGAGGACTTGAGGACAAGCAGGCATGCTGTGTGTTCAGAAGCAAGGCTACGTGAAGCCCCGAGATGCAGCACGGGATAAACACACGTGAAGCCCCAAGATGCAGCACCGGATAAACACACGTGAAGCCCCGAGATGTAGCACGGGATATGCAGCATGGGATATACACAGCCACAAACACCTTGGGTTCAATACGCATTTGGTTTTGAATTCACTTCCGGCTGCTGCACATTAAGAAATCTTTTACTGTTTCCCAATTTAAAAACAAAACAAAACAAAAATCTCAAAAAGTTACTCAATCCCAGATGACTAAATATATAGATAAATAAATAAATAGATCAGAAAAGGGACCTTCATAAATGCATGAACATGGACTCTACAGAGTATCTACTCAGTACTGATATAGAGAAAATCCAGGTCTCCTTTCAGGGCTCTTAATCTTATTAATAAGAGATTTTAAAAATGGGCCCAAAGGAAAGCCCAAGGGCACTTTTATTAGCATTTAACAGACAAACCTCCCCCCCCCCAGGCCAGGTAAACTGTAGATCGAGACAGATTTATCTGAGATAGCAGGAAAGGTAGACGTAGGACTGACAAGCAGCAGTATGACAGGAGGGGGGTGCTTAAGGAGAGTACAAAAGCAGAAAATATCAGGGAAATTCAAAGGGTTAAGAAAAGCACGCTGATAAAAGGAGAGAAGGAAAAGGAGAAGTGAGAGTTTCCTGACTGACTGAGAGCAGCCAGCAGGTTTAGGAAGCTGTGGCCTGGTGAGCTAATGCTGAGGGGTGAGCTTTGGGAAGGAAAGGCACAATGTCACACTGAGGGACTAATTACTACACCTGTCTCCACCATGCCCCAAAGTAAGCATGGATGCCTAGGTTACTTGACCATGTCCAGCTGGAATGCTGGGTCTCCACCCAGGCCACAGATTCTATTTTCTTGATCAGGAGTTATTTCTACTCTTTCCAACCCCCCCCCCCGCCCATAAATGTATTTATCCATTTTACATCCTGATGGAAGCACTCCTCTCACCCACTCCTCCCAGTAACCCCCTCTCATAGCCCCTTCCTCCACACTTCCTCCCTTCTCCTCTGAGGAGGGGGAGGCATCCCCTGGGTGCCAACCTACCCTGGCACATCAAGTCACTGCAGGACTAGGCACATCCTCTCCCACTAAGGCCAGATAAGGCAGCCCAGGTAGGGGAACAGGATCTACAGGCAGGTAACATTCAGGGAAAACCCCCCCGCTCCAGTTATTGGGGGACCCACATGAAAATCAAGCTGTGGCCAAGTGGTGGTGGTGCAGGCCTTTAATCCCAGCACTTGGGAGGCAGAGGCAGGTAGATTTCTGAGTCCAAGGCCAGCCTGGTCTACAGAGTGAGTTCCAGGACAGCTAGGGCTACACAGAGAAACCCTGTCTCGAGAAAAAAAAGAAAACCAAGCTGCATTTCTGCTACATACGTGCAGAAGTGGAGGTTAGAGGTCCAGCCCATACGTGCTTGTTGGTTGGTGGCTCAGTCTCTGGGAGTCCTCTCTCCCAGGCTCTCCCTACACCCAAACGTTAGCCCACCCCCCCATACCCCTCCCATTCCCTTTACCACACAAATCCCACCCTCTATCCACCTCCATTGACTATTTTATAATTTCCCCTTCTGAGAGAGACTCAAGCATCCTCCCTTAGGCCCTCCTGGTTAGCTTCTTTGGGTCTGTGGATTACAGCATGGGTATCCTGCACTATATGACTAACACCTATTTATAAGTGAGTGCATTGCATACCATGCATGTCCTTTTGGGTCTGTAGTACCAAAATATCACTCAGGATGATATTTTCTAGTTCCATCCATTTGCCTGCAAATTTCATGTCATTGTTTTTAATAGCTGAGTAGTATAAATAGCTGCGTTGTATAAATGAATCACATTTTCTTTATCCATTCTTCAGTTGAAGGACATTTGGGTTTTTTTTTTCCCATTTCTGGCTATTACAAATAAAGCTACTGTGAACATAACTGAGCAAGTGTCCTTGTCGGATGGTGGAACATCTTTTGGTTATATACCCAAGAATAGTATAGCTAGGTCCTGGGGTAGAACTATTCCAAATTTCCTGAGAAACCACCAAACTGATTTCCAGAGTGGTTTGTACAAGATTTCACTCCCATCAGCAATGAAGGAATATTCCCATTGCACCACATCCTTGCCAGCATATGCTATCCCTTGAATTTTTCATCTTGGCCATTCTGATTGGTGTAAGGTAGAATCTCAGGGTCGTTTTTGATTTGCATTTCCTGATGACTAAGGACGTTGAACATTTTTCTAAGTGTTTCTCAGTTATTAAAGATTCCTCTATTGAGAATTCTCTATATAGCTCTGAACCCTATTTTTTTACTTAGGTTATTTGGTTTGTTAGTCTAATTTCTTAAGTTCTTTATATATTTTGGATACTATCTCTCTGTCAAATGCAGAGTTGGCAATGATCTTTTCCCAATCCGTAGGCTGCAGTTTTGTCCAATTGATGGTGTCCTTAGCCTTGCAGAAGCTTTCCAGTTCAATGAAGTCTCATTTATTGATTGTTGACCTTAGTGCCTGAGCTACTAGTGTTCTGTTCAGGAATGCCCTGTACCAATATGTTCAAGGCAGTTCCCCACTTTCTCTTCTATTAGATTTAGTGTATCTCGTTCTTTGTTGAGGTTTTTTATCCACTTGGCCTTAGTTCTGCGGAGAGTGACAAATATGGATCTGTTGCATTCTTCTACCTGCGTTTCCACTCTTGACAATGCTCAGCCTCTAACAGAATGAAATGCTCACCTCAATGGGGTGCCAGGGGGTTGGATGCAGACAATAATGATAAGGAAATATGGTGGTGTCTCCCTGATTTCTCACAGTAATAAAAAGACATTTATTATGCAAAGTATTTGCCAATGTGTTAGATATACACAATAAATGTTTTATTCAGCCACAAAAAACAAAACACGAGCTATGTCACTTACAGGAAAATGGATGGAACTTGAAATCATCATTAAGTGGAACAGGCCAGTCTCACAGAGTGTCATGTTCTCCCTCGTAGGTGATAGTTAACTTTAAAAGAAAGAAACAAAGGGGGGAACAATTTGAAAAACGAAAAAAAGAGGGAGGGCAAAGAAAGTATAACAGAGTGAATGTGATGAAGGGTTGTGGTGGAAATTTGCCCTAATTGATTAGATAATAAAGGTGACAAGAAACACTTGGTGAGAAAAGGCGGGACTTCCGGGTAGGGAAGAGGAAGAGGGAATGCTGGAGAAGAGACTTCCTTCGGGACTGTGGGAGCAAGGGAGGCAGGCACAATGTAGGAAGCCCAGGGCTGTCCGGTCGAGTGGTGGCTCCATTAGGATCCACTACTGAAGGATTTATAACATAGATTAGTTTATAAAGTTAGGATGCTAGGTTCTGCGCCCAGTGCTTGTGTTACCTGTTGATTCCAAACTAAGATTGTGTGGTGTTTTCCTTCATGCGAGACTCAACTGGGTTCCAGAGAGAGAGGTTCCAGAGTGTGAGTGTGCAAGCACGCACCCTAGCCAGCCTTAGGAATGTGAAAGCACAGGGCCAGCAGCGGGGCAGCAGCCAGCTGTGGGAACTTAGCAAGCTGGGTGGAGAGAGTGACTTCGGAGCCACAGAGAGGCAGAGCCAGCCGGGCAGAGCCAGGCCCTGGCTAGAAGGAATATGTGGTCTTGGTCTGCCGGCCTGCCAGGCTGACAACAGGCCGAGGCCGCTGGTCAGTGCATAGCTGGCCATAGTGTGGGTTTGGATTTTTAATATTTCACGTGACAAAGGGCATTCTCCACAACTCCGTTCCATGGATGGAAGTGTTGATGAAACCCACTGCTCTGCACAGCTAATAAACACTAATATGAGAAATGGAAAAGAAAGGAAAAGGTTTGTCTTGGGACTCTGAAAGGACATCAAGTAATAAAATAACATGGCATGGACAGCACAAAGAAGAAATACCCGAACCCTTCCCAAGCTAAAATAACGTCCAGGAGCCAGCCTAGGCCTGACAAGGGCTAAACAATTCCAATGTCCAAGAGGGTTCCCTGAAGCACCCCGAGACCTGGGAACCACAAGCAATTCCAAGCAACACAGGAAGAAGCAACCAGGTCTTTAAAGGCACATCTCCATTGTTCTTTCTTGGGCAATATTTTACAAAAAAATCACCTAGCAAGATTCCTTATAATCCCAGTACCAAATCATACCCTACACCAATTAAATGAGACTAAGGATGGGTCTTGGTTTTCAGTGGTGAGCATTCCTATACGGTGGACAAACATTCTCCCTACCGCTGAGCTATGCTCCCGGCTGGCATCAACAAGGCTGGTTTTACAGTTGCCGTTGCTTTACGACAGGGTTTGAACATGGACTGCTGTGGCCTCCATCACCTTGCCTCTCAGCCTTTACGAGGGCTGGGATTACAGATGTGTGCTACCATGCCTGCTGCTACCAATATTTTTTAGAGAACATTAGGTTAGTCCTCAATATACAGCAAAATCAGAGAAGAACACCGGCCAGATTCTCAGATGTCTTCATGAAATGAAGCAGCAACAAGACTTGCGGGGAAGGCATTGTAAATTCCGAGTTATAAATCAGATCATTTGGTGTGACATCAGAATCCTGCTGCTTGAAGGAGGTAGAAACCTGTGACCTTTACCAGAACACAAGTTCTTACTGCCAGGGTGGCCAAGGCCCCATTCTTACTAGGCAATCATAAGGGTGAAAAGCCAACTCGACTGAACCACTTCAGTGTCAATATGAGCACATGTCCCTGTGCACTAGGCGTTTCATGTAGAAAGATGGACAGACTCTGAGAGGCAGAGGCAGGCAGATTTCTGAGTTCGAGGTCAGCCTGGTCTATAGAGTGAGTTCCAGGACAGTCAGGGCTATACAGAGAAACCCTGTCTCGAAAAAAACAAATCCAAAAAACAAAAAACAAACAAACAAACAAACAAAAAGATAGACAGACATGAAGTTTAATTTTCAGCAACAGCAATTTCCTTATACTCCTTCAGTGATTAGAAAAGGAACAATTATTAGCCTCAATTTGGAAAAAAAAAAAAAAAAAAGAGGACTATAGGCCTAAATTTTTTTGCAACCTACTTTTTTTTTTTCTTTTTTCTTTTTCTTTTCTTTTTTTTTTTTCAAGACAGGGTTTCTCTGTATAGTCCTGGCTGTCCTGGAACTCACTCTGTAGACGAGGCTGACCTCGAACTCAGAAATCCACCTGCCTCTGACTCCCAGAGTACTGGGATTATAGGTGTGCGCCACCACCGCCCAGCTGCAACCTACTTTTAATAAGTATTCAACAGCTTCTCTAGCCCACCACTCAGCAGAGGTAGTGGAAGAGAAAAGTTATTAGTATATGGAGTAAGTGGACCTGTTCAGCAATAGTTCTTTGGGACAGAGCTTGATCTCTTGGGCAGCAGTTCAGTCCCATAGCAAGCACCATATATGACTTAGCAGCTACAGACTAGTCCTCAAGGCAGGTGTATACCAGGCACAAAACAACAGCTTTGATCCAGTCCTCTCAGCAAACAGATACCAGGCAGTTGCAGTTCAATCCTGAAGAAACCGCCAGGCCTGGCAACAGGCCAGAGTTGAGGCTGCTAAAGTTGAAAACTGCTGCAGGAACCTCACAAGCAGTTCTTGAGTTTCTTTCAGTGGTGGCATTAACACAAGCTGAACTCAACAATACTATGGAAGGCGAACCAATACACGTGTTTATCGAAGAATAGTGAGGTGGAGCAAACCAAGCCAACGCTCAGTGCTCATCTCCCACTGTCTGTGGGGTCATATTCATATTCCTTTATCAATCATCCTTTCGAGTGTTTGCTATATCAAAGCACCCTTTCACCTGTGTCTTTCATGTGTTTGCTCTACCAAAACATGACAGGAGTTTGAACTTTCAGCAATTAATAGTAATTTACTTACACTCCTTTTTTTGTACCAGCAAACCATCATTTGATATAACTAACTTTCCAAAGAACTAGAAGTTTCTATTTCAGAGGACTCAATGTGTTTTCCTGTATGGTGTTCAAAGCTTCAAATAACAATAGAACAAAAGAATAGTACTTTGACACTGCCATTATCTTTTATGTTTCAAGTACTGGCCCTCTGAAAGCCAAGGGTCACTACCTAGAAACCTGACAGGCTAACACTCAGGATTTCTGGGCCACCATCATATAACAGTCTTCTGCTAGCCAAAATTACAGCAATCTAAAATTATCTTTTTTCCCCAGATCACTGTCACCATTTGTAGGGAGCGGTTCTGATGCTAAGGTCCTGTTCCCCAATTGGTTCTTGATCTGTCAGTAAAGAAAGCTGGGGGCCAATTGCTGGGCGGAAGGAACAGGCGGGACTTCCAGGACCCTGGAGGCAGGCAGACAACTTGAGGAAGGAGGAGTTCGACATGCTTTAGAGAGAGAAGAACAAAGAGCCATGAAAGATCTCAAAACGGGAGTGGCCACACAGGCCGCTCCTATAGGCCTATAGGTCAGGGGTTTAGCAACTGAAGTTTAGGAAGAGACAGAAATAAGAAATTGGTAAAGGCATGCTTTTCCAGGCAGGAGATAGTAACACCCAACAATTGTGCCAAGAAGGCAAATTGAAATTGAACAACTCTGTGTCTGTGTCTTTTAGCCATGAATTCAAGGGAAGCTGGGCAGGGATGGTATAGTAAGGCCACTTCCAGAGCAGAGGCAGGTAGAGCATAAAGGTACATGGTACGACCATTTGCATCATTATCCCCACTTTTTTTGATCTAAAATAACTTTCTAAACATTCCTATGGGAAAGTTCCCAACTGCAGAAAATCCAAAAAGAAAATAGAAAAAAAATTAGAGGGAAATAAAGGTCTAGACTACTATATGCAGTTCCATTTAATGTGTGAAGGGCCTTGGTTTATTCATTCATCTGTTCATGTATTCACACTGTCTATTAAAGCGCCTACTATGTGCCAGGAATTGGCAATGTGAAAGGTGGAAGTAGGATTCCTGTTTTCCTGAAGACCATGCCTTAGCAGAAGTGAGACAATGACTAAGACACTACTCTGAATAAATAGAAACAGAAGCTGTGTCTGATGAAGTCGGTATCAGGTATGGGCTAAGGTAATCCCTCAGAGGGGTTAGCAGCTGGTCTGCCAACTACAAAATCTGGTCCCAATTTCCTACCAACTAAAACTATCAACATTTGTGTCTGGCCAGAATCTTGAAGGAAACTGCTTTTCCTTACTCTCAATACAAACAAATAGCAGAGCTGGAGAGATGGCTCAGTGGTTAAGAGCTGGGGAGATGGCTCAGTGGTTAAGAACACTTGCTGCCTTTTTCAGAGGATAGGAGGTCGATTCCCAGCATCCACGTTGGGATAGCTCACTGCCTATAATTCTAGTTCTAGGAAATTTGAAGCCCTCTTCTGGCCACCATGAACATGAACAGATGGACAGAAGGACAGAGACACGGACATGGACAAGGGGACACACACACACACACACGTGCAAAATAAATCTTTTTTTAAAAAAGTAAGCAAATGGCAAATGTAGGGGATGGTTCCGATGCTCTGATCAGGAATGAATGCTAGGTCCTATTCCCCAATTGGTTCTTGATCAATCAATAAGGATGCTATCGGCCAATGGTTGGGCAGAAGAGGCTAGACTTCCAGTTTTCCTGCAGTCAGGCTAGCAGATGCAGGAAAGGAGAAATGGATTTGCCATGCTTCAGAGGGAGAAAGAGGCACCAGCTATGTGAAGTCTAGGGCAGAGTGGCCATTGGCTGTTTCCCCAATTGAGCCTGGGGTAGCAAGCAGGAGATTAGAAACACAACTAAGCTTGGAGTGCTGAGCTAGGACTAAGGGTCTAAAGCGACTAAAGTTCAGGGCAGATTTAGGGTGCTGAGCTGGGAGTGAAAAGAAGGATGCATTAGCCAAGGAAGGCTTAGAAGAGTCTGGTCATTGAGCTAAAGCATGTCAAAAATAAGCTAGTGTGTGTGTGTGTGTGTGGGTGTGTGTGTGTGTGTGTGTGTGTGTGTGTGTGGGTAGCTCCTGGGGAGTGGGGGAGCAGCGAGAGGGGCTAGTGCAGTCTACCCAGAGCTTAGAGTGGGATAGTAGAAACTACAGGCTACAAGCAAATAAACAAGAGAGGACTCACAAGTCCTAGTAAGGCCTTGTCTAAACAAACCAAAGCAAAGAAACCATATATCTTTATCTCACAAGTAAACACGGGAACAAAGAAAAAGCACGGGAACAAAGAAAAAGCAAAGCCATTCCTTCTTACAAAAACCAATTCGGTAAGAACCCAAACCAGCTAGCAAATGCAGGTTTTTATTCTGACACGGTGGCGCCGGTATCTCTTCCACACCGGCTGGGGTCCAATCTCACAGTCTTTTCCCCGCTGACTAGTTTTAAAAGAATCATGCAAAGAGAATGAAGAGGGAAAGAGTGGCTACCCCAGGCTCTCAAGTTCTGGAGGGCTGGAGAGGGGCTGCCTTCGTATAAACAGATATGGGGAAAATAAATTATTTGCATAAAAATGTTACAAGGTGGGAGAGATTAGAGGTGTGGAAGATTTGCAGAATTTTGGCCCTCAGTAGGCTGTCCACCTCTGAAAGAAAAAAGACATTTTCCCCTCATGAATAGCAAAAAAAACCCAGGCAAAGAAAGCCCTGATGTCCCATTTCTTAGGAGCTTGTCAGGATATCTGGTAACATACAGGATCAATAATAACCTGATGTGATGATCTTTACAAACACAAAACACTTAATTTGTATTTTCTAATAGGAAGACGATAAGAGGAAGTGGGGTGCAGAACAAAGTCTAGGGAACAATTCCAAGAATGTTAACAGAAAACTGTTGCAAGGTATTTTAAGCACAATATGTTAAAAAAAAAAAAAAAAAAAAAAAAAAAGTTCCCTAAGGAGTACAGACATCAGGCAGCAAAGACTGGCAGAAATTTTTCTAAATTTCTGTTTGTTACAGGGTTTATTATTGCCACTCCAACTTACAAAATCTTTACAGGAAGCAGGTATAGTGGTGCATGCCTATAGTCTGGTACTCAGGAGACAGAAACAAGCTCTGAGTTTGAGGGCAGCCAGGGCTACACAATGAGACCCCGACTTTAAAACAACAAAAACAAACAAAAAACTTTAAAGCTCAGATTTTCAACCTTCCTAATGCTGCAACCCTTTAATACAGTTCTCATGCTATGGTAACCCCCCCACACACACACACACCATAACATTATTTTATTGTTACTTCCTAACTGTAATCTTGTTAGTATTATGAGTCATAATGCAAACATCTGCTGTGCTACCCTTGTGGAGGTCACAACCCCAGGTTGAGAACCGCTGCTTTAAACGACCGCACTACTCAAAGCTCTCTTACACATCTCACCAAGCAGCATGCCATGCTGATAGTCAAGTAGTTAAGCAAGGTTCTGGTGGTTTCTCCCTAGCCCCAGACCAAAAGATAAGCCTGCTAGGCCAGCTTTATTACTAGAACAAAAGAAAGACAAATAACCACGAAATACTTAAAACTAGAATTATAGAAAAGAAGGAAGGAAAGCACAGAGGGTGTCAGGACCATTCAATACATCCAAACCCTCAGCTCAGGATCCCACCGCTTTTCCAAAGCAGGGAACAAAACAGATCACTTGCAATTAGCAATATTTTAAAAGACAAGACAGAAATCATCAGAGAAAAATGTACACACTACAGATTTTATTTTGCAAAACTTTTCTTGGTATATAATTATTTTTACCTACAGGCATGCAGGCACGTCCATGAAATCCACAGATAAAGATTTCTTGCCAAGTTTCAGTTTTAAGAAGTATTTTTAAAAACAAGTGCCTTTTAAACTGCCTGTCATGAAGTATTTTCCATATATTTTTTACGCAAGCACTGTAATAGCAACTGTAATGTTAAAAACATTAACAGATGGCTAATCCTACCTTAAAATCTCTCATTCAAATCCCATTTTGCCTTGATTCAGTGCTATGTTCCGTGCTGTTATGAATAATATCCAACAGAGGCAGCGGCGGCAGCAGAGGCAGCGGCGGCAGCAGAGGCAGCAGCAGCAGCGGAAGCACAGCTGCCCACACTCAGCCTAAGAAGCTCTAAGCATCACACCTGCCTGTTGTCTCCAAAGAGCTTCCCAGCCACAGAGGCTGCTTAGAGTATAAAATGCTACGGTATGTTCACCAGCAGTTAGAAGTACACATAGCCCTCCCAGTACAAGGTGAGGAACTAAGCCCTATACACACAGATACACACATACCACACTTGGCCCTGGAATGGAATTTCTGGGGAAAATGTCCATTCCTAAAATACTTTCTCTACATAATACAGCCTGAAGCAAATATCTGGTGGGAAAAAAATTAACACAGGAGACAGCTACCGACTCTATAATTAGGTCTAAACTTGAAGATGCTTAGGCCTGGGGGTATATAGCTACTGAGTTCAATCCACACTGCTAAGAACTAAAGATATAAAAAATAATAGCTACTGCCTTGAAGAAAGCTACACAAGAGCTCCTGCTAAGGTGACACACAGATATCTTAACATTTTCAGATGGCATCTTGGGGAAGAGAGAAGAAGAAGCAGTAAAAATTATAAAAATAGATTTTAAAAGAGCAAATAAAGTACGCTAAAGTACCCTTGCACAGCTCTAATTCCAGCATGAGGGAGGCAGAAGCAGTCAGAGCTCTGTGAGTTGGAGTCCAGTTTGGTCTACATAGCAAGTTCCAGTGCAGTCAGCACTATGGTGAGCCAGGGGTGGGGGTAAAGTAAGGTTGGGATTAAAAACAGGAAGCACTATATCAAAAGAAAAGTGCTTAATCACTGTGCTATAGTGAGTGTTTAATCTAAAACATATTATGCAGCATCAGATATTTCAGTCACAAGCTGAGCTGCTCAGAGCCTTAGCCAATCATAACTTGTCATATGGCCCTGCACCCCTTTCCAGCTGACAAGACTAGGACAGGGCACCCTTGCCAGGGGCCTTCTACATAAAGAGGCCAGAGAGATGAAGTAGATGAATTCATGAAGAGGGAAAATGAAAACGGGTTAAAGAAGTGAGACCAGAAGCTGTGAGTAAGCAGGCGAGAGGTTCCCAGGACCCTCAGGACCCCCAGGACCCCCAGGACGGAAGGAGGAGGAGCCGCAGCACCGAAGCTCGCAGCACAGGAGAGCGGGTGCTGGTTGGTAGGGATCCTGATTTCTGCAGCTTCCTAGCCCTTCCATGAGAATCCCTTATTATCAGGTGGATGGAGAGAACTGTAAATCCTGGAGGGCAGGGAACAAGGACATACATAGTAAAATGGATGCTCCAAGATCTTTAGCACTGAAAATCAGAGATAGACAAGTCTCTGGAATCGATCTGTTCACTACCGTAGACACAGGGAAAGGGAAACTGCAGAGAAAGCAAAGCTAAGGTCACGCGGATGGTGGCAGACGGGACAAGAACCACGGCCACCGCCTTCTGTGGTTCCCACCTTCTCCTCCTCTGCACTCAATAACTCCCGGAGAAACAGTGTCTTCAAAATGCGTGTGTCTGCCACACATTTTAAGGTTAATCAGAAATGTTTACAAGCACATGCCTCCTTCCACAATTCCCAGTTATTAACTGTTACTGCTCTAGCGATCCTTAGAAGGCTTCCCTTTCCCTAAAGATATTACACAGTCAAATAGATCATCAGGCCCGCCAGCTCCACAGTCCCATTACATCTGTACATTCAAAACAATATTTACTCAATTACTTCACATACTGCACAATACTGTCTCAACTTAAAATAAAGCATACAGGGTAGACAGACACCTTAAATGAAAAAGAAATTCAGTTAAAGATTTATAAAGATTTCCTTGAAAACCCAATGTCAATATCATTGAGAAAGCAAAGGTAAAAACAGCTGACAGAACCTGAACACATTGAAGTTGTTCCTGATCCGATTTACTGTATCCATTCAATTTTTGTTCAATTCATTTTCTTCTGTCTCCAGAACAAAAACTACAACTTGGGAACAGAAATCCTAAGTGGGTGCCAGGTGATGGTGGCACATGCCTTTACTCCCAGCACCAGGGAGGCAGAGGCAGGAAGATCTCTGAGTTTGAGGAATTCCAGGACAGCCAGGGCTACACAGAGAAACCCTGTCGCGAAAATGAAAGAGGGAAAGAGAGGAGCTGGGAGGGAGGAGGGATGGAAGGAGGAAAGACTAAACCAGTGAGAAACAGGACAGAGAGCTGGCACAGGGGAAAGCAGCAAAGGACCTGGATCAGACAGAGAAAGCCTTTAATCTCCTTTTAAGGGCTTCCTATGGGACCAAACTAGGGAGGTGGGGGAGGTGAGTCCTTGTACAGTATCTACAGAGCTCATCCCCAGGAAAGCAGAGTCATCAATTTCCTTAGAACATTCTCAGCCATCTTAAAGGAGCGGAAATTAAGAAGCCAGCATATCTTAAGGAATTCTTTGCATGTAAGAAGTAAAATATAAAGTGAACACACAACCTAGAGCGCTAAGAGTGCACACACTTCGAATAACATTCAAAACATCTTTTCATCAAATAAAGAACAAGGTGTAATAGTTTATTATTCATAAATCTAACAACTTAAAACATGGTTTTGATCTCCATCTGCTGGATGGTGTGTGATCTCCATCTGCTGGATGAAACAAATCGGCTTGGAGCTATTGCCTGAATGAAGCAGCAGGCAGAGGGATGTCAAGGGTTCGAATCCCGGCTGCCTGGCCATTCAATCGCCATCACCCGTACCTACAGCAGATAAAGTTCCTCCTCACCAGCCACCCAGGAGAAGACTTTGGCAGGTTTAAAAGGCATTTCCTGTCCTTCTCCTAATGAGAGAATTGAGCTGTCAAGAGCGGGGCACAAATGAGCGCGGCCGCGGCGACTGCCCATCCCCGCAGAGCACCGCGGCGCCGGCCGGGCGGTCGAGGCTGTCAAAGTAGCAAAGCAGGGGCCGCAGGGACACCGCCTCCCGCCTCCCCTAGCTCCTCCGTCTTACCCGGCCTGCTGGTTTCCCGTCAACCACGCGGGCCGCCGCCGCGGGGCTCACAAACTGGAGCTCCAGCCACAACCCGCCGCGGGCATCAGCGGCGCCACAAGAGCCTCCGGGCCGGGACGGAGGTAGGACGGAGGTAGGACCGAGAGCGCTCGGCACCCGGGAACTCTACTCCCCGTTTCCGCTCCGCCTCCCGGCCACCCTTCCCCCACTCTCCGGCCAGGACCCGCCGCGCGCGGCATTGTGGGAGATGTAGTCCCGCCTTGCAGAGAGACGGCACGTGCTCTTGGCCCCCGGGCTCAAGGAGACGCGGTTGCTTAGCAACTAAGAGGCGCTGCAGCTGCAATGCTACTAGAGAAAACTCAAGCACCCTATTCGCCACTAGCGGTGGAGCATCCTACTACCTACCTTCCACGAGAAAAGCAACCTCTAATACTGTTTGTTGTCTGACACTAGAGGGCATCCTAGTGTTGGAGAGTCCAGTGTACCCATTGTGCTCCTGAAGGTCCTTACCCAGGGCAGTAGGATAAAAAAATAAATAAAAGGACTAAAGATTAATAGAAACAAACTATCCTTTTCTGGGGACTGGAGACCTAGCTCAACAGTTCAGACAGTTTGCTGAGGGACCAGATGGCCAGAGTTCGATTCCCAGCTCCCACATCAAGAGGTTCATAATCTCTTGGAATTCCAGCTCCAAGGGATTCTACCTGCTTCTGGCCTCTGCAGACTTCAGCACACACACACAATTACATGAATACGAATAAAGTGTTTTTAAGATATTCTTGTCACTGATGGTGTAATTATGTATACACACAACAAATACAAAACAACTTGTAGACAAATTATTACAATTAATAAGAGTTTATCAAAGTTAATACATTTTTTTTAAAAAATCAATTATTTCTGGGCTTGGACATGCCACTTAGTGGTAGAACACTTGCCTAGCATGCATATGGCCCTGATTAAATGCCCAGCACACACAAAAATTACAAGTTAAAAAGTCAAATTGGGCTGGAAAGATGGCTTAGTGGTTAAGAGCACTTGTTCTTCTTAGAGAGTACTCAGATTCTGTTCCCAGAATCCACATGGTGGCTCACAACCATCTGTCACCCTAGTTCTGGATATCAGACAGTCTTCCTCTGGCCTCACCAGGAATACAGTTGGTACACTAAGGTATATGCAAGCAAAACACTCATACTCGTGAAATTCCTCTCCCTCTCTCTCTCTCTCTCTCTCTCTCTCTCTCTCTGTCTCTCTGTCTCTCTGTCTCTCTGTCTCTGTCTGTCTCTCTGTGTTTCTCTGTGTCTCTCTCTTTGTCTCTTTCTGTGTGTCTCTCTCTGTCTCTGTATCTCTGTGTGTCTCTCTCTTTCACACACACACACACACACACACACACACACACATACACACACACACCTTAAAAAAAAAAAAACAGAAGCCGGGCGGTGGTGGCACACGCCTGTAATCCCAGCACTCTGGGAGGCAGAGGCAGGCGGATTTCTGAGTTCGAGGCCAGCCTGGTCTACAGAGTGAGTTCCAGGACAGCCAGGGCTACACAGAGAAACCCTGTCTCGAAAAAATCAAATCCAAAAACCAAAAAAAAAAAAAAAAAAAAACAGGAGGATCTGGATATCAAATGCAGCCTGGGAAAGACAGTTTTATTTTAACAGCAACAAACAAAAGACTTCTTAGAGTCGAGTGAGACCCTTGAAATATATAAATCAAGAAATGTCTTGCACTCAAAATATATAAGGAATTTTAATCACAAGAAAAAGAATCGAGGACAAAACAAAGGGTTCTGTCCGTAGAATGCCAGCATCCTGTATGAGGATAGCTTGATCCTCCACACTACAGGAGAAGGTGGGGGAGGGAGGAGAAGGAAAGGGGGATTCGAACAGGCCCCTGGCTAAGGAGGAAAGACTCCATGTCACCAGTGCACACAATGGAATCACCTGGACACAAACGTTCTGAGCTCTCTGACGCTGCTGGCCATGCATGGCCCTTGAGGACCTACAGTGTAGTTAGCCTGAGTTAATACTGTAACACAGGCTGGAGAAATGGCTCAGGGGTTAAGAGCACTGACTGTTCTTCAGAAGGTCCTGAATTCAAATCCCACCAACCATATGGTGTCTCACCACCATCTGTAATGGGCATCCGATGCCCTCTTCTGGTGTGTCTGAAGACAGCTACATATAATACATATAATAATAAATAAATCTTAAGAAAAATGAAACCCTGTTGTTTTAAAGGGGAGGTGTACTGTAATAGCAAGCCACCAAATAAATACTGAAGATTTGCTACATAAGAAAGAATGTTGCCGGGCGGTGGTTGCGCATGCCTTTAATCCCAGCACTTGGGAGGCAGAGGCAGGCAGATTTCTGAGTTCGAGGTCAACCTGGTCTACAGAGTGAGTTCCAGGACAGCCTGGGCTACACAGAGAAACCCTGTCTCAAAAAAAGAAAAAAAGAAAGGAAGGAAGGAAGGAAGGAAGGAAGGAAGGAAGGAAGGAAGGAAAGAAGGAAGAATATCGATATCAACCAGGGTTTTAAAGTAATGACTACTGTCTTAGTCAGGGTTTCTCTTCCTGCACAAACATCATGACCAAGAAGCAAGTTGGGGAGGAAAGGGTTTATTCTGCTTACACTTCCACACAGCTGTTCATCACCAAAGGAAGTCAGGACTGGAACTCAAGCAGGTCAGGATGCAGGAGCTGATGGGAAGGCCGTGGAGGGCATGTTTCTTACTGGCTTGCTTCCCCTGGCTTGCTCAGCCTGCTCTCTTGTCGAACCCAAGGATACCAGCCCAGAGATGGGACCACCCACAATGTCCCCCACTTCCCTGATCACTAATTGAGAAACTGTCTTACAGCTGGATCTCCTGGAGGCATTTCCTCAAGGGAGGCGCCTTTCTGTGATAACTCCAGTTTGTGACAAGTTGTCACATAAAACCAGCCAGCAGTACAACTATAAATGTTAAATGTTTATATATATATATATATATATATATATATATATATATATATATATATATATATATTTAGCTAAGTAAATGCACTGATAAAATCTGATAAAATTTATCTTTCTCTCTCTGTGGTGTGTGTGTGTGTGTGTGTGTGTGTTCACCATGCAACATTTTAAACAGAGGTTCAGCTAATACTGAAATTTTTAATTTCTACACTTAAGTCGGGGCAAACAGCTACAGTGCAGAGCAAAACCATTGATGCCTACAAGGAGTGCAACCTGAAGAAATAATCACCGCCCCTCAGGTGGGGGTGAGTTACAGAGTTGGCTCTCTGGATACTGTAGACAGAGTGTGGCCTGTACCGATGACCCTCTGCTGGTCTAAGGGAGTGATTTCCTTCTTCTGGCTCTTGGATCTTGGCCTTCAAATGTCTTAAAGACAGAGTCTCCATACATAGCACTGACTGTCATAGAACTCACACAGGCTCCTGAGAGCTGTGATTAAAGGCACACGCCTGTTACAGGGTATTTGAACCTGTTTCTAGTTAGGGAATGGCTCAGCTTTAGCGGACATCTTTAATGCTTCCGCGTAGAACACAGACACACCCCCTAGTACTCACCTTTAATCCCAAACAACGAAGGTTAAGTTAGTTTGTAGAAAGAAGCACCGAGTTTGAAAGCGATGTCTGAGTGGCAGAGAAAGATTTGACAGAATAGAACACTCATGAGAAGGGAGGAAAGGGAGAGGCAGACAGTGCAGAAGAAGAGAGTCCAGTACAGGACACAGTAGAGTTCATGGAGAGCAGTGGAGTAGAGTTGAGAAGGAGCAGCATGGAGAGGGAGAAGGAGTGCTACCAGGAGAGTTTTACAGAGACAGATTGACTAGAGAACAACCTAGACACAGTAAAGACAGAACAAGCAAGAGAATGGGAAGGAGCCCAAAGATTAGAAAAGACTGTTAGAGTTAGTCTGAGGCCAAGCCGAGCAATTCAGAGGCAGAGAGAAAACCCAGACTGAGTCAGTCAGCTGTGGAGACAAGTTTGACCCAGAACAGGTGAGCTGAACCAGTCAGCCAGAGCTCAGAAAGAACCAGGAAGGCTGAGCTTATTCAGCAGCAAGTTTCAGAGACTAAGAACATTCTCAGACTAGATTAGATTGCACAGAGGCTAGACGCTTCCAGGACTGGGCCTAGGTTAGCAGAGAGAGGCAGTAAGCCTTGAAGACAATTACAACAAGCCAATAAAAGTTACTTTCATATGCCACCCACCTAGCCATCACATTCTCCATAGTGGCTAAGGACTGCCTCCAACGTGACGATGGTAGTCTTCCGGGAAGGCTCTTCACAAAGAGCTCAGTTTTTATCTTTTAACAGATGTGATGAAACCACAAGTCACCAATCAAATTGAAACACCATAATACCAGCAACACAGAACCTGATGAACCCATCCGTCATTGCAATTTACTTAGCATACAATTAGATAATATTATAAAATATGATATATGGTATTAGTTGCTCAAGTGAATTAAATCAGAGTGGGAGTCATGCTTTTCCAGAATCCAAGCTAAAATCACAGCCAACCAGAATCAGAGATCTGTTGCCAAAGAGCTACCATCCTCAACAAGAGTAAAGCTAGTGAAATCAAGCTAGCAAGAAAAACAGCCACTTGTGAGTTTAATTGTGTGTTCTCTAAAAAAAAGAGCTGGGAAGACAACAGGGAAGGGATAAAGTTGGAGTTTTACTTTCATTCTTGTGTGTTTATTTGTTTGAAATTGAGACAGGCTCTTGCATAAACCCAGGTTAACCTCAAATCTGCTCCATAGCTCATGATGACCCAAGAGCTGGGGTTACAGGCATACACCAGCATGGTTTGGGTTTGGTTTGGTTTGGTTTGGAAATTGAATTCAGATCTCAGACGTGCTAGGCAAGCACCCAACCAATGAGCCACATCCTCAGCCACACTGTTTTTGCTCCTAAGGCAAAGCATGACGCTTGGCCATACCTCTCAGACTTGCCAACTCCAGGCAAAGGATTAGGACTAAACCTGCAGGCAGTTCTGTCCTGAGGGGGGCAGTGTCTCTTTACTGAAATTGGGGAACCGTGTGGGGAGAGGGAAGCCAGTAGCAAAGTCAAACTGTGAAGTCTGCACCGACCTCAGAAAGCAAAGACATGAAGGTCACAGGTTTGAGAACTCTGATGATTACAAAATAATTGTAAGGCCAAATTGAAGGACTTAGGCCCAAAGAAATTTTTTTAAAGGGCTGGGCTATCACTCAGTGGGAGAATACTTGTCCAGCAGGGGCAGGGCCTCAGCTTTAACCTCTAGCACACCTGCATACACACAAATCAACAGTGAAGTCAGACTCCCTGGACAAGGATGGGCCTGCAGCCCAGTAACTATGCTCTGGTTTTCTTCCATAGTGATTTCGTCACAGGAATGAAACCTGGTTTTCCCCTTGTTGAGGAATTTGGGATATGAGAAGTACCTGCCATCTGTTAAAAAATACTCTTAAAACAGATTCAGTTTTTATTGTATTTAGTAATCCTGAGGATTAGTTTGTACATTTATGATAACACGTATACGGGTGTAGCTATAGTTTAGTGATTGAGAACACATATTGTTCTTCCAGATGACCTGAGTTTAATTCCCAGCAACCATAACAGGTGGCTTACCACCACCTGTAACTCCAGGGGAATCTGAAGCCTCTAAATTCCAAGAACACCTACACTCCCCATGCACATACATACATACATACACATACACACACACACATACACACACAATTAAAAAATTTAAAAAATCAATTTTATTTTTTAAAAATTCTATTTGAATTCCCACATTCCAATGCACTCTCCACTGTACTTGACTCAGTGAATCCTGAAGCAGAATAGATAGTCTTTTAGCAGAACAGATAGAGGCAGCCTTGAAACCCAAGTCCCTGTCAACTCCATCTATTCCCACCCACGCTATGTCAGCAGCTCTCTTGGATTCCACAAAAAGTGAGAGGGAAGGAAAAAAGAAGAAAAATTGTCAGGCATTAACTATACCATCTCTCCATTTGGCTGAGGATAAACAGGATTTAGACTCTCAGTTTTCATACAAATAACTTCCTCTATTCAAATACTGGGTTGAATGTTTCCAGAGTACCAACTGCCCAGTTTTATGCCGGTGCCTCAGAGAACACTTGACAAGCACAAACAGGCCCACACTTTTTGACTTTTCCAAGGAGGCTAAGATAACGTGCCCAACAAGAAAAGCAAACATGAAAAATACAAGACATTAGTAAGGGTACTCTAGGAAACAGAACTAATAGAATGAATCTATGTTCAGAAAAACAGGAATCTGTTTGTTTGTTTGCTTGCTTGCTTGCTTGCTTGTTGAGACAAGGTTTCTCTGTGCAGTCCTGGCTGTCCAGACCAGGCTGGCCTTGAACACGCAGAGATCTCCCTGTGTCTGCTATCCAAGTGCTGAAATTAAAGGTGTGCTCCAACAACACCAAAGTAAAAAACAGGATTTCTTAGAGTGGCTTACAAGTTATGGTCTGACTATTTCAACCATGGCTGTCTCCCAATGGAAAGTCCAGGCTGGATGTCTCTGCTGGTCTTCAGTATACATCAGAATCCTGAAAAAGAAGGCTCTAATACCAGGAAAGGAATTAACCTGACAGCAAGGACAAAGCAAGCAAGCAAAAGTTAAATGTTCTCTTCTTACATGCCCTTTTGCAGGTTGCCAGGACAAAGTATGGCCCAGATTTAAGGTATATCTTCCCATCTCAAAATGTCCACACTTAAGCCTGATGTCGACAATCTCAGCACAGGCAGATCACTGAGCCTGAGGCCAGCCTGGTCCACAGAGTGAGTTCCAGGAGAGCCAGGGTTATACAGAAAAATCTTGTCTCAACAACAACAACAGACAAACAAAACAAAACAAAAACAAAAACAAAAAGAAACAACCAACAACAACGAAACACCAATGTAGAAACATAGTAAGGGTTCTTTGAAAAGTCAGTTGTGTTGGATGGTGCTTTGCTGGGGCAAACACGTGAAGGAGTGTTTTCCTAAAGAAGGCACAGGTGAAAGACTAAGGCAGACTCGTGAAGGAACGTGTCACTGGAGCAGCACAGGAGAGAGGATGTTCTGGCAAAGCAAAGACACGAAAGGACACATGATGAATTCTTTGCAAACAACATGCATGTATTGGTCTGCCTTACATGGTGTAGTTGAGCTTCATTTATCAGGACTCCGTAGAGAGAAACACACCAAAAAACCTTCTGGTGGTGTGCTGCAGTTTCTTGCCGCTTCTGCAGACTCAGGCTGATTGGCAGAGTGATGTCAGCTGGGACAGACACATGTGTCCTGTGGATGAAATGTGATGTTTGGAGGGTGTAAAAGGACTCAGGGGACAATGACAGAGGCCAAGCTTGGCTTGCTCATAGAGCAAGCTGTGCAGTGCTTGTTGGTCTCCAGTCTTCTCTGATCTTCTCCCTGAAAGAGACGTCCCTCCTGGTCCCTCCTGCTGACTAAAGCCTCGTGCTATCCTGACTCTATTGAACTGGCCTGCTGGTGTATCTGTGAAGTGTTTTCAAGTAGACTGAGCTGCTACTGCTAACCGTGAACTGAACTGCCAATTTCCAGACAACACAGACAGGAGTTGTTCAAAGAACCTTTCTAAACAGGTCCACTTCCCCCATAACCTTTCTTTTCCACTACCTCTGGTGGGTGGTGGGCTACAAGGGAGGTTAAAGTATTAAGAACCATCATTAAAAATAGAATTTGAAGAAATTAAAGTTACACCAACAAAAGCAATTCCAGGGTTAGGGTGGGTCTTTGCACTTCAAATAATTCAGTTCAATTTTAGTTAATTCCAGTTATAGTCAAATTGATAACCAAAAACTAGCCACTACAGAACTCTGTGGGACCATTCTGGCACAGGCCCCCATGTACCTGTGGAAGATGCCTGGCCACAGGGGTGAGGGTGTGGGGGAGTGGGGAGTCCTTGGTCTGGTCCAGCAGCTGGAAGAGCTGTGAAGCCTGTTCCCTTTCTCCAATACTTATGGCAGGTTTAGATGAGAAGAGACAGGTCATGATTCTAAAGCTTTATTATAGAAAAGTAGGGGGGGAAAGAGATAGAATAGTAAAGAGGGAAAGGAGAGGTAAAGAGGTTAGAGCCGGCCATGACCATGTGGAGAGAGGCAAGAGAGAGAAGAGGGGTCACACAAACCCTTTTATAATGGGCCCAGCTACCTGGCTATTGCCAGGTGACTGTGGGGGTTGAGTCCAGCCAGAACACAGGGGCCTGGCCCTGTGTGACTGATGGCCACAGAGTTATGTCCAACAGAACGCAATCAAAATTTTTTATTTTATGCAACCTATAGAAACTATAGGATCTATAGAAACACATGGTGACTGTTATAGAATTTGTGACCCCCCTGGGGAAAGACCATAAACTCAATCCAATTATAATTAAAAGGTTTATTGATTAGCTGCTAGCAGGACTATCTCTGAACCAAATTTGAAGGAGGAGAAAAAAAAAACTACACAAAGACCTTCCATATCTATGCAAACAAAAACCTGTTTGTTCTGCCAAGTCATTAAGGCCACTCAAACCAGTCTTTAGATATTGGTGTAAGCAAGTCACAGAAGCAAAAAAAAAAAAAAAAAAAAAAAAAAAAGAAGGAAAGAAAGAAAGAAAGAGAGAGAGAGAGAGAAAGAAAGAAAGAAAGAAAGAAAGAAAGAAAGAAAGAAAGAAAGAAAGAAAAGAAAAAAGAAAAGCAGTTAGTCATAATGTAACAAGCAGGTCACAGCTGTACATTTTTGGATGGGGGGATCACTGAGTCGGGATTACTGGGAATTTTGTAAGGGTCTGTAATTCACCAAAGAATGATACCCCAGACTCAAATAGTATGAAAAAGTAAAGAGTGTTTTATTCTGCAGAAGTCCAGTATGGAGGGATCTACTATTTACCAAGATGGAGACACCCAGGTGAGCTCACAAGCCTAATTTAAAACGCATTAGGGGAAATTGAGGGAGAGGTAGGAACGTTTATATTGATTGGTTGACTCGATTTCTAGGAGAGCAGGGGTCGCTGGGATTGCCTAGGTCTCTGGAGACATTCCAGAACAGTGCTGGGTGGGAAGAGAGGGGGCTAGAAACTGTTGTCCTGGCCTCAGGCCAAGTGACAGGGCAGCTTCTGATTGGCCTGTGGTTTTTCCAGTAACTGACTCGCCTAGACTTGCCCAGTTCTGGGAATAGAGGTCTAGGCCTCATCTCCTGAACTGCTGATGGCTGGGAGTGCAGGGGGCAGCAAAGCTACCAGGATATTGGCAGGGGATGCTTAGGAGGGCATCCTCGTAGCTGTCTCAGCTAGCCTGCTCCTTCGGGCTAGTTCTGCTGTCCTTTTCTGATGTCAGGACAATGAATTATGGCCACTTTGAGAAGAAGCCATAATGCCTCCAGTAAAGCAAATATTTCTCCCTTATTTTTGACGATCTTTTTTTTTCAGCAGTCAATAATCCCCTCTCTTGGTATATGACCCCTGTATGTAAACTGTAGCAAAGGCATATCTGTTCTCAGTGTAGATCTTAACTACGCTCCCCACCTTTTTTTGCCAGTTTTAAAGCCTAGGTTAGGGCCTTCAGTTCAGCTTTCTGGACTGAAGTTCCTGGCAGCAAAGCACAAATAACAGAGTACAAATCGACCACCACCGCTTCTGCACACCTGGCTCCATTTTGGATGAAGCTACTCCCATCCATGAAGTAGATACTTTGCACATCTGGCCAGGGTATGTTAGTCACTTCCAGACTGACGTCCTGGGCGTGCCCCCAGAACTATAAAGCAATCATGACCCATCTACAGATGGGCCAGGTAGCAGGGTAGCTGAGTTTAGGGCAGATGCTGGGTTATATCTTCTGAAAGAGGGATTCTAAAGTAAAGCCTGAAAGTGCACTAGTCTGGGGTTGGGCAGCCACCAACTGGGTGGATTCTTGAGGGTCCTCTCAATAGCATATAGGGTAGCAGTAAGTTCCTACCCCATGGTTATTTTGTCAGTGTTCTTGACTAGCGGGCCAGCAGCAGCTACAATCCAGAGGCAAGATGACCATCCTTGGGCCACCAGGTCCAGCTTCTTAGATAAATAAGCCACAGGTCTTTTCCATGGTCCCAGCGTTTGGGTAAGCGCTCCCTTTCTCTGATCCACATACAGGTGGAAAGGTTTGAGAGTGCCTAGGACCAGGGCCTGTACCTCCAATAAGACTTTTCTTAAAGTCTTAAAAGCCATGTCCATCTCAGGGGTCCATTCTATTGTATCTCCTTGGCCCCTGGTAGCCTCATATAATGGTTTGACTATCTCAGTGAACCCTGGCACCAGAACCAGAGTCTACAAAACCCAGCAGATCCCAGAAATTCCCATACTTGCCTTCAGGTTGATGGAACTGAGATGCTGAGGATGGTTTGCTTCTGAGCATCTGACAGTATGCGTTGGCCCCTGTAACTTTAATTTTTTTAAGATTTATATATTTATTATATGTAAGTACACTGTAGCTGTCTTTAGACACCCCAGAAGAGGTCATCAGATCACATTACGGATGGTTGTGAGCCACCATGTGGATGCTGGGATTTGAACTCAGGACTTTCGGAAGCAGTTAGTACTCTTAACTGCTGAGCCATCTCTCCAGCCCAACTTTAATTTTTTTTTAAGCGACTATTTTTAATGATGATTCTTAAATGCTTTAACCTCTCTTGTAGCCTGCCACCCACCAGAGGTAGTGGAAAAAGAAAGGATATGGGAGAAGTGGACCTGTTTAGAAAGGTTCTTTGTAGCAACTCTGGTCTGTAATGTTTGGAGATCTGTAGTTTAGTTCACAGGTTAGCAGAGCAGATGGATCTACTGGCAAACACTTTATAGATGCACCAACAGTCTAGTTTGGTAGAGTTGGGATAACAAACAGGAATCGGCAGCAGTGACCTAACAGAGACAGCCAGGCCTCAGCCTCTGCTTGAGGCAACAGGAATGACCAAGAGGAATGCCAAGGAAAGTTCTTGGCTGTGTCTCTCTTAGCAAAACAAAGATCAGCAAAGACACGAGACCACAAGCCTTACACAAGCAAGGCTAGCTCCTTCCACATCACTGTCCATCGAGTCCTATTTATACCCTCCAAACACCACATGTCCTCTATGGGTCTGGTCTCAGCACGTGCGTCTGTCTCAGCTGACATCACTCTGCCAATCAGCCTGAATCCATGGAAGTGACAAGAAACCAGTGCTTCCTGTAACCAAAAAAATCCTGTCTCCTGTGTCTGCTTCAGAGAAACAGAGAAACAGAAAACTCCCTCATGAGTCTGCCTTAGTCTTTCACCTGTGTCCACTTCAGGAAAACACCACCAACTGACTTTCCAGAGAACCCTTAAGTTTCTACTTCAGGGCCCCCTTTAGTATATACCCCAGATATATGGGGGGAGCCTTCTTAGAAATATACATATATCCGCCTTGAGTATATACCCCAAATATATGTAGGATCTTCTTAGAAGACCAAGTTGATTCAGCTTCTGTAGCAGGTCTCATGAGACCTCCTGACATGTCTCCAGGTCGGGGCCACAATCAGGGCATCATCTACATACTGGAGCACAGTTATTTGGGGGTGGGCCAACCAGTACTCATCCAAGTGCTCATGTAGTGGTTCATAGAAGATGGTGGGTGAGTTCTTGAATCCTTGAGGCAGGCATATCCAGGTCAGTTGTCTGTTGAAGCCTCTCTCCAAGTCTTGCCATTCAAAGGCAAAAAGAGGCTGGCTTTGGCTTTGGGGTACCAGAGGCAGCCTGAAGAAGGCACCCCTCAAGTCAAGCATGGTGTACTTTGTGTGCCTGGGAAGAAAGCTGCTCGGCAGGATGTATGGGTTTGGAACTGTGAGATAAAAATCTTCTACCTGCTTATTTCTTCGGATAGCCCATGGATAGGGCTTAGTGCCGGTTGCCCCCCTTGCACCCGTGGTTTTTCAATTTGACAGTGGCCCCAGCTGTTGTTTCAAGACAGAATGTTGTGCCCCTGTGTCCACCAGGAAGTTTATTGGTTTCCCCTCCATCTTTAGAGTTACCGGGGCTCATGGAGGGGGGTTGAGCCCTGACACCCAGTCATCTAGTTCTTCTAATACTAGAACCGTTGCACCCTCTCCCTGATTCTTAGGGCACTTGTTCTTCCAAAGGCCTTTCCCTTGCAATGGGCACATTGGCCCCTCTCTAATGGAGGATGGGCGTTTCCCTTCGAGGAGGCTGCCTTACCTTTTGTTCCTTCCAAGAGCAAGGTTTTTCAGCGCTCTCTATCTATCTATCTATCTCTATCTCTCTGTCATCAGGACGGCCTCAGCTCCTGGCATCAAGTAGCACTTTTGCCAGTTCTTTGGTCTGTCGATCAGTCCTCAGGGCTCTCTCTCTCTTCTCAGCTATGACTCCTAACTCAGTCAGTTGCTTACTCACAAAGCCATCCAGGCACTGAAGCTTCCACGGATGTCAGGGGCAGCTTGGTTAACAAAAGCCATTGTTGACAGCATATTGGTGCTCTCTGGCTTCTGGGTCAAAAGGAATGTAGGTCCTGTAGGCTTCAAAATGTCTTTCTAGATATTCTCTGGGGCTCTCATTCTTTTCCTTCCATCACCTTGCTTACCTTAGATAAGCCTGGCCATCTGGTGGCCCCTGGAGGCCCCCTATCAGAGCCTGGTGGTAGACCCAGAGTCTCTCCCTGCCTCAGCAGCGTTAAAATCCCAGCTGGGTCAAGTCAAATGGAAGGCTGCCTCGATATCAGCCAGGACTTTGGTGGGCAGCCTATTCACTCCCATAACCAATCTCCAGGAGGCTCCCACTAGCTTCTCCCTCTCCTCTGTCATGAAAAGAACCTGGAGCAGTTGCTAACAGTCATCTCAGGTAGGTTGGTGGACCAACATGATTGAATCTAGAAGATCTGTAAGAGCAGATAATCTTTGTTAAAATTGGGGTTCTACAAATTCCAGTTGTAAAGATCATTGCTGGCAAATGGCACATATGTCATAAACTGTCTCCCCTGAGCAGCTGGGGATCCCATAGCTTAGAATGGTAAGGCCACAGTAGAGTCCATCCTCTGGGCAGCACAGGCCCTAATGTGAAGTGGACTCTGTGGAGTCAGGAGAGTCATGGGAATCGGGCACTGCTCCACCCTCTGCCTGCACTGGCTAGGCAGGAGCAGTGGTGGCAGGGACCGTGGTTGCAGAGGCAGTGGTAGCAGGGGCAGTGGTGGCAGGAGCAGGGGACATAAGGAGGAGGACAGAGATCCTCCTAGGGAGCAGAAAGGGGGAGCAAGGCACAGGGGCTGGGGCTAACCCTCCTTTAAAGGAAAGAGAGCCAGGGAGTGGTACAGACGGTGGCAAAAAAGTTCTCATGCAAAGTGGGGGCTTCTCGACCAGGTATTGCCACGTGGTGATATATAGAACTTGGTCCGGGTGGCCCCTGGACTCATAGACTACAACCTTCACCCTGTAAATGATGAGGAGATGGAAGTCCCCTCCTCAGGCCATCCTACTTTATAGGTGGACCATTCATTCCTGCAAAAGATGGTTAGTTTGCTGGGATGAACAACTGGACCTGAATCTTCTGCAACTCTGCAAAAGTCCTTAAAATGTTTCAGGAGAGGTATAGCAGGATCCTCCAGAAGTGTCATGTCCAGTTTTCTGAGGAACCGCCAGACTGATTTCCATAATGGTTGTACCATCTTACAATCCCACCAGCAGTGGAGGAGTGTTCCTCTTTCTCCACATCCTCACCAACACCTGCTGTCTCCTGAGTTTTTAAACTTAGCCATTTTGACTGGTGTGAGGTGAAATTTCAGGGTTGTTTTGATTTGCATTTCCCTAGTGACTAATGATGTAGAGCATTTCTTAAGGTGATTCTTGGCCTTCCGAATTTCTTCAGGTGATAATTCTTTGTTTAGATCTGCACCCCATTTTTAAATAGGGTTATTTGGTTCCCTGGGGTCTAACTTCTTGAGTTCATTGTGTATATTGGATATTAGCCCTCTATCAGATGTAGGGTTTGTGAAGATCTTTTCCCAATTTGTTGGTTGCCATTTTGTCCTTTTGACAGTGTCCTTTGCCTTACAGAAACTTTGTAATGTTATGAGGTCCCATTTGTCAATTCTTATCTAAGAGCATAAGCTATTGGTGTTCTGTTCAGGAACTTTCCCCCTGTTCCCATGTCCTCAAGGGTTTTCCCCAGTTTATTTTTAGTTTCAGTGTGTGTGGTTTTATGTGGAGGTCCTTGATCCACCTGGATTGTGTTATGAATGTAATTAATGGAATTACATTTTTTGTAGCTGGAATTACTTGTAGTGGAATTACTGCAATTTTCTACTTGGATTTAAGTACCTATCTACAAAGTGAATCTAAAACCTGGCACTATTGTAGGAGTCAAGAACCTGTGGGTAGGCAAGGTCATAGACCTTTGGGGAGAACCTCATATTATCACTCTGCTAAATGGACATAAGATAAAACCAATCCTTAACTTATGTTTAAACCCATGATAAGATCATCTTTTAGTCTTCATCAGAGAAGCTTCTACATGCATTAGATGGTGATTAATGTAGAGGCTCCCCACAGGTTAATTTACAAAGACCTATAGGCTGTAGAATGATCAACCATAATGGTACACCTATACCACACCTATCGTCTCAAGACTCAGAAATCATTGCAGTAGAGAGGTCAAAAAGACTGGAAAAGCCAGAGGCTGTGGGTGACTGAAAGGAAACTGTATCTTCTGGGAATAGGGCAGTTCACATATGAACCCGTGATGCCGTTATTATTTGAAAAAGTGAATCTATTACTCATTCCAGTGATGTAGTATCTTCCCAGATTAATAGCTGCATAATAGATGATGCAGATCTATATGCATATATATTTCTTCATAATATGTAGATCATTCCCTTTTCCCAAAAACATTTTTCCACTTAATATTTCCACTGGCTAATCAGGTCCTTCAATAAAATTCTGAGATGGGATTGATTGCAATTTTAAAATTGATAATTTGTTTTCTTTCCTTTCTAAGCAATACACTGTTTGGGGAGATGTTGCCTAAGGGATCCCAGGGAAATTTGCAAACATAGACTGTTGACAAGGCAATGAGTTGCTATCCAAAACTGACAGAAGAGCCACGTTCCTGAGGATAACAGCCAAACAACTCACTGAATATGAGAAAATAATTGGGTGCCTAGATTGAGCTTCACCTCTATATTTTAGTCACATTGGTAGAAGATGAATGTATTCTGCAGTCTACCAAAAAAGAAATGTAAATATCAACCCAGCCCCAAAACTTTTGACCTACAATCCAGCCTGTCTGCAATATATGCTAAGACAATGTTGCTGAAGGACTTATGGGAACAGCCAACCAATGTCTGATTTAACTTAAGGGCAACACCACACGGTGGAACCCATGCTGGAGACTGCTTGGGTGGCCAAAAACAAGAGACCACATATCCCAGATTCATAGACTAAAACCCAATTCTACTGAGCTAAGAAAAAATAGTTACAATAAAATAACTGCTAATGATATTCTGCTATATTCATAGATCTGTGTCTTATACAGTCAACATCAGAGAAGCTTCCTCTTGCAAGAGACAGGAAGAAAGCAAAGACTTACAGCTAGACATTTACACACACACACACACACACACACACACACACACAGACAGAGACAGAGAGACAGAGACACAGAGACACAGACAGAGAGACAAGGAGACAGAGAGTCAGAGACAGAGTGCTTGTGTCTTAGTCAGGGTCTCTATTCCTGCACAAACATCATGACCAAGAAGCAAGTTGGGGAGGAAAGGGTTTATTCAGCTTACACTTCTGCATTGCTGTTCATCACAAAAGGAAGTCAGGACTGGAACTCAAGCAGGGTTGGAAGCAGGATCTGATGCAGAGGCCATGGAGAGATGATTCTTACTGGCTTGCTTCCCCTGGCTTGCTCAGCCTGCTCTCTTATAGAACCCAAGAATACCAGCCCAGGGATGGTACCACCCACAAGGGGCCCTCCCCCCTTGATCACTAATTGAGAAAATGCCCCACAGCTGGATCTCATGGAGGCACTTCCCCAACTGAAACTCCTTTCTCTGTGATAACTCCAGCCTGTGTCAAGTTGACACACAAAACCAACCAGTACAATTGACCCCTTGTCAACTTGACACACAAACACATCACTATTAAACCTCAACCCTTACTTTCTTATTCATCCCCAAGATCTAAATTACTTTAAATGTCCCACAGTCTTTGCATATTAAAAGTTCAATCACTTTAAAATGTCCCAATATCTTTAAAATTCAAAGTCTTTTAAAAATTCAAAGTCTCTCAACTGTGGGCTCCACTAAAATACTTTCTTCCTTCAAAAAGGGAAACATATCAGGGCACAGTCACAACCAAAAGCAAAACTCAAACTCCAATAGTTCAATGTCTGGGATCCAACTCACGATCTTCTGGGCTCCTCCAAGGGCTTGGGTCACTTCTTCAGCTCTGCCCTTTGTAGCACACAGCTTGTCTTCTAGACTCCAGCTGCCTGTACTCCACTGCTGCTGCTGTTCTTGGTGGTCATGGCATGGTAATGGCATCTCCAAAATGCTGCTATCTTCCACTGTAGTTAGGCTTCACCATAGCCTCTCATAGGCTCTCTTCATGGTGACAAGCCTCTGCTCCTATGCATGACCCCTTCAAGTCCTGGGCCATCAATTGCAACTGAGGCTGCACCTTTACCAATGGCCTTCCGTGGCCTCTCACTGTGCCAAGAGCCTCAGCTGCTCTTCATGACCCCTCATGCCTTCAAAACCAGTACCATCTGAGTGACTCTTACACAGTACCAAGTCCAGCCACAGCACAAAATACAACTGTGCCTATCTCTGGAACACACTCTCTGTGCTCTCAACTCAGAGCTCAACTGCTCTTCATCTCAATGATGCTGGTCTCTTCTTAATCATCGCTAATTTCTTAGCTCCAGCTAACCAGCATCAATAGTCCCAGTAACACAAAGGTTTGCTTTAGTGGTTCTGGTATCTTGTTACTTACAGCTGATTCTTTAGCCCCAGCTAACCAAAACCACAGAATCTTCACAATCAAAACATGGCCACTTTAAGAGTCTTTAATCTTCCCTCTGAAATTTCACAAGCCAGGCCTCCATCTTCTGCACTGTTCATAACATTGTCTTCCAAGCTCCTACAGAACTTTCCACAGCTTTTCTTTTCTAGCTCAAAGTTCCAAAGTTCTTCCACAATCCTCCCCCCCCCAAAACATGGTCAGGTTGTCACAGGAATACCCCACTACTCTGGTACCAATTTGTCTTAGTCAGAGTTTCTATTCCTGCACAAACATCATGACCAAGAAGCAAATTGGGGAGGAAAGGATTTATTGAGCTTACACTTCCACATTGCAGTTCATCACTAAAGGAAGTCAGGACTGGAACTCAAGCAGGTCAGGAAGCAGGAGCTGATGCAGAGGCCATGGAGGGATGTCTCTTACTGGCTTGCTTCCCCTGGCTTGCTCAGCCTGCTGTCTTATAGAACCCAAGAGCACCAGCCCAAAGGTGGAACCACCCACAAGGGGCCCTCCACACTTGATCACTAATTGAGAAAATGCTCCACAGCTGGATCTCATGGAGACACTTCCCCAACTGAAACTGCTTTCTCTGTGATAACTCCAGCCTGTGTCAAGTTGACACACGAAACTAGCCAGTACAGGTGTCCAGAATGTCCTCCTTTGCCCTGACTGAGTAACAAAATAGGAGTCTGCTTTGTCCCCTTCAGTTTCCATATTAAACCTGAAATAGAAACCAAAAACACAAAGACAGACAAGGGAAGAGACAACCAGGCACCCAAACTTACAATCAGAAAAACACTCTACTATTTAGGCTGGAGGGAAGGGAGAATGCCAGTGAATTCTGTACAAGCTACCAAATGTAATGGTCTCTGATTCACTGAAGAACAATACCCCAGACTTAAATAATATGCAAAAGCAAAGAGTGTTTTATTCTGCAGAAGTCCAGCATGTTAGGGTCTGCTATTTACCAAGATGGAAATGCCCCGGAGCTGGAAGGCCAGTTTTGAAGCCCTTTAGGGGAATTCCAGGGAGGGGGTAGGTGATCTTTATTTTGATTGGTTGGCTCAATCTCAAGGTGCATAGGGCTCTTTGGGATTGGCTAGGGCTCTGAGGACATTCCAGAATGGTTGTGGGGATGGGGCTGGAAACTGTTGCTAGGGAAGCCTGGAAACTGTTGGCTGACTCGTTGCCCTTGCCTTAGGCCAGGTGACAGGGCAGCTTCTGATTGGCTGCCCTTAGTCTGTGGTCTTTTTCCACCCTGGAATTGTCCAATACCGGAAAGCGGGGAAACAGGCCTCGTCTCCTGAACTGCCAGTTTGAAGCCTGCCTTGGCGTCAGCCTATCTCAGTCCTCTCTGTTTATCCTTCAAGGACTGGAGTCAGAAACAGACAACTGGTAGGTACCAAGATGGATGCCTAGCATAAAATGGAGATTCTTTTTTGTTGTTGTTGTTGTTGTTGTTGTTGTTTGGGGTGGGGCAGAGTTGGATTTGTCTCCCCCCCCCCCCCAGACAGGGTTTCTCTGTATATCCCTAGCTGTCCTGGAACTCACTCTGTAGACCAGGCTGGCCTCAAACTCAGAAATCCGCCTGCCTCTGCCTCAAACTCAGAAATCTGCCTGCCTCTGCCTCAAACTCAGAAATCCGCCTGCCTCTGCCTCAAACTCAGAAATCCGCCTGCCTCTGCCTCCCAGAGTGCTGGGATTACAGGCGCGAGCCACCACCAACCGGCCTAAAATGGAGATTCTTAAGCCATTAACAATGGTCTCATTTGTATAATTTTTTTTTTTTTTTTTTTGTATTTGCAGTGTTCTGAAATATCTCTTACATTTTAAGAGACTGAAACTTTAGCCAGGCCGTGGTGGTGCACGCCTTTAATCCCAGCACTTGGGAGGCAGAGGCAGGCAGATTTCTGAGTTCGAGGTCAGCCTGGTCTACAGAGTGAGTTCCAGGACAGCCAGGGCTATACAGAGAAACCCTGTCTCGAAAAACCAAAGAGAGAGAGAGAGAGAGAGAGAGAGAGAGAGAGAGAGAGAGAGAGAGAGAGAGAGACTGAAACTTTTGCTGGACCTCACAGCCAAAGTTAATAACACACTTTGAGGTCACTTAAGACTGTTATCCTACAACCTGTCCCTATGAAAACAACGTGATAACCTATCTTACTTGCTTTGGATTCCCATGTAACTGACTTTTACAGCCTAAACTACAACATAGATGTGTTCTCAAATTCTGTACCTTTCCATACCCTGACCCAGAGTTGAAAAAAATCAGTCAATGGGGACTGTTGAGATGGTTCAGTGGTTAAGCACACGAACTGCAGAGGACCAAGTTCTCAGCGTGGAGTGACATGCAGACATACACACAGGAGAAAACATTCATACACAAAATAAAATAAATCTTTTTGTTAAAAAAAAAATCTTAACCTCTCCTGGAGGGCCTGGGGAGATGGTTTGTTGGTTTAGAGCACTGACTGCTCTTCTAGAGGATTCAAGTTCAATTTCAGCACCTACAGGGTTGATGGAGACCTGCTAAATTGTAGTTCCATGAGATTTGATGCCCTTTTCTAGCCTCGATGGACACCAGGAATACACATGATGCACAAACATGCATGCGCTCAAAACACCTACACACATAAAAACATAAAATAATTTTACAAATTAAAAATGAATACTTAGAGTTTAATCACTGTAAAGGGACACCATGACCAAAGCAACTCTGACAAAGGCAAACATTTCTTTGGGGCTGGGCTACAGTTCCAGAGGCTCAGTCCATTATCATCATGGTGGGAAACATGGCGTCATGCAGGCTGGAGGAGCTGAGAGTTCTACATATGGATCCTAAGGCTGCCAGGAAAAGTCTCTCTTCTGCACTGGGCAGAGCTTGAGCACAGGAGGCCTCAAAGCCTGAGTACACAATGATGCACTTCCTCCAGCAAGGCCACACCTCCTGACAATGTCATTTCCCATGGGCCAAGCATATTCAAACTACCCCAAGTACTTAAGAGTTCTGGTGACGTTCTGGTGAGTTCACTTCTATACTGAGTGTGACCAACATATAGTAAACCCTAGTGCAGGTTAGCTCATTAACAGTTATCCTGTTTTTTCAGTATCCACCTATGTCAACAATTACAACATACACCCCTATTTCATGAATGACAATGAAAGGAACTCACTCCCAATTAAACAATAAACAATGTTTTTGTCAGTTTGGATCTTGAACATACCCCAAAGACTCATGGCAGAGGCTTTGTTCTCAGTGTGGTATACTGGGAGGTTGTGAAATCTTTGACAGATTGGGACTTGGAGGAGGTCCTTAGGTCATATACCTATAAGAAGATCATGGGTCTTTGGTCGACCTGCTAAATTGTAGTTCCGTGAGATGTGCTCTTCTTGCTCTTTCGCTTCCTGATTATGAAAAATAGAAAGTGGTCTGCTCTACCATATGTCCTCCACCGTTGCCACCCAACATCCCAACTGGAGGCCTCAAATCTGTAGGTCCATCCGACCATAGGCTAAATTAAAAATAAACCTTCTCATGTATTCCACGTGGAGAGAAACAAGTGGAGACAAGGCATGATTTCTTGCTTAAGGCTTGACCTTTAATGAATCTCTCCAAAGATAAATAGGCAGGGCAAGACCCTCCCCCGAAGGCTGGAAACTGGTTCTGCTTGTTCTGCAGGAGGCTGGAGTCAGTTGGCTGGGCTGCTATTCTTTGAGAACAATGGGTCAGATCCTCAAGGGCTGAGGGAGGTCACATTCTTGTCTCCCCCATTGAGAGATAGAATAACAGGTGTATTCCATCACACCCTGTGCTGGCTAGTCTTATGTCAACTTGTTACAAGGGAGAGTTATTTGAAAGGAGGGAAACTCAAATGAGAAGATGCCTCCACAAGCTCCCCCTGTAATGCATATTCTGAATCAAAGATCAATGAGGGAGGCCCAGCCCATTGTAGGTGGAGCCATCCCTGGGTTAGTGGTCCTGGGTTGTGTAAGAAAGCAAGCTGAGCTTTCTTGGGGAACAAGCCAGTAAGCAGCACCCTCCACAGCTTTTGCATCAGCTCCTGCCTCCAGGTTCCTGCCCTGTTTGAATTCCTGTCCTGACTTCTTTTGATGATGAATTATAATACAGAAAAGTTGCCTTCATCCACTTCACAGCCTCATAGAAAAGTAAGACAAATAAATAAACCCTTTACTTCCCAAGCTGCTTTGGTCACCATGTTTTATCACAGCAGTGATAACCCTAAGATGCACCCTGTTTATACACACTAAACAAGCAGTGTGCCAACTGAGCCACATCCCCAGTCCCAGTGGTGCAGCATTTATTAAAAAGTCATCTCAATTGTTTCTAGGATTCACAACTAAACTCCTGGCATCTGTTTTGCAAGCAGAACGGCAACCCAACTCAACATGTGATACCAACAATGTAATTGATTCAGTTGTAGTGATGAAAATCTGAACAGCTAATGACCATGCCGGCAGACATCTGCGTTTTTCTTTAATGTATAACTGCCGCCTGGCTGACAATAATTGTAAACATATCCTGATTTAAGAGATGGCAAAGTGAATGATGAAAACAATTAGTCTTAGATTTTTTTTTAAAGACTAATTCACTTTGCTTTGTTTTGTTTTACTTTGTTTTGTTTTTCTGGTAAAAAAAAAAAAAATCTTATGTGGGGGCTGGAAATGGCTCAGGGGTTAAGAGCACTGACTGCTTTTCCAGAGGTCCTGAGCAACCACATGGGTCCTCTGAAGGGACACTCTGATGTGGGTTTTCTTAAGATGGCAGATTAATCCTTAAAAGGAAGACATGGTGAACATGGACTCTTTCCAGAGGTGGGGGAATAGGATTGGGTGGTGGATGAGATCAGGGAGTTGTAGGTTTGACATGTGACATCAAAGGTGGCCTTGGCAAAGTTGTCCAGCACAGCACGCCACCTCTTGCTGATGTGTAACAGTCAATGGTCTCAGCAGCAGCTTCCAGGGCCTCTGGCAGCAAAGATGAAGCACACCAGCAAAGCCCATCACCTTTCATGGCCTAACAATCTTCTTCCCCAGTGACTCTCTACACAAGGATAATGAAGAGCTGGACCAAGATGGTGGCTCCTTGGATGGCAGAGGCTACTTCCTCACAGTGCTTAACACCAGGAGCAACCTGATGTAGTCCTAGGGAACAAAAGGCCTGAACCTGGTCCACTGACCAGTCCAAGTCTGTGTGCTAGCGAGATCTTTAGAACCTTATCTTTTAGGGTTGCTCCAGGGGGGAAAAAAAACCAATGATCTCAAACTCCTTTGACTGGCGAGAAGTACAGATCAATTTCCTCCAGAGAGTTGACCAGGTGGCCCAGCTGAGAGATCCACTCCCTGTCTGCAGCGGTGCCTTCATCCACTCCACAGTTCTCGCCGGGGGCCATAACCATGGCCTCTGTGGCTCTGGTGCCTGGGTCCTCAGGTCCTCCTGGCCACCAGCTGCACCAACTCCATCCCCCATTACTGTTTCTCCAAGAAAGAAGAGTTTGTTCTATGACAAGATCTTGCTGTGTAGATCTGACAGGCATTGAACTCGTAGAGATCCTCCTGCCTCTGCCACTGCCACCTGGGTGCTAGGGTTAAATGGAACACCACTACCCTGGGCAAGAATTTGTGAGATTCTAATAAACTCAGAAGACAAGTTTATTAAGTCTAAACTCTGCTTTTTTCTTTTTATTAACCAAATGTTCTCAAACAAGCAGCTGACACAGGATGTTTGCAATGAACAGATATTGCTGTAAATTTTGAAGACAAATGTTAAAGTTGTCACTATTTGTGACTACTAAAAAGAAATCATGTTCAGAACTTCCAGCCAAAGCTATGCACACACTTTCAAAAGTCCACACCTATAAGGGCAGGAAGGATGCAAACAAGACTGAATCCAACCTTTCTTCATCATTCCTTACCTCTGAGTTTCATCCTGTCAACTCAAACAAACAAACCAGAACCTCCTCTGTTGATAATAAACATTTTTAAGCAAAGTTTATTTCACCTTTAGGAAAATTCACTTTAAAATTTCCCATCCTTGCCAAAGAAGTCTGACTTCCTGCACCATCCACATCTTGGCGCCAGTTCCATCCTTTAGGCTGGGAGTCACCAGGAAGTCACTAGGAAGTCATCAGGAAGTCACCAGGAAGTCATCAGGAAGTTCCCCTCCTTGACCTCTATGTCTGCTGTTTTTCAGTTCTGAGCTTCGAAGCAGAGTCCAGTTGTGTGTGGCTCTTTTGTGGGTTGTCCATGGACTGACTCTTACTGCTGAAGTCACCCAGTTGGCCTCCTGGGAATCACATAAGATGGCCTCAACTTTGTGTCTGGTGGCTGTCCCTTTTGTCAGTTTGTCTTTCCTCTCCCCACGTAATGACCATTCAGCAATGAGTCTTGGTTTCTTTTCTGATAGTGACCAGATAGAAATAAAGAGTAGAAACCCTTCAGAACTCTTTTATTTTTCACTAAGCAAAACATATTTAATAGGAAAAAAAATCACTTCTTTTTTTTTTTTTTTTAAAAGTGTCCTTTCGTGCTAAGGTGTATACACACAATGTATGGGTTAAAATAGGCAGCTGATGAGAATTTAATATCCCCTTCAGAACTCTTAAGATCCTCAACTAAGAACTGAAACAATAATAGTGCTGTACAAGTCTGTTGGCCAAACCATCACCAGAGAAGCCCAGATTAAAGCATGGAGAGAAACTGACGGTCTTCTGGGAAGAGGACCAGAGTCACAGTGCAATGGCAATACATTCTATGAGGGGAAAAATGTGTGGCTATCATTTTATATACAATGTCACACTTCAATATTGATCTACAACATCCTGGCTTCAGCACGTATGACATTAGTAACAGCACAAAATGGCAGACTAGACAGGTAATAGTTACCTAGGTCTTAGCATTCTACCTAGGCCTTAACAAAAGTAAGATAAAAAAAAAAAATAAATAAGATTTACTAATATAGCCAGGCATGGTGGCACATGTCTTTAATCCCAGCACTTGGGAGGCAGAGGCAGGTAGATCTCTATAAATTCAAGGCCAGTCTGGTCTACAGATTGAGTTCTAAGACAACCAGGACACTGACTGCTCTTCCAGAGGTCCTGAGTTCAATTCCCAGCAACTACATGGTGCTCACAACCATCTGTAATAGGATCTGATGCCCTCTTCTGGTGTGTCTGAAGACAGCTGCAGTGTACTCATATAAGTAAAAAACAAATAAATCTTTTTAAAAAAATAATAAATAAAAGGAGTTCTATAGGACAGCCAGGGCTAAAAAGAGAAACCCTGTCTCAAACAACGATGACAACAACAACAACAACAACAAACAATCAAATAAGGAGTTCTAGTATGAAATAAATCTTTGTGCCATTTTATTACTGTTGTATCTATATGTTTGTTTGTTTGTTTGTGTTATTTGGGACTTCATTTGTTTATAAGCTAGTCTGGCCTGAAATTTTCTATGTAGCTCAGGCTGACCTGGAATTCATGACGATCTGCCTGTCTCAGCTGGCTGAATGAGTGGATCACAAGTATTAGCCATCATAGCCACTTTGTGTTCTTTTCATTCATTTTAATTTTATTTGATTATAGATGACCTTGTTGTTTGTTTGGGGGGGGGGGGGTTTAGACAAGGTCTCACTACATAGGTTGCCTGTCTTAGAACTCTGTAGACCAGAGTGGCCTCAACTCACAGAGATCTGCCCGCTCTGCCTCCCAAGTGCTGGGATTAAATGTGTGTGTGCCACCATGCCAGGCAAACTTGCTTTTACTTACCTGCCTCATTGTCATGAAATAAAATAATCCTGGAGCCAGTAATAAGACTCAAAAGGTAAAAGGCATTTGCCATGCAAGCTCGACTACCTGACTAAGGGTAGAAGAATCAACTCCTGAAAGCGGTCCTCTGACACACATGTGCTACGACATGCACAGAGCTGCCATCACACATCATACATACACTTTTAATGATGAGTTAATGCATAATATTTCATGTATATGAAAGTAATTGTTATAGAAACACTGTTTTAAATTATGTTGTCTGTTATGTTACTTATCGTATTATATATATATTATATTGTTATACTATACATATAATTTTGTGTTATAATATTGGGACAACTTTGGAGCAAAGGCCTATCTGACCCTACTGACAGACATCCTGATGAGCAAAAATGCCATTTTCTTTGACCTGTGCAGACTTTCTCTAGACTCTACTTCAGAGTAAAGCTATTAGTTCATAGAGTGCACACATTCTTCAATTCCAGGAGTAATGTTCTCCATAACAGTTCCATTACTTCATGTTTCTTCAAGAATACATAGATATTTTCCCAATTGTGTATGAAAATGGATCATTCATTCAAAATTCAAAATAAGAGTGTCGAGTTTCTTATCCCCTGATGTGAACCCCCACTTGTCCAGTTGATCTTGCTCAGCGTTTGCTTGTCCTTCCCTTGGTTTCTGCTTTATTTATTTGCCCAGAGCACAGACCTCAGTGCAATATGAAGAACTGTGCCAGGCACCGGGAGGGAGGACACAGACAAGTGAGCACCTTCTCCACACTCAAGGCCTGCGAGCATTTCCTGCGGAACTCACTGCCACATCTACACCTTTACAAATTCATTAACTGGAAGAAAGAAAGTTAATCAGAATTTACATATTCTTAGCAAATTAACCCCCTCCTGCTTCTGAGACAGGAGTTCTCTGTGTAGCCTTGGCTGTCCTGGAACTCTGTAGACAAAGCTGTCCTCAAACTCAGAGGTCTGTTTGCCTCTCCCCACTCCACCCCAGCCCCACCCCAGAGCTAGGATTAAAGGTATGTGCCCCCCCCACACACACACCTGGTGAAAATTCACATTTTATAATTACAGTCTATTTATTTATTTAATTTTGGTGGTGGCAGTGTATGTGTGTGCCATGGCACACATCAACAGGCCAAAGCAAACCTTCTGGAGTCATTTCTCTCCTACCATGTTGGTCATAGCAATTGAACTCAGATCAATAGGCCTGCCAATGAGTCTACTGCCTGCTAAGCCATCTTGCTGGCCCCCAGCAAACTTACTTCTTTGTCGGAACTCATACATTATAATTTAAATAATTTTTCTTGAAATGAGAGAAAATTAATGTTACAAGTATGTAATTCAAGTGTTCCCCTTCCTAGAAGACTGTTTTCTTTTGTTTTTTTGTTTTTTGTTTTTTGTTTTTTTGTGTGTGTGTGTGTGGTTGTCAATATCCATTTCTGATTTGATTCTTTTTGTTTGTTTGGTCTTTAGAAGTGCAAATTATCGGTTCAACTATTCTCTCGGGCTTTGTTGGGTATCAGCCTCTGTGAAGGTCTGCCCCTGTATTCTCAATCATTAATTGCTGTGCCCGTGGGCCAGGCCAGCAGGATATGTAAGTGTTTGTCCTTTCCTGCCTGACCAAAATAAGAAAAGGCAAGCTGCCACAAAGGTGGAGTGGTCCTCAGTCTGACCAAAAGGCAACCCTAATCCTAACCCTGGCCTCCAGGTTCTCCCAGGATCCCTCAGTCCCCACCTGGCAAACCACGCCCTCTACACTGGACTTCCCAGCCCAGGGGCTCGGCTGGAATTCTTCCAGGGCTCTTCCCTATATAACCCAGACACTTAGTCTCTCTGTCCAACTTCTCTCCCTCTCCCTCTCCCCACACACCGGCAAGCGCTTTCTCTCTGTCTTTGCCCCTCCCTTCTGTCTCCCTTTCCTCCGTGACTTCCCTGGCCTCCTTCCCTGCCCGAGAGCAGTTTCCCAATAAACCTGCTTATATACACTGTAATGGGGCTTGCATTGGCTCATTTCACCGGCGCAGAGATAACGTATCAATTTTGTCAGACAGTACTGTCTACATGCTGAGTCTTATGGCCTTTAATAGTCCTTCCATCGTGGAGTTTGTATGCTAAGGCGGGGGTGGGGGGTGGGGGGTGGGGTATGGGGAGGGGGGACTACTAAGGTCTGGGGCCATTATGACAAAATGGAAAATCCCTTAGATCCGTGAGTAGTGTTAGAAAGTCTTCCTTTCAGGGGCTCCAGAGCCTTCCCATGCACCTTTGACCATTTTCAATCTGAAGGCCATTCTTTTTACACAGAAGAAAACAGCTAGAATCCAGCTTCCCTGTCACTTTACCATGTGACACAGTTGGCCCCAAGCATCAGACCTCCTGTCCTCCTGCTCTAAATGTGGCATAAAATTCCTTTGCCTCCACAGCCTTCTCTGCTCACTCGGGCGTGCCCGAGCGGCATCCTCTGTGCACCCTTGTCCTGTTTCCTTCTCTCTATCTTGTCTACCTTGTCTCTTAGGACCAGAAGCGGTCAGAACACACCCATTCTATCACATCGACTGCTTCAGGCACCATCTGTCTTCTATTCTGTCATTTTTAAAATTATGTAGCCAGAATTGAATTGTTGAGGACAGTTCACTTCTCTTGGTCACGGAATGTACAGTACAAAGCAAGAATAGGCACTTGGTAAATATTTAATGAGGGATAATATATGAGTAGAATTCTCATTTGATGCCTATCTTTTCTAAGAAATCCTTTTATTTTGGAGGGGAGGTTTTTTTTTTTTTTAAGCACTCTTTTTTTTTTTCTTTTTTTTAATTTATGAGTACACTGTCGCTGTCTTCAGATACACCAGAAGAGGGCACCAGACCCTCTTCTTACAGATGGTTGTGAGCCTCCTTGTGGGTGCTGGGAATTGAACTCAGGATCTCTGCATGAGCAGTCAGTGCTCTTAACCGCTGAGCCATCTCTTCAGCCCCAGGGGAGGTTCTTTTTTTTTCTTTTCTTTTCTTTTTTCTTTCTTTTTTTTGTTTTTGTTTTTGTTTTGTTTTGGGGGGGGTTGGGGGGTTCTTTTTTGATTTTTTTGTTTGGTTGTTTGGTTGGTTGGTTGGTTGGTTGGTTTTTCAAGACAGGGTTTCTCTGTGTAGCCCTGGCTGTCCTGGAACTCACTATGTAGACCACTCTGGCCTCAAACTCAGAAATCCACCTGCCTCTGCCTCCTGGGGATTACAGGCATCTGACACCACCGCCCGGCAGGGAGGTTCTTTTTAAAGACAGGATCTCATGTAGCCCAGGCTAGCCTTGAACTCCTTATCCTACTGCATTTTCTACTCCCCAGTGCTCCCCAGTGCTTGGTCACAACTTGTACTACTGTGCCAGCTACATTTCTTTTAAAATAACTTTCAAGACAAACCTGGCTACTCCTATTGTTGGCTTACAGACAATTCTACTAGACTCCTCCTCCTCCTCTTCCTCCTCCTCCTCCATTTCTCCCTCTTTCCCCCTCCTTCTCTTTCCTCCCACCCCCTTCTCCTCTAGTGTGTTCGCACATGTTCACAGCTGGTCTCTCTTCCTGTCCTCCTCTGTCCCCCCTCTTCCCTTCCCCCACAATAAAATACCAGATTGGGCTAGAGAAATGGCTCAGTGGTTAAGAGCACCGACTGCTCTTCCAAAGGTCCTGAGTTCAAATCCCAGCAACCACATGGTGGCTCACAACCATCCATAATGAGATCTGACTCCCTCTTCTGGAGTGTCTGAAGACAACTACAGTGTACTTACATATAATAAATAAGTAAATCTTTAAAAAAATAAAAATAAAAATAAAATACCAGATCTGTGATTTCTCAGAGGGACACCTTGACAGGAGCCTGCCAGGTACTCCAGATACCCTGGGTACTCCCTTATTCCTGCCACCGGCACCGCCATCACTTTACATTTTGTAACACCTATTGTCATAAAAATTATGACAATCCTAACTTTAGATTCCATCTCCACCCTGTGCTCCTGTTGATACTCCTCGTAGCCTGTGCACTCCTCGAAGCCCATAGAGCCTGATGCCTCTCACACCTGCATACTGGATTGTTTTCTTGGTCATGGAGAGCATCAGAATTAACAACCAGAGACAAACATTTTGAAGGGATATTTTGTGTTCTAAAATATGAAGTAGATCTTCTGTGTTAGGAGATAATTTGAAAGGGATCCAACCCTACCCCCTGCTTGTATCTTGTGCGAGAACTTCTGCTTACTCTTGTTCTAGACAGGGTCACCTATGCCAGTATGATGAGGAAACATTTATTTCCTGTCCGTCCCCATAAGATGCATGAGGCTGCTATGAATTCATCACTGTTGCCTCTAGGAAAGCCACAAGGCAGAGACAACCCCCTTTCCCCAGCATTTGCTCAACAGCCCAGCTGTCCCAGAAACGCCTAAGCTATGAGCTGTGGCAAAACTCACCAGAAACACTTGTGGCCAGCTCTGGGCCCAGAACCAACAAAACCATGAGAGAAAGCCGCCTTCAGGAGAAGCCAGAGAGAACTGTGGGTGATATCTGCCTCTTATTTGGCTTTTTAAGTTCCAGAACCCTCCAAACCTTCCTCAGTCACCTGCTTTCTTCTGCCCCTAACTTATCATAATCTAAAAGCAAAAACCAATGTGGGCTCTCAGAGACTGAGCCACCACCCAGAGAGCATGCACGGGCTGGACCTAGGCCCCCACCAATGCAGCAGATGTGCAGCTCCATCTCAGGTGGGTCCTGAACAATTGGAGCAGAAGCTATCCCTAAAGCTGTTGCCTGTGGAATCTGCTCCCCTAACTCCTTCCTTGCCTGGCGTAAGTGGGAGAAGAAGCACCTAGCCCTGAAGAGACTTGATGTGCTGGGGAGGGGACCAGGGGAGGGACTCTGTTCTCTCAGAGGAGAAGGGGAGGGGAGAAGGGTGAAGGGACTGTGGGAGAGGAGGGGGAGAGACAGCAATCTAGATGTAAAGTGACGAAACGAAAAATAAATTTTAAAAAGAGATTAAACAAGCAAAAACAACAACAAAAACAGTGTTCCTATCCAAGAAAGCAGATAAGTCCAGTGGTAAATGCAAAAAAAAAGAGTTTTATTTATTTTTTTATTATTTATTTTTTATTTTTTTGTTTTTTTGTTTTTTTGAGACAGGGTTTCTCTGTGTAGCCCTGGTTGTCCTGGAACTCACTCTGTAGACCAGGCTGGCCTCGAACTCAGAAATCCACCTGCAGCTGCCTCCCAAGTGCTGGGATTAAAGGCGTGCACCACCACTGCCCAGCTATTTATTTTGTATAAGTATTATTTTGTCAAATTAAGGTTACTGATAATTCCAAAGTCTTTTTTCTATTTGTACATTACTTTTTTTAAAAAGATTTGTTTGTTTGTTTATTTAAAGTACACTGTAGCTGTCTTCAGACACACCAGAAGAGGGCATCAGATCCCATTATAGATGGTTGTGAGCCACCATGTGTTTCTGGGATTTGAACTCAGGACCTCTGGAAGAGCAGTCAGTGCTCTTAACCGCTAAGTCATCTCTCTAGCCCTGTACATTACTTTTTAATGTTCTAGACAAAACTCAAAACAAATGAACAAAAAGAACTTTATCACTAATGTCATAGGAAAGTCTCTGGCTGACATACTAAATCCATTCATACAAAATGCCCACAATGAGGTGGAGAGCAGGGCCCTCTGTTTTGCTCTAGCATTTTAAGTTTAGTATTATCAGACATAAAAGTAAACATAAATCATACATTTGAAGCCGGGCATAGTGGCACACACCTTCAGTCTCAGCACTTGGGAGACAGAGGCAGGCAGATCTCTGTGAGTTCACATAATCATATCCATACAGTGAGTTCCAGGGCTAATGAAATCTGTCTTAAAAATCACAGAGGAGGGGGGAATGGAAAACATTTGCATGACTCTGTAGAAGGGCAATACTAATAAAAGACAAATTGATCAGAATGAAAAGGAAATGCAGTCTCAGCAATGTCCAAGCAGAAAAGACACAGGGATGTGCATTGGAGACCATTGTTGGCTAGCAAAGCAGCCTACATTTCCAGCGTGTTTCTACTGCCACCTGGTGGCGGCGTTGGGTCTGCAAACTTGGTAGCGTCTACACTAAGGGCATTTCCATTGCCTGTCTATTCATATCTCCAAGCTTGATCTAGTTGGAAGGGAAGTAAAATGATATTCTCAGCAGGGTTTGACAAGCCAACAGGTTAGTAACCCGGGAGGTCTTAACTCAGAGAAGAGGTAGACATCAAATTTCAGACATCCCCACTCATTCCACCAGTACATTCATTTGGAATTTGCCTTGTGCTAGACACTGCCCCAAGCTCCAGCAACGTAGTGGAGATTAAAACTAGAAGTCTGTGTCTTCACACTGGTGTTTATTTCAGCGCTTCTCACATCGGCCAAAATATGGAAGTAGCCAAGATGCTCAACAGCTGAGTGGAGAAAGGACATGTGCTGGGTACACAGAATGATGGAGTTCTATCCCACCATAAAGAACGATGAACTCACGTCATTTGCATGGAAGTGTACGGCACAACAGATCACACCATTAAGAAAAATAGCCTGGACAGAAAGACAAATAGCATGTGCAGATGGGAGTGAGCTACAGTGGGTGGAGAGAGAGTCTAGACAGAAGGGAAGGAGGACAAGAGAGAAGATGAGGAGCCGGGCGTGGTGGCACACACCTTTAGACCCAGCACTTGGGAGGCAGAGGCAGGCAGATTTCTGAGTTCAAGGCCAGCCTGGTCTACAAAGTGAGTTCCAGGACAGCCAGGGCTACACAGAGAAACCCTGTCTCAGGAAAAGAAGAAGAAGAAGAAGAAGAAGAAGAAGAAGAAGAAGAAGAAGAAGAAGAAGAAGAAGAAGAAGAAGAAGAAGAAGAAGAAGAAGAAGAAGAAGAAGAAGAAGAAGAAGAAGAAGAAGAAGAAAGAAAGAAAGAAAAGAAAAGAAAAAACTAAAAGAGAGTGGGGGGGCAGCACAGCACATTTTCTTCCTTGTGTATGTTGGGGACATAGAGATCCTTGTTATCACAGACAAGCACTAGAGAGACCAGAATGTTAACCACCCGGGGCTGTCTCTTCAAAGCAGGAGATGTACAGCCTGATTCCCATCCAGAAGACTGGGAATGTGTGTAGGCATACATTTTTGCAACCTACTTTTAATAAGGGTTCAACCTCTCCTCCAGCCCACCACCCAGCAGAAGGAGTGGAAGGGAAAGTTATTAGGATATGTGGAAGTGGACCTGTTCAGTAATAGTTCTTTGGAGGTGAGCTTGATCTTCTTGGGCAGCAGTTCAGTCCCATAGCAGACACCAACTATGACTCAGCAGCTGCAGACCAGGCCTCTAGGCAGGCGTATACCAGGTACAAACCGGCCACTAGAGTCCAGTCCTTTCAGCAAGCAGACACCAGGCAGCTGTAATTCAATCCTGAAGAAACCACTAGGCTTGCCAGCCTGCCTGAGGCAAGGCCGCTGAAGCAGAGAGCTGCTGCAGGAACCTCAGGGGCAGCTCTTGGGCGAGCTCCTCTCAGCGGCCATCCTAGGCATCACAAGTTGAGCTCAACAATGCTATGTAAGGGGAACCAGTATATCCTTGCTATTAGCAAAGAATATCGAGGCAGGCAAGGCTCAGTGCCCGTCTCCCACTGTCTGTGGGGTCGTATTTATGCTCCTCCACCTAGAGTCCTTTCACGGGGCTGGAGAGGCGCTCCGAGGTTAAGAGCACTGATTGTTCTTCTGGAGGTCCTGAGTTCAAATCTCAGCAACCACATGGTGGCTCACAACCATCCATAATGAAGACTCCCTCTTTTGGTGCGTCTTAAGATAGCTACAGTGTACTTACATATAATAATAAATAAATCTTTTTTTTTAAAGTCCTTTCACATATCAGCTATATCTAAACATTCTTTCCCCTGTATCTGCTTCAGGAAAACAATCTTACAATCTTTCTTTCTCGCGCTCTCTCTCTCTTTTTTTTCTGAGACAGGGTTTCTCGGTATAGCCCTGGCTGTCCTGGAATTCACTTTGTAGAGCAGGCTGGCCTCTAATTCAGAAATCCACCTGCCTCTGCCTCCCAAGTGCTGGGATTAAAGGCGTGCGCCACCACTGCCTGGCCCAGAAAACAATCTTTCATGTGTTTGCTTTAACAAGACATCCTTTCACCAGTGTGCCCCAGTAAACCATCATTTGCCACAACTAACTTCCCAAAGAACTAGAAGTTCCCATTTCAGATGTGGTTTAATTGCCTGGTGACCTCTGTGCTATCCTTAGGACAAGACTAGCCTGGCTCCCCCAGACAGTTATGTTTATCTCCGGTATCCTCCCAGACTGTTATCTTGAGCCCTGTTTCTCAATCACTCTGTAGCATCTGTTCTTGGAGATGTGAGCTTGTACTTTAAGAAAGGGAGCAGAAGTGATTTATAGCCTGGTGACCTCTGCACTGTGACTGAAACCACGCCTCCCCCAGAGCTTTAAAATAGTTTCCATAGTCTATTGAGGTTTGGTCTTTTGCTATGCTAAATACTGGTTGCTCTGGAGACCAGGTGTAGATCCAGGTGATGCTAAGTGACTTTGCCTCGGGGTTTAGTACTCCAGAGTTTAGGGTCAGAGGAGAATGAGGTGAAGAGAGAAAATAGAGAAGCTACCATGGGGTGGTGGCACACACCTTTAATCTCAGCTACACAGAGAACCCCTGTCTCAAAAAAAGCCAAACAAACAAACAAACAAACAATAAAAGAATCTTAAAATAATGGCCATGTAGATTGGTTAATTGGAGTTAAGAGCAGCCCTGAAGAAACATGACAATTTGTATAATGGGATTACTGGCTGGGAAATAGACATAACTGCACAGAGGATAGACATCTGTCCAGCTCTTGTACTGATTAAAGCTTATGAAAAATAGAAAGGTTGTACACTTGTATCTGGGAACTAAATAATCTAAGGTGAGGTAGAAACCCTGGATTGAAGTTAAATAATTTATGCAACAGTAGTCAATCTACAGAACCCATTTTCATGGAAGAGGTCACACACTTTACAAAGATTTCATTGTAGAACTGCCTTAGGCTTTGTGATACAGGAGGGACTGAGTTAATTATCAGGAAGTAGTTTTCTAAAATTGTGCTGCGTTTAAATATGCCTAAAATAAATTGCCTGAAGTCAGACTCAAGGAGTTGTTTTTTTTCTGAACCAACTCCAGCTACTGAATCATGTTGAACCAGATTTCCTTCTGGCCTCAAGTGGATCAATACTCTGCTGGTCTCAGTGGTCACAGATTCACCCCTTCCCCCATATACATATGGAACAGACTGGCGCGAGCATAGCGCACATATGTGTGTGTGTGTGTGTGTGTGTGTGTACAGGTGAAGGGAGTTGGGACTTTTCAGAATCCATAGTTGAAGCAGCAAGCAGACTTAGAGCCCGGGCATGCCGGACAAGCTTGAAGCAAGGTTGTGGTTGAGCCATTCCACAAACAGACCGGCCATAAAAGATATGGGGCATGCCTGGGCAATCTCCTATGGGTCATACACCATCTGGACTGGAGTCTCCTGTCTCCTGTCCTTTGGATGCAGTTAACTAATGTCAAAGTGACCTTCCTGCTAACAAAAATAAACCACCCTCCTACATTGCTGACAGCCTGATCTGGCTGTCCTGGAACTCACTCTGTAGACCAGGCTGGCCTTGAACTCAGAAATCTGCCTGCCTCTGCTTCCCAGAGTGCTGGGATTACAGGCATGCACCACCACCGCCCTGCTAAAGTAAGGATTTTTTTTTTTAAGTGAAATTAGCCCAGTGGTTGTTTTGGGTTTTTTGTTTTGGTTTTTGGTTTTTTTGGGGTTTTTTTGGTTTTTTTCAAGACAGGGTTTCTCTGTATAGCCCTGGCTGTCCTGGAACTCACTCTGCAGACCAGGCTGGCCTCAAACTCAGAAATCCTCCTGCTTCTGTCTCCCAGAGTGCTGGGATTACAGGCATGTGCCACCACTGCCCGGCTAGTGGTTATTTTTAATGCATACAATAGGGCCACTTTTTTTTCCTCCCGAGACTGGGTTTCTCTGTGTAGCCCTGGCTGTCCTGGAACTCACTCTGTAGACCAGGCTGACCTCGAACTCAGAAATCCTCCTGCCTCTGCCTCCCAAGTGCCAGGATTAAAGGTGTGCGCCACCACCGTCTGGCTTTAACACTATTTCTTAACAGATAGTACATGAATAGCAGGGTAAGTATTTAGCAATGAGCTCTCTGAAAGAAAAAGGAAGAAAATTGATTTGTAACATTTGCTGATATTCACAACATAAATCTTCCTGTTGTGGCTGAGTCCAAACCATTAAGAGTTAATAACTAGGTCTCTGACATTTCTGATAGCTTCTCTTTTTGTATCCTAGGTAGACCTGGAACTCCCAATAATCCTTCCTTCTAGACTTCTAAATGGTGGGATCACAGGCACAGATCACCACACCCAACAAATTAGACCTATTTTAGGTCTTTGTGAATTCATTATTTGTGCAGGTGTTCCCTATCTTTTTAAGCCAAGAAGTATGGATACTAATGTTGCCAAACAATGTATTTCCCCAATTTATTTTTATTTATTTACATGTTTTACAGTGTTGAGGACTAAACCAAAGGTCTAATACAGCAAGAGGTGCTAGATAATTTTCTGTCAACTTGGCACAGATAAAGTCATCTGAGAGGAGGGAACTTCTTTTTTTTTTTTAAGATTAATTTATTATATACACCGTGTTCTGCATATATATCTGCATGTCAGAAGAGGCTGCCAGATCTCATAAGAGAGAATTGAACTCAGGACCTCTGGAAGAGCAGTCAGTGTTCTCAACCTCCAGCCCCACCCCCATCCCCAGAGAACTTCAATTAAAATGCCTCCAGCTGTGGTGGGAGCTTGAATTTTTATTCCCAGAAAAGTTCAGAAGGCAGAGGCAGGCAAATTTCTGTGAGTTCCAGGCCAGCCTAGACCACAGAGGGAGTTCCAGGACAGCCACGGCTACACAGAGACACTGTCTTGAGGTTGGAAGCAGAGAAGAGCAAGAAACTTTTCAGTAACCCCATCCGTGTATATATTATGTCAACTTTGAAAAGGGCAAATATTGGGGATGAGGAAAGCTCAGCTGGAAAAGTGGGTTTGTTTGGTTGTTTTTTGTTTGGTTGTTTTGTTTTTGTTTGTTTTGCTGGGCAAGCAAGACCTGAGTTCCATACCCAGAAAGAACAAAAAAACAAAAAACTCAATAACAAAAGCCCACAGGCAAAGCCAGGCGATGACACTGGCCTTTAATTCCAGCACCGGGAGGTCAAACAGACCGAACAGCAGGCTCTAGAAACCCGCCAATCGCCAGCGCCAAGCAGACACAAAGCCTCCCAGGGCAGAGGCGGGGCTCGTGACGTCATCACAGATCCGCCCCTTGACGTCAGGCGCCGGGGACACCAGGAGGTTTCTGGCGGCCCCGGCGCCATTTTGCCTGAGCGTGCGAGCTGGTGGGAGTGGAACGCATCGGCCGTTGTAGCCGTCGCCTTCTTCCTCCCCACAGTCCAAACAGCGCGGTGACTAGGCCGTCGGCCCTCGAGCCGAGACATATTTCTTATTTAGTTGTCGGGAGCGCCTGGCCGACATGAGTGATGTAGAGGAGAACAACTTCGAGGGCAGAGTGAGTACAAAGCCGCGGGAGCCGTCTTCGGCGGCGGCCCGATGCTCCGGGGCTCGGGGACGAGCGCGGTCGGTCGGGCGAGGTTGTGGGGCCGCAGGAGCAGCCTTGAGGGCCACCGCGAGCGCGTCACGTACCAAGATGGCTTCGGGGTCCCCCTGCCTGCCCAGATGCCCCACTAGCCCGCAGCGCTCCTTTCTGGCGTCTCGACTGGTACCTGGCCTGGTCCTATCCTCTCCTGTCGCTCCCTTTCCTCCCAGCTTCCCATCTCTGCTTCGAGGTGCGGGTCCCCGGCGCGGTGGGGCAGGAGGCGGCGGGGCGCTCCCTCCGGCCGGATAGTGGTAGGTGCTTCCTGCGGTGGCATCTCGGGCCACCACCCCTCCCTCCGGCCATCGCAGCGGGGTCTCGGGGTCGGAAGTGCGCGGGGCTGTTGTCCGGGCGGGGAATCGCTGGCGCGGACTAGCTGGGGCCTGTGTCTCCTTGGCTCTCTGTTGCAGTGAGCGGCCGCGTCTCCGTCGGAACCGGCGGCGTTGCGTCTGTAAAGGCGAAAGCCTTGAGGTTGAAGGTGGGACGAGCCCAGTGAAGTGGTTGGTCAACGACCGCAGCGACCCTTAAGAGTCCTTAAGACGAGAGCTGGGAAGGGAGAACTACGCAAGAGCCTTTTCCCTTAATGTCCTCTTCCCTTTTGCTTCTAAATGACTGGAAATGCAGTAACGCCTTGTTTTTTCTACTTGCTAGATGTTGGGTTCTTTATGTCTCAACTTCTAAAGCTTTCCTTCCTGTGACCATTCATCTGAAAACTCCTTTGCAGGTTTTTATGACTAAACTGCCAAGACATCTCATTTTAAACCTTATGTAACTGAACTAATTTTTTTGCCTCAGTTTTCAAAGAAGAGGGCTAATCAGAGTTAATTCAAAAGATTATCTGAAATTTACAGACCCTCCCTCGTGTTTCTTACCCATTCCCCAGGAAAGCTCAAGGCTTTTCGTTATTTGAGGTCCTGTGAATATAAACAGTATACTCAGCCTAAGTATGTTAGAACGCTACCGGGTTTTGAGTTTTATTCCGAAGTTACCCTAGTATTGTAAATTTAATGGAGGTGAGTCCTGGTAAAACCTTGGAAGGAAAAAAAAGGGAAACAAAAGTCCCTTGGGGCTCGAGGTCTGGCTGTTATATTGGTATTCTAGTGGAGGAGGGGGCGGGTGGAGAAAAAACGCTCGAGGGGTTTGCTGAAGGAAAGAATTTGTCCCTTTTGGAAGCTAGGGATTTAGACACCTGTACTCTGTCAGTCAAGTCATACAGTCAGTTAGGGTTTTACTCTTGAGAAAAGAGGGTGTGATTTGTTTGTTTTTTATTTTTATATTTTACACTAGGGCAAGATCATAACTACGATTAACTTTGATTGGATTATTTGAATGAATTTTGCAGACAATGTAGTTGTACCCGCTTACTGTTTTTAGGATTGTTTTGTCATACTAACAACTTTTAAGATCACAAAGTAAATATTTGCAGGTAGTTGTATTACTTGTAAAACTACTTAAGTAATTAGGAAAAGACGCTTGGGCTTGGGGGTTTTGGGTTGTTCCTGGTTTGGTCTGTGGGATTTGCACCAGTATTGCTCTGATATCTCTGATTGCTGCTCTGGTTCTCTAACTTGCCCTTTAGAAGGAGTGGTGGATAATTACCACCTTACTCACCCCAAAATATTTAAGATTCCTAGCCACATTTCAGTTAAGATTTATTCAGGTATTAACAACCTAGTTAACAGATAGGGACTTTTCTAGCTCCCTTTCTTCTGCCATTTGAAGTACAAAATTTTTTTCTTTTGACCTTTTACAGCAATACCTGTGGTTCAGTGTACATCAGCACCTTCAGGGTCAGTCACAGCTCTTTAAGATGCACCAGAATTGGTTTTGGGGTTTGGTTGGTTGGTTGATTGGTTTTTCCAGACAGGGTTTCTCTGTATAGCCCTGGCTGTTTTGGAACTCTGTATACTGGGCTGGCCTCCCAAAGTGCTGGGATTAAAGGCATGTGCCACCACTGCCTGGCGTTTTTTGTTTTGTTTTGTTTTGTTGTATTAAATTGTGATTGAACAGACTTGTAATTACTTTTATTCTTTTCCCATGTGTAGGAATTTATTGAGAAGATTCCATCTGATACATAAAATGAATGATTGCACTTTATCTTCAGGTGTGACAGCATGTTAATCCCGTCTCAGTAAAGTGGTTAGAATTAGGTGGAGTCGTCCTAGAATGGGCCAAACACTGAAGCTAAAATATATAAATATATCTGTGCTTACAACATTTTAGAGTTCAGCTTTTTTGGGTGCATTTTTATTTATTGCTTGTGATAATATAGCAAGGACTGGAGTGCTGTCAGCATTTTAGAAAGAACCACCCAGGAGGTGCTGCTGTTGCACACCTAAGCACTTGGAAGTCGGAGGCAGGTAGATCTATGAGTTTGAGGCTACTCTGGTCTGCTGAACAAGTTCCAGGAGAGCCAGGGCTACATAGGGAAAAAACAAAACAAAAGAAGAAGGTGCTGGAAAGATAGTTTAGTGGTTAAGAACACTGATCAGGTCCTCCAGAGGACTCAGCACCCACGTGGCAGCCCACAGCTATCTGTAACTCCAGGATCCATCATTCACACCAACATATGTGCAGGCAAAACATCAGTGTGCATAAAATAAAAGTTAAAAAAAATATATAAAAGGAAAGAAGGGAAGAGAGAGAACAAGAATGAACCAGGACCTGGAAGACCACATAAGCCCCACTTTACTGTTCATTGTACATACATGATCCTGTATATGTTTAGGGTTTCTTTGTGAAGAGCACATTGTACTTATCTGTGTTGACCCACTAATAGTTTGCTAAAAGTATTATTCAAGCCATATTAGATTGTATACTTGGATGTTTTGCCTGCATGTATGTCTGTGCGCCACACATGTGCAATGCCTAAGGAAGCCAGAAGAGGAAATCACATCTGGACTAGGGTTGCAGATGGTTGTGAGCTACCAAGAACTTGCAGTCTTAATTTCAGGTGACTGCTGCTTTAAACCTGGGTTTAAAAACAAAAATACTGTCATCTAGTGTATTAGTACTGAAATAGTAACAGTTATATATGCAGCCAAGATAACAAAGGGTTTCGAATTCTAGGCTTAAGGATTCAGACTTAAATCCAGCATGCACTGAGGGCCACCTATGAGCTCCTCAGTGTGGAAGCTATGATCAAAGGACTGGCTTAGGAGCAGTAGAATGCAACTTGAATTATTTATGGCAGAAACCCCTTTCAAGGACTACAGGAGAATGATTGTGCCGTTACAAAAAAATAGACCCAGTGCTAGGTGTGCTGTGGCACATCATTAATTCCCAGCACATGGAAGCCAGAGGCAGGCAGATCTCTGATTTCCAAGTCTGCCTGGGTGTAGGTAAGGTCCTGCCCCCAAAACAATACAAATCCGGACAGGTCTGTAAACAATTTATTTGGTGCATGCACATGTCAGTTTAGCAAGATGTGTGGAAGATGTTTTGTGACAGGGTTTCTCTGCTAATCAAGCTCTGCTTACCTTAACTCTAGATCCTTTTGTTTCAGCTTCTCCTAGATACTGGAATTTACAGCTAGAGGCTACCACGCCCAGTGTTCTTTTGAAACTGGGAAAGAGGGAAGGGTGGCTCTGTTTGACTTTTCTCTCTTTCAGTATCTCACTGTTTACTCCTGGCTGACCTCAAACTCAGAGACCTATCTATCTGCCTCTGCCTCCTGAGTGCTGGCATCTTAGTAAAAATGATGAATTGTCTGCTTTATAAAACTTACACAAAGTTAAGAGTTTTGGTCTTAATGTCCTTTGTAGAAATTGAGAAGAATGTAGTTCTTATTCTGGCCTCTTAAAAACCCAATTTTTAAAAAAGCAATCCTAGTATGAAGTCTCCCTGCTATGGAATGATTTGTCAATAAAAGTGACAAATTAAACAAGTTTACCTGCATTAATTGGAATTAAAAGTTGTGTTTGTGTGCTCTGGAAGGTGGCTCAGTGAGGAAAGTACTTGCTATAGACCATGTGAAACTAAATTCTGAAGCCTGACACCTATGTAAGAAGCCAAGCGTGGCAGAGCATGCCTCTAATAATCCGAATGCAAGTAATAGAGCAAGATATCTAACCTTTCATGGGTATGTGAACATGTAAATATACACAATGTTGTATATATTCATATCTCAACAAATGGAAGACAAAGGGCTGTGCTTGCAACCCACCACTCTGGAAGTGATGTCCAGAGGATAACCATCAGTTTGAAATCAGCCAGAGACACAGCAAGACTCCGGTGCTGGAGGAATAGCTCAGAGATTAAGATCATGTAATTGCTTTTGCAGAGAACCCAGGTTCAATAGCCAGCACTCACTTGGCACCTCAAGTCCCAAGGGTTCAGGTCTTCTGGCCTCTGGGTGTGGCATGCATGGAGTACTCAGAAACATGCAGGCAAAACACACACACACACATAATTTATGTGCCAGGTGGTGGTGCACACTTTTAATCCCAGCATTGAGATGAAGAGGCAGGCAGATCTCTGAGTTCTAGGCCAGCCTGGTCTGCAAAGTTAGTTCAAGGACTACACAGAGAAACCCTGTTCAGAAAACCTAAACAAATTAAGAGGGAAGACTTTGTCTTAAAAAAAAAGTAGAGAATGGGAGGTGTTTCCTTCACTCTCCTTCACTCCTGGAGAATTGATTTACTGGCTTGTTTTTAAAACAGTTTATTTGGGGTTTAAGATTTTTATGAGGACTGGAGAGTTGGCACAACTGAAAGTACCCAGATATTTTCTTGCACTGGCACATGTAGCCCACGAGGACTTTAGCTCCAGTTTCCAATGTAACCAATGCTCTCTTGTAGGTTCAGTGTCATCGGAATGTAAGTGGTGTGCATAAATGCATATAACACAAAATGTTATTGAAAGTTTGTGTGAAATTTAGAAATAGATTTGTCATAGTGCTTTAGTTAAACCTCAGCACTTAATTTTTAAACACTTAGATTAATATACTTAAAGGCCACCTGTAATCCCAGCACTCTGGGAGGCAGAGGCAGGAGGATTTTCTGAGTTCGAGGACAGTCAGGGCTATACAGGGAAACCCTGTCCCGAAAAAACCAAAATCATATATATATGCATGTATGCTTAAGGGCATGGGTAGAGTGGAAACAAAAGAGATGGCTGAGTTTTAAGAGGGTTGCTGGTTCTCCAGAGGCCCTGAATTGGGCTCCCAGCAGCCATGTCTGCTAGCTCACAGCTGTCTGCAACTGCAGCTCCAAGAAATCCATCACCCATTTCTCCTTCTGCAGGCAACACATACACTAATACACACTACACACATGTGGACATAGGATTTTGAAGCTGGGCGTGGAAGCACATGCCTTTAATTCTGGCATTCTGGAGGAAAAGGTAGGCCTGGTCACATAGTGGAGTAACACAGGGGTTCCCTAAATGGAAGAAGGGAGTCAGTCTTTAAGTCTCTGGAATATTTAGTGCTTAAAGGTGCTTGCCACTAACCCTGACAGCCTGAGTTCAGTACTTCCAACCTCCAGGGTGGAAAAGGAGAACAGGCTCCTTCCTCCGCCTGCTTACTGAGACTCATACTACCACTCCAGTAAATAAGTAAATAGATTACATAAAAGGGGTAAAGCTAGCCAGACATTGTGGCCTGTAATTAATCAACCTGCCTAATCAGTCAGTCCCTCTTGAAAGGGACAAGAGGAACAGGAATTGAGGACCAAGTTAGGCTAATGGCTGCGCTGACTCAGACCTATTATCTGCACTGTGGTAGAATTGCTGTAAGTCTGGCTCAGTCGAGTTCCAGGTAGCCTGAACCAACAGGAATTCCTACTTTTAATTGTACAAATTTGCAAACTTAAAAAGAAAACTTAAAGCTTGGATTTTTTACATTTAAGATTTTCTTCACTGAAGGGTTCTTCTAATTTTCTAAATGAAAAAGGTAGGCTTTGGGGGAAAAAAGCAGTGCCTGTAACTATCCACAGTGCATGTCTGTAACTATAGATTTACGTGAGAAGTGCTAGGCACGGTGCTACATAACTAAGTCAGGCAAACTGCTTGTTAACTTAGTTTGTCAAGATTAACACGGCATGAGTAATCAGCAAAGTAGTTTCTTTGAACCTGGCTGAGTAAAAATGTTTGCTATTTTAAGTTGGTGCTCAGGAATCACGATCACTCTTTAATAAAAAAAAAAGTATGTTTCTATGCTGAGTGAAGACAAGTGAGTAGGACTGAAGTACAAGTGAGAAAATAGTAACAGGTTGAAGAAAAGGTTGTTGTTAAATACTAGGGAGGTGGAAGGCCAGGAGGAAATGGGAGCCGCGCGTGAACTTCTGTGGTCTGTGGCTTTCATGGGAGGCATTGGTAAGCTGCTCTGACAGGAAGAAAAGTAATTGTGGGCATCAACTCAGCTTCATGCGTGTTAAGAAGCCTCTCAAACAACGGAGCTAAATCCCCAGCCCTAAACTTTTTATACCAGCTATGATTTTATCAAAACATGTAAGCTGCCAGGGTACAGGCAACATTTAAAATTTTTACCAGAGGATTATAAATTTTACAGATATAAACTCTTGCCATGGTTATGAGGTTGATTGACAGTTATTAAGGCAGTTATGATAAAAGTTTTCAAAATTATTCCCAGCTTTAGAGAATATATAGACAGATGTTAGAGTTATCTACAAACCTTTATGGAAAGCACATTGACATCCTAGTGCATATGACAAGTATGACCTTAAATGAAGTTATAATTTGAAATTTTGAGCAATATATTGTTTTCTAGAGGTGCTTCTAGTAGCAACTTGGTTTGAGACTGGAAATGTTTGCTTTATTAGCCTAACTTCTTCTAATAAAAGTGTCCCCAATTGTAGACTGATGATGAGTAAGTACAGTATTTGGGCAGCCACAGTGCATTTTCTTCTCATTTTTTTTGCATATGATTTAAATTTGCTAGTTTATTTTTATGTAAATTCCAGCTTTATGAAGTATTAGGGAAGTAACAGGAAGTTTGTTTCACGTGATGTGCATAAGTTTGCTTTGCTTTATGTAATATTAAACACTGTGTTTTACATCTACAGTTTACTGAGCATCCTATTGCTTGTGGGTGTTCTGCAACAGTGTGGCCATAAGGCAAATGCCAAAACCTGTTTGAACTGCTAGCCTTCTGCTGGCCTCTTCCTGGTTTGTAGGACCTAAGGTAGCTTGAAGCCTATTTAGTGTTTCCTTTATAATATGTGGTATGGGCCAGTATGAGTCCTCTTACATGTTTCATTCAGCTGGGCAGCATATTGTAAAGGGGTGTCAAATATTGTAGCCAGGATACTAAGGAACTGTTAATATACCTTCAATAAGATAGCTTTTAAGAGCTGATTAGTCTAGTGGGATAAGTCCACCTTTTCCCAACATTTAATTTTTTTCTTCATTGTAATTTAAGTTCCGAAATCCTAAATAGTCTTAACAAGTGTTTTTGTTGTTGTTGTTGTTTTAATTTAAAATTAGCCAGCTGTGGTCATACATGCTTCTCAAAATAATGCTTTTGAACTGGGTGTTTAAGTCAGTGTTAAAGTGCTTACCTAGCATCCATGGAGAGTTGTGGGTTCAATCCCTAGCACTGCCAGAAACAAGAGAACACCTTCAAAATGTTTTATTTTAAAAGACATTCTTCTATGTAGTGATATTTTGTTACAACTCAAGATCTGAGACTTAAGTTTAAAATTAAAAAAAAATTTACTCTTGTTATTTAAGTCTCCAGAAAACATTTTGGAGGCCAGCTCTTGCTAGCTCGGGGGGTAAAAAGGCATTTGCTGCTATGTACTTTACAGCCTGAATTTTGAGTACCAATGGACTCTTAACAAGTTGCTTTATGTCCATGTGTGCACAAAATATGGACAAGGATGTGCACTTTTTGAGAGAAGTAATTTTTCAATAACAATACTTATTGAGGAGAAGCTTAGAGATTAAAAAAGGTATCTGGGCCCTTAAATTCTTGTCATGTTAGAGGGTTCACTAATCACTTAAGAGTAAATTTATGCTCTGGGGTTTTTGTTTTGTTTTGTTTTAAATCATAATAAAGCTAAAGGTTTATAGTACCTCAGAGCAAGACTTCCTGATGCCTAATTGTATAACCAAGACTGTGGTGCTTACATAAATGCTATTGTGACCACTACATAAATGTTATGCCTGAGGGCCTTTTTGTTGTTTTTAATGTACATTGGTGTTTTGCCTGTACTTATGTCTGTGAGGATGTCAGATTCTGGAGTTAGAGACAGTTGTGAGCTGCCATGTGGGTGCTGGGAATTGAACCCTGGTTCTCTGGAAGGGCATTCATTCATTCATTCATTCATTCATTCAGTGCTCTTAACCTGAGCTATCTCTCCAGCCCAGAGGGTCTGTTTTATAGAAAGGAAAGGTAACAGAAAAACATTGTCTTGGTTCAGATTTTGAACCAGCCCCTGAGACAAGCAAAATTAATAATTTTCTTTTTCTATAAGTAATATATTGCTCCAGGCTATTGTCTAGGCAGTTAAGAGTCTAAGATGTGGAAGACTTAACACTAGGTAACTAAATGGAAATGTCATTGACCAGGAAAGTAATGGGTGGAGTTCTTGTTAGATAAATCTTTTGATATTAAACTAAGAAAGGTGGCCAGGGATATAGCTCAGTTGATAGGGTGCTTACCTAGCACTAGGCCCTGGTTCAACTCCAGCACTGCATAAAGCCAAGTTTGGTTGTGCGTGCCGATATATACTTGGGAGATAAAGGCAGGAGATGTGGGATATCTTACTGCATAAATGATGGAAACTGGTACGAATATATGCTTTTGTAAGATTGCATTAATAAGTCTTACATGGATGGAGAACCCAAATCTTGGTTTCTGTTTTGGTTGTGTGGGTCTCAGATCAGTCAAGTTACCATGCTCTGTAGTCATAAGTTATTTGGTAATTTTTTACATAGAAATTTTTCAGAAACCAAATTGTCATGATGGAAAGATGTATGTTTCTTGTCAAGAGAAGAGATGCCCCTGCAAGGAGTGCAAATGTGCATAAGTACAAAAGCAGTGGACCAAAGGGCATATGTCCTGATGCACAGTTGCTTGTTTCTACCCTGTGGAATTTAAGTGGTACAAGAGGCAGGAGGATTTCTGTGAACTATAGTCTAGCCCATCCGGGTTATTAAATCAAATGTGCCTCATAAAACAGGAATAGCATGTATTTCAGGAATTTATAAGCCAAAGTAAGGACTGTTAGAAACCTTTTTCATTCCCTTTAGTTTTTCTATACTTGCTTCAAAACACATCTTTCTGGTTAATCAGAAGAAGTGAAGGGGTAGTCAAAATTGGGAGAAGGCGTAATTTTACTGTTTGTTGTGTCTTTGATTTCTGGCATGTGTGCTGTCATACAAGTTCAGATGGTGTGTACATCTATTTGGCCTGGGATGGATGCTTTGCTTCAGCAGGGCCAGAATTTCTTAGTGTGGCTTATTGAAAGTTAATTCTAAGATCAGTAAGAGCCTTCAGCCTATAAAATAGTGGAAAATGAATATTTAGGTGCGGGTATTACAGTTTATGTTTGAATTACATATTTATATTAAAATTAGGGACTAGAATGGAACATGCAAGGGGAGGAGGGAAAAGAGTATGGTTAAAAACTTGAGAAATTCAGTTAATTCTGTTAGACTACACTTTTGAGCATTTTTAAATACTATAAAATTTGTTTTTTGTTTTTTGTTTTTGTTTTTTTAATTTATTTTTAAATAAACTAGTTATTTGCACTTTACCTGCTGGCCTTCCCATTTGGTAGATAACATTCTGAACTCCAGCAGAGTTTTATAATCCCCACGTGCTTAAATATACTAAATGTTCTTTTTCCATTAAGGTTAATGTTCGTGAAGAAATTGAAGAGTTTTTTCCAAGAATGTGGAAGATAAATCAAGATAAAAGAAGGCTAATGAAAAGTATTAAAGATCAGAAAATTAAAATTGAATGGGGGAAAAAATTGAACAGAAGATTGGTCAGATAGAAGCACTTGAATATTTTTTAAGGCTATTTTGAATTGTTTGAATTGGGGAAGAATACACGAAGTATGAAAAATGAAAAACTCAATGAAGAATGAAGAGAAGTAGAAAGCAAGAGTGAAGTAGAATTAAAAGAATCTGGAAGAATGAATGGGTCCTAGGTTAAGTAAATGTATGGTTTATGTTCCAGTGTCTGTATGATCAAGTTGTAGATGAATTTGCATGATTACTTAGTTAATAGAAAATTGGTGATCTGGTTCAAGTAGGGAATTATTGAGGACAGTTAGCAGTATTAACATTGGGATATTAATGAGCTGAAATTTTTTTCTGGAGGGTGTTGCCTAACCATTTGTTTTTCAGGAGCAATCAATATAAATAATTACGGTACTTTAAATGTTAGGTGTTAGGCATCTGCGTGACCAGTGCCATTTGTAATACTGTCTTCTTTGTTAGGAGTCTCGCTCTCAGTCAAAATCTCCAACGGGAACTCCTGCTCGTGTAAAATCAGAGAGCAGGTCAGGATCTCGTAGTCCATCAAGGGTTTCCAAACATTCTGAATCCCATTCTCGATCAAGATCAAAATCCAGGTAAGCTTAAAATTTGAAAACTGTTTTTTTTTTTTTCACTGTAAGGTGGGTTTGGCCGGGTCTCCTTCTAGCTGCATTTCACATCGAAAGTTCACAGGCTCAGACTGCAGCATTTAGAAACCTTTCTTAGCATATCTATTAGCTGTTACCCATTGATTAAAAACACCTGCCACCATACCTGATTCTCTGGGTTTAGTTCTTAGAAGCAGAAAGGTGGAGCTGACCTCTACCCATGCGCCACACAAGTACATTATACATGCACATACAATCAAAATAAATAAACACATCTGTAACCCATCTCACCCTGTCGGGCTAGAGCAGGTCTAGTATATTTTACTGTATTGTTCTTCTCTAAGTACATTTCCATTCATTTCTTCTTTTCGTCTTCTCTTTCCTGGCTTTATGTAGCCTGGGCCAGCCTGGGACTTGTAGCAAAGGCATGCAGCACTGTGCCCTGTTGCGCTGCTACTGTTCATTTCTGTTTTCAGATGGGTTCTCCTGGGCCCTGATAAAGGCATGTGCTACCATGCTCTACTCTGTGTGTCTTTCAAATATGTTTTAATGGAAGGTGAAATGAGAGTGAAGAAATGGACTACATAAGTAAAAATAAAGTGCCTATGTGTGCACGCAAGCAGGTGCCCAAGGAGTCTAAAGAGGGGATCCAATCCCTTCCAGAAAGTTGTGTTTGAAACCAAAGTCAGGTCTTCTGCAAGTGCAGTATGCATTCTCAACAAGCAAGCTATCTCTCCAACCCCCCGAAAATCTTTTTAAAATATTTTCCCAGGCCATAGGAGGTATTGAAACATATCTCAGTTGTGGCAGGCAGCATAACAAAAATGTAAGACAGAACTAAAAACAAATATTTGTATGCAATCTAGAATGCAGAGGGAATTTGGTCTGGTACTTTTTAAGAATTGTTTAGCCAGGCAGTGGTGGCGCACGCCTTTAATCTCAGCACTTGGGAGGCAGAGGCAGGTGGATTTCTGAGTTCGAGGACAGCCAGGGCTACACAGAGAAACCATGTCTCAAAAAACAACAACAACAAAAAGAATTGTTTATTTTACGTAGTACACTATGCACTGTCACTGTCTTCAGACACCCCAGAAGAGGGCATCAGATCCCATTACAGATGACTGTGAGTCACCAATATGGTTGTTGGGAATTGAACTCAGGACCTCTGGAAGAGCAGGCATTGTGCTCTTAACTGCTGAGGATTCTCACCAACCTCTGATTTAGTACTTTTGAAAGATTACTGAGAGTGTTTTGTTTGCTTTTATGTTTTATGTCTATATGTACCACAAGCATACAGTGCCTTCAGAGACCGGAAGAATCATCTCCCTGCAACTAGAGTTATAGGTTATTATAAGCCATCCTAAACCAAACCCAAGTCTTTAGAGACAAAAAGATACTCTTACTGCTGAGCTCTCTCCAGTCCTGTGATCCAGTGTTTTACCCAAGTTTCTTTCTTTTGAAGGTCAAGATCAAGGAGGCATTCTCATAGACGCTACACTCGATCCAGGTCGCACTCTCACAGGAGACGATCTCGTAGTAGGTCCTATACACCCGAGTATAGGCGGCGGAGGAGCCGGAGTCACTCTCCCATGTCTAATCGCAGAAGGCATACTGGCAGCAGGGTATGTGTATAAGAGTTCATGGAAATTGGGTTTTCTCTTTCCTAAATGTGTAGTCATGGCATAATACCTTGGTTTTATGAAAAGCTTCTGGTCTTTATACAATCTTATTTAAGCCTAGAATGTTTTCCTCCTCTGAGACTTGCTGTTGAATAAGCTCACCCCTTCCTAGTTCTTTCTGGCTTCTGGCTGGCTGGTCTCTACTGGCTAAAAAAAACCTGCGCACTAATTCAAACTGCCTTCTTAAAACTCTGACTGAATTGCTCTGCTTGGCTTCTTTCTAACTTTGGCAATCTGTTCTGATCTTCTGACTCCTCATTCTCTGGCTTGTTCTGTCTTCCCCTGTGTCTGGCTTGATCTCTCTCTGCAACCTATCTCTATACAATTGTCCCAGTAAAACTCTCTGGCCCTCTCTGTAATGATCTCTCTTAAGTAGTTTTCCTTTCTGCTCTCTTTTAACATGTGTATTCTTAACGTCTCTGTGTGACAGATTGGATGTGAGACACTGGAGTGGTCTGTTTGGTTTAATAGTTGGCCGAGGGGCCGGCAAGAAAGCCCAGCAAGTGGATCAGGGCGCTTGGCTGCCAGGCCTGACGATCTGAGTTTAAACTATAAACTGGAGTCTACAGTGTTTAAAGAGTTGTCCTGACCTCTGCATGTGTTCCATAGCACAAGTGTGTCCATATATGCACACAGTACATAAATCTGGGTTTTAGAAAATAGGTGAGAGAGTCCAAGTTTCAGTTGCTTTACTCTGAAGCTCTTTATCTGCTGCGATTCTACATGAAACCAGTGATGCTAAGTAATAGCCACGATAGACTGTGTGTCAGTATTTGATAATCCTGGAAACATTCAAAGGATATCCTGCTGCAGAATGAAAATAGTGATTGGAGGAAGTGCTCAGTGACTAAAAGTACTAAACTGCTTGGCCATAGGAGCAGAGTTGAGATCCTTTGTTCATGTGGCCTCTGGACGTGCACATGGACAGATGGCATGGGAAAGGGTGGTGGTGGTGGTTGTTGTTGTTGTTGTTGTTGTTGTTGTTGTTATTGTTGTTGTATGTGTTTGTGAGTGCCTGCCTTTATATATGTGTACCATGTTTGCCTGGGGAGATCAGAAGGTGTTGGATCCCCTGAAAGTGGTTCCCATCTGGGTATGAGGGACTGAGATGGGATCCCCTGCAAAAGCAGCAAGCACCCTTAACCACTGAACCATCTCTCCAGCTCCTAAAATCTTCGGAAGAATGAAAGTGTAGGGCTGGGAATGTAACTGAATTGGTAGGGTGCTTGCCTGGGTTCGACTGCCAGCAGTACATAACATTGGGTATGTAGTGCATGGCTGATCCCAGCACTGAGGCCACTGGTGAAGTGAAAACCAGTCAGGTAAGTAGTGAAGGATACGCAGTCAAAAGGTGGATTCCTTGGGTCCGTTCTGCTGGGATAGACTAGAAGCAGGGATGTTTCCTACAGGCTGTATAGACAGCTGTAAAGTGTGTTCCAGAAAAGATCTTCATGTGTTTTCTTCTTATATATTGAGTCATAATTAAAATTTAATTCCTTCTTTATTCAACAGGCAAACCCAGATCCTAACACTTGCCTGGGAGTATTTGGCCTCAGTTTGTATACAACAGAGAGAGATCTTCGTGAAGTGTTTTCTCGATATGGACCTCTGAGTGGTGTTAATGTAGTTTATGATCAGCGAACTGGGAGGTCACGTGGATTTGCTTTTGTGTATTTTGAGAGGATAGATGACTCTAAGGAGGTAAATCTGGTTATACAATTTTCATTTACAAGAATTTTTGGTATGCATAATGATACAGTATTACTACTGCTATGTAATTTCTAATTAATAATAGCATTACTATCAGGTCTATTAATATACATTTCTGTAAACATGCCTTCTGATCCTGTGACCTGATTGGAACTCTCTCACAGTGTTGCAGTTAAAAAGTTACTTCTGTTTTTTAGCTTTTGCTTTCTGGTATAATTACATGCTGAATTTGAAATCTGACCTTATGAAGTGAATTATATAAGTTAACATTAAAAACTACAGTGTATAAGTGTTCTTTTTTTAATAAGCCCATATTCGTGTTTAAATTAATCTAATTTTAGTCAGATTCCCCATGTATAAATGCAGAAGTAGCTTTTCTAATTTTTTAATATATTAGTTATTCTGTTCTGTAATTCAAATAGGAATTGATACAAATCATAATAAAAATTGGTGCCTATTTCAAAAATAGTAGCTGATGATGACATTTGGGGGTGAGAGGACAGTAATGTGATGGCACATGTCATATATGTGATGCTGAGAGCTGAGGTTGGAGACCATTTGGATGACTCCTATAGTGTAGCGGATGACCCCGACCATAGAATCCTTAAGACCAGATCTTAATGTGCCCAAGTTATCAGAACATCTATTTTTTATTAGTGTGTATGTGGGGCTTATTTCTGTAAGTCACAAACTCAGAGATCTGCCTGCATCTTCCTCTTGAGTGCTGAGATTAAAGGTTTTTACCTTACTTCAGTTAGGATATGAGCCAGGCTTGGTATATAGTATATGACCAAGTATATAGTCATACTATATACACTTGGGAGATAGATCAACAGAAATAGATCTAGGTGAGTAGGTAGGTAGGTAGAGGACAGGTACAGCCATTCATCCAGGCAGGCAGAAGAGGGACAAAAATGGAAGGAAAGAATTACTGTCATTGTGTTCCCCCATGTCCCTTTATATGTGGCAATCACTAGGGGGCAGTATTGGCTTAGACTTATTAATTTTAAACAAAGGGATACAAACTATTACAATGTGTGCATCTCTTTAAATCATCATTTTTTGGCTACTTAGTTTTACCAACAAGTATTGAACTACAAACTGAACAGCAGGAATAGAGAAAGGTACGTTAAGATGGGCTTGGCAGTGCATACCTGTAATTCCTGTACAGGGCAGAAGGACTGCTATAATTCCCAAGTCATTGATACATAGTCTTAGGGTGGGCAACGGAGGTTATAAACAAAAGTTTAAAGATTAAAGCTTAGTTCACTCTTCTGAATATCTAAGATGTGTGTAAGTGAAGCAGAACTAGTGGCTTATGTCTGGGCAACTTAAAGTAGGTTCCGAACAGTACTGAGCTCTGGAAATACTGTCCCTATACAAGCTGCATTACTACGCTATTTTCAAACGTAGATTTATTTGGATAAATACTTCCTGTTTAATTCTGTCTAAAAGTGGTTTCAAGATTAGTGAATTCTGAGTTGCTTTCTTTTCCCCTTGAAGGCTATGGAAAGAGCAAATGGGATGGAGCTGGATGGTAGAAGAATTCGTGTGGATTATTCTATCACCAAGAGAGCGCACACGCCTACACCGGGCATCTACATGGGCAGGCCAACTCAGTAAGATTTGGGGTTTTATATAGGAGTAGAGTATTTGTCTAGCATGTTCAGGGCATGGGTGTAGGTCCCATACTGCAAAGCAAATAGATTAAGCTACACTCTAGAAATGTGATAATGCATGTCAAAATCTGACTGGGAAGTTGAAAACATAATCTATAGCCCCTCTCCCTTCTGTTTTGTTTTGGTTTTGTTTGTTTGTTTTGGTTTTGTTTGTTTGTTTTGGTTTTGGTTTTTCAAGACAGGGTTTCTCTATGTAGCCCTGGCTGTCCTGGAACTCACTCTGTAGACCAGGCTGGCCTCGGACTCAGAAATCCGCCTGCCTATGCCTCCCAGAGTGCTGGGATTAAAGGCATTTGCCACCACTGCCTGGGCCAATCATTTTATTTTTATCAGTATATATTCATTTTCAGGGACTGGAAAGTTAAAAACATTTGCTGTCCCACCAAGGACCCAAATTAGAACATACTTAATTACATTTATTTTATGCATATACTTCAAGTGAACGAAATCTGTGTATGTTCTTTGCTGGGCACAGTGTTTTGCTCCAATGCTAGCAAAGAATACAAAGGAGGCAGAGGCATGGAATAAAAGACCTGCAGAAAACCAGACTTAAACAGTATCCCTTATGTGAACACGTGAAGAAAAGAAAGCTTAATTTAAATTCACCCCCCAAGGCTATGGCACATTAGATCTTGACGTAGTTTTAGTGGAGCCATTCTCTCTGGTGCTCGGGGTTTGTTTAGTTAAACTTCTCTATATATTTCACTCTTTTCTTTAACTATGTTAAGGAGGGGGCATATGGCTTGTAGAATCTGTTTCTGTCCATTCATCCATGCAGGTTCCATAGGGAGAGCACAGACATGTCAGCCTTGGCAGCAAGTGCCTTTTCCTCGGCGTGTGTCCAGCCCCTATGCTTGCTGCTTCTTCCCCCTGTTCAGGGCTGCTTAGGCAGTTTTAGTACTTAGTTTCTACTTTCCATGCTGTTACTGTCTTTCAGTCTTTCAGACAGCATCTCTACAGAGCCTTGGTTATCTTAGAACTCACTTTATAGACTGGCTGGTCTCAAATTCACAGAGATCCTCCTCCTGCCTTCCAAGTGCTGTAACTAAAGTGCTGCACTTCAAGTGTTTTTTTTTTTTTTTTTTTTAAGTATATGTTGAGGAGGGTATACATGAGCCCATTGCATGCCCTTGGAGGCTGAAAAATGGTGTCAGCTCCCCTGGAGCTGGAGTGGCAGACTGTTGTGAGCCTGCCGGAGTGAGTGCTGAAAACAGAACAGTTAAAAGTAGCAGGCCCGCCAGGTGATGGCGCACGTCTGTGATCCCAGAGAGTTATTAGGAACCAAAGCCAACACCATGGGCACTGGCCAAGTGAGGGCGTTTGCATTGCGAGGGAGGTCCCGGCTTATCTCATGTCCCAGAAGTTTGTATTAAATGACCTGGATAATAATAACCTTTCCCCCTTCATCTTTCTGTAGTAGCGGTGGTGGAGGTGGCGGAGGAGGAGGTGGTGGCGGTGGCGGTGGTGGCGGTGGTAGACGACGAGATTCCTACTATGATAGAGGATATGATCGAGGCTATGATAGATACGAAGATTATGATTACCGGTACAGGTAATATTTTAATTTGGTTTATCTATATTTTGCAAAATAGCATTATTTAGCGCTTTAATGTTGAATGTGTATGAATAAAAGCTGGGTGTTTGAGCTGGGTATGGTAGCTAGGGAATGCCAGTTATTTGAAAGACAAAGATAGGGTCGGTTAAGCCTGACCTGTCAACATGGTTGGTAATTTTATATATTTTTGGGTGGGTGGGTGGGTGGGCAGGAGCTGGAGTATATTTTAGGGCTTAGAGTGTCACTCAGTGGACTATGATTCTCCAGTAAGTATTAGGTCCTGAACCCAATCTGTAATACTGCTTTAAAATGTTGAGTGGTTGGTTTGGTTGGTTGGTTGGTTGGTTGGTGTTTGAAGACAGGGTCTCAATTATGTAGCCGACTGGCTGTGCAAACCAACCTGGCCTCCATTAACAGATAATGTCTTCCAAGTATTGAGATTAAAAGTCTGTACTAACTGTAATGATTAGGGTTTTTTTTGTTTTGTTTTTCACCTGACTCTCTGGTTGTGTGATATGCTAATTCAGCTCTCATTTCTTGCAGAAGACGGTCTCCCTCTCCGTACTATAGTCGCTACAGGTCTCGATCAAGATCCCGTTCCTATAGCCCAAGTACGTAAATGTTACATTTGTATGTTTGAAACCATCTTTCTAAGCATGGTTTATTTTGGGATACTTACGATATATGTGGTTGCTGTTAATAGTTGGAAAGATGTATATATGTGGTCAGACTATAACTAATTGTTTTTGTTCTATTTCAGGACGCTATTGATACTGAAGTGATTGTGCCCAAGGACTTTGCTTTTTCTTCTTTTTGATTTTGGATTTCTAAGCTTCCATGCTTCCTAGTCCTTTAAAAAACAAACAAACAAAAAAAAACTGGTTTATTTAACTCTGCGTGGCCAGTTGTGTCGCAGTCTGACCCTGTTCCCTGAGGTGTATTTGTCCTTTCAGTAGCTGAAGCCCATCGATGCTTTGTGGTTCTTCTCTGCCTTTCCAGAGGAGTAGCTTCCTTGCTGTGGGGACAGAAACCATCTTTTGAAAGCTTCTTCCGGTGGATATTGTAGTAGAAATTAGAAATCTGTGGTTATGACAAACTGCTTATTAATCTTCTTTGAGGGAAGATAAATAACACTTTAAGTAGGTCAGTCATGTCAGGTTTGTCTGGAGTGGCGTGGAGCAGTTGAATAGTTGACTGTAGAAAGTTTGAAGCTCTAGGAGAAAATGTGGGACATTTCTTTTGAAGAGTATAACTTTGAACCTAAAAATTACGTCACCTTTTAGAAATTAAAAGCTTGTAATTCCTATAAGACATGTTGTGTTTGAATTTACATGTTAAACCTTATAAACTTAAAGTGTGATTTTTATGTTAAATTTACGGAAATTAAGTATTCCCTTAATCACTGAAGGACAACCTTTATTTATTACTTAGAACAATTGTCTAACTTGCTGTTAGAAATTTTGGTATTGGGACATTGGTTACATGGGTTATTATTGTATAGGATCCTAAAATACATGTGGGGAAGAGTGATTTCAAATAAAAGTTAACTCAAAAATGGGATTGTCTCTATTTGATAACAGTGGGAAATATTAACTAGATTAAAAGCCATTTTTGATTTATGCATAAGAATGTTTTGCCTGCAAGTATCTGTAGCATGTACATATGCAGTGCCTGCCTTGGGGGCTAGAAAAGGGTACCTTTTGTTGTTGTTGTTGTTGTTTGTTTTTGTTTTGTTTTGTTTTTTGACAAACAGAGACAGGGTTTCTCTGTGTAGCCCTGGCTGTCCTGGAACTCACTCTGTAGACCAGGCTGGCCTCGAACTCAGAAATCCGCCTGCCTCTGCCTCCCAGAGTGCCACCACCGCCCGGCTTTTTTTTTTTTTAAGATTTATTTATTTTATGTATATAAGTACACTGTAGCTGTCTTCAGACACTCCAGAAGAGGGCATCAGATCCCATTACTGATGGTTGTGAGCCACAATGTGGTTGCTGGGATTTGAACTTAGAACCTTTGGAAGCGCAGTCAGTGACTCTTAACCTCTGAGCCATCTCTCCAGCCCCCTAGAAGAAGGTGTCTTATCACGTGACCTGTTAAATTGTGAGCCACCATGGGGTCTCTGGAAGAGCAAGAGCTGTCTGTCTCTTCAGCCCAGTAGAAACCAGTTTACAATTTTCCTCACATTCCTGCAATATATTTATATAAAATTTTGCCGGGTGGTGGTGGTGCACGCCTGTAATCCCAGCACTCTGGGAGGCAGAGGCAGGCAGATTTCTGAGTTCCAGGACAGCCAGGGCTACACAGAGAAACCCTGTCTCGAAAAAAAGTAATAAAAAGAAAATTTTGCCCGTCTTGAGTTAACTTACTAATTTCCCCACCTTTTCCTAATACTGTGCATGTGCCAATCCTTTTTTCTTTAATCTTTAAAACCTGTGTGGAATGTGAGCCAACAGTATGAAGTAGAAGAAAGGACTATCACAGGATCAGAATTTTGTAAGCCTGTGGAATTTAAGTTTATCAAATGTCCACCTTTTACTACAGCGAGTGGCGGCAGAGATTGGTGCAGTTTTGAAACTGGCCTGGTCTACTAGTTCTAGCACAGCATAGACCCTGCCTCAAAAATAAATAAGCCTGCTTTGGAAGGATCCTGTGTGTGCACAGTGGGACAGACAGACTGAGAGGCAGAAAGCACCTTGAGCACAAGTTTGTGTCCATCTTGAAGGACTATGGGTCAGAGCCACCCAGTGAGGTAAAGACGCATTAGAATAGAAGCCAATGAGCGTCCTTGTAAAGTTGGTTTGCTAGCTCAGTTTGAGTTCTGGTGCATCCTTTTACAAAACTTGCTTTGCAAGCTCCTCCCCACATATTGGTGTGTCCTTTATGTAGCACTGAAATTGTTTGTGGCTGAACAACCTTGGGCATTTTTTTGACCAGTTATTGGTTGATGCGGGAGGGTTCCCGCTGTAGGGAGGTGGTAGGAACCAAACTCAGTTTCTGTGAACCTAGCCTTTAACAGCTGAGGCATCTCTCGGCCCTTATAAGTGGATATTAGTTACAAAGTATAGGATAAGCATGCTACAAAAAACAGACCCAAGCATGGGGGTGGATGGAGGGGGGAGGAGGGTACATGAGGGATGAGGTGGGGTGGGATGGAGTGAGAACTGACTTGCATCTCTAGGATGACCCCAAGCCAAGACTGAGCAGTAGAGGTGTGGGGCTTGCTTGAACCAGCCATCTCTAACCAGGCAAGACTTCCAGTGGGATTGTGACAACAGTGACCCAGCCACAGAACCTTAGACCCAGAGTTTGTCCTGCCTCTTAGGTACAGGGGTAAACATGGAACAGAATCTGAGGGAAGGGCCAAGCAGTGAGTGGCCGGCCCAGCTTGAGACCCATGTCGTGAGAGGGAGCCCATCCCTGACACTATACTGATGCTCTGCTTGCATACAGGAACCTCGTATAGCTCATCGGGGAGCTTCAACTGCTGCAGGGACCCAGACAAGGAAGTTAGGCATCCCATGTGGGGAGTGGCGACCAGTCAACCACCCTGGGCCCATAGGGACCTGTTCCAAAATAGCTAGGACTACACAAACTGTCTGAATAAACAAGGGCCCGGGTGGTTGTGGTGCACGCCTTTAATCCCAGCACTTGGGAGGTAGAGGCAGGTGGATTTCTGAGTTTGAGGCCAGCCTGGTCTACAGAGTGAGTTCCAGGACAGCCAGGGCTATACAGTCTTGGAAAAAAAAAAAGCTAGAAATCAAATCAGATACTTTTTTTTAAAGCCAGTTGATTTAATACGTGGGCAGGTTAAGTATACAGATAATTATAGTTCTAAAAGATACAGATGGAGACCAGTACAAAGAACCAGCCACAACTGATCAAGATGCAGAGAACTAGAGCTCATGGGATGCCAAGTCAGCTGAGACATCCACAGCACAGTTTCTACACCTATCAGGAAGCATTGACTCAGTCATTGTGGAGCAGGTGGTGGGAAGATTCTACAAGCCAGAGGAAGAGAAGGTTTTCGGAGAGATTGTGTCATCTAGAAGCACCAGAGACATCACACTCCTGAAGTCTCACCAACGTGGCTGCCGACACAGTCCTGAACCTGGATGATTCTAATAGATTCACAGAAAGGGGGAAGCTTAACAGAACTGCAACCCTAGACAAATCACTATGGGCAACTGGGGAGACAGTCTTTCCCAGGGAGCAGCCCCCAGTGGGTTATCCAATACCAAGTGCTCAGTCCTGAGACCATACACACAGGTAACATACAGACAAAGCAAGTTAGATTATTTATATATATAAAGAGTAACAAATTCAAGAGAGAATAGGGGATCCTTAGGTTTTGGATAAGGGAAAGGGGAAATAATACAATTTCAAACAAGTTATAAAAATTATTTAAATGATTAAAAAATAGAGCTGACGGTAGCAGCACTCACCTTTATTCTCAGCACTGGGGAGGCAGAGACAGGTGGAATTTTGCATTCAAGGGCAGCCTGGTCTACAGAGTGAGTTCCAGGACAGCCAGGGCTATACAGAAACCCTGTCTTGAACACCCAAAATTTAATTAAAATTAAATGCTTTCAGGAATTGAATCTAGGGTTTGCAAATGCTGGACAAAGGTTCTACAACTAAACAACATCCCACACTGTTTTCTATTTGAGACAGAATCTTGTTAAATTATAAATTCTCCTGTATCAGCCTTCCAACAAGTTAGTAATTAGGGCTTGTGTCACAGTCCAGGCTTCAATGATTTTTATTCTAGGAAATAATACCATTATTTACTAATATTCTTTTATTGTCTCTTTAAAATCACCTCTCATGGGCCCATTAGAGAAGGCACGGTGGTTCAGAACTCTTGCTGTTCCTGCAGAGGACCCAGGTTTGGATCCCAGCACCCACATGGTGGCTCACAACCATCTGTAATGGGATCTGAAGCCTCTTCTGTGTGTCTGAAGACAGCAACAATGTACTCACATATATATAATAATAAATCTTAAAAAAAAAATCTTTTCAGTCAGCCAAGGCTCAAGAGCTGAGCTCTGATCTTGAAAAGCCATCTGTGTTGAAGTACAGTTTATTAATACAAATGTCAGTATTTAGAGCTAACAAGATAGCTCAGTAGGGCTGGGCAGTGGTGGTGCACGCCTTTAATCCCAGCACTCTGGGAGGCAGAGGCAGGCGGATTTCTGAGTTCGAGGCCAGCCTGGTCTACAGTGTGAGTTCCAGGACAGCCAGGGCTACACAGGTACTCTGTCTCCAAAAAACAATAAATAAATAAAATTAAATAAAATAAATAAAAATAAAAAGCGACAGCAGGGCTGGGCAGCCATGACCTGAGTGCAAGCCCTGGGACCCACGTGTGCTGCTACACAGACACATGCATGCACACAGACATGCATGCACACTGACACATGCATGCAAAGACACACTCGGGAGACGGACAGCTTGTGAAGTTTTTTGCTGAAATTTTCTTTGCATTAGGGTCTTGGTCTGTAGCACAGGAGATGCTGCTTCCCTGCAGGAGTGCTGGCAATACAGATGTGTGCCATCACACCCTGACCTTCTTTTAAATATCTCTATGAATTTTGATGAAATATTTATAGCTGAGATTTACATTTATCTTAATCTACTCTGAAGGTTACATTGGCAGAAATCATTTCACATCGATTATTCGTAGAACTTCTGTAATACCTAGCACATAAGAATTAATTCTATGAATATTTTTTTAAGAGCAACTGAATTGGTGAGGAAAAGAATATTAAATTTTATTTTAAGTAAAGGTTACCTATGCCTTCGGTCAAGTAAGTTCTTCTGCGGCTAGTTGGTAGAGATGTGTGAGCAGGTGATAGACAAGCCACGAGGAGATGAACTACCTCAGTGCTGAGCTCACCTCACTAACTCCTGCACTCCACTCGAGAGGCAGAGTGCAGGAAGGATGAGTGAGGTTTCCAAGCCAGCCTGAGCCTCAGAGTGAGATCTTGTCTAGGGGCACCGAGGACAGGGCTTCAATTCCCAGCCCCACATGGTGCTTCAAAACTGTCTCAAGTGGTGTCACAGACCTTTAATCCCAGCAGAGCGGGATCTGTGAGTTTGAGGCTACAGAGAGCATTCCAGTACCGCCAGGGAAACACAGAGAAACTCTGTCTCAGATAACAACAAAGACACCCCCCCCCCCAAGGAAAAAAAAACCTACAAAATCTGCCACCACTACTAACAAAAAAACAAACCTGTCTGAAGCCCTCCTCTGAAGCTCAGAATTCATGGGCAGGCAGCTGGTGCACGTCTTTATAGGCATTCACACACATAAATACATGGCTTTTACATTTTTAGGAAGGGGAGAAGATGGATCTGGCCAGGTGTGCTTTGCTGTTGTTTGGTTTGTTTATTGAGACGGGTCTCTGTATGTAGCTCTGACCTGGGACTGGCTGTGTACACCGAGCTAGCCATGAATGTATACTGATGCAAAGGGGGATGGGTTTTAATCTCAGCACTCAGAGGTTGAACTAAGCCAGAGAGTTTCTGGGCAACCTGAGTTGTCTAGTGAGATCCTATTTTAAAACCAGAAAAAGAATAAAGAAGATAAGAAAAGAAAACAAAAGAAAAGAAAAAAGCCCGGGCAGTGGTGGCACACGCCTTTAATCCCAGTACTTGGGAAGCAGAGGCAGGTGGATTTCTGAGTTCGAGGCCAGCCTGGTCTACAGAGTGAGTTCTAGGGACAGCCAGGGCTACACAGAGAAACCCTGTCTCAAAAACAAACAAACAAAACAACCCCCCCCCCAAAAAAAGAATGAAAAAGAAAGGAAAGAAGGAAGGAAGGAAGGAAGGAAGGAAAGAAAGAAAGAAAGAAAGAAAGAAAGAAAGAAAGAAAGAAAGAAAGAAAGAAAGAAAGAAAGAAAGAAAGAAAGAAAGAAAGAAAGAAAGAAAGAAAGAAACCTAAGGACTAGTAGTGGTGGTGCAACTTTAATCCCAACATTTAGGAGGCAGAGGCAGGCAGATCTCTGAGTTTGTCTACAGAGTGAGTTCTATAGAGTGAGTTCCAGGACAACCAGGGCTACACAGAGAAACCCTGTCTCCAAAAACCTAAAGAAAGAAAAAAAAGAAAGAAAAAGAAAAAGTTAAAAGAATTAGTGAGTAAGGTAATTAGCAGGGCATTTTTTAAAGATTTATTTTTATGTATGTGAGTATATCAGAAGAGGGCATCAGATCCCATTTCAGATGTTTGTGAGCCACCATGTGATTGCTGGGAATTGACCTCAGGACCAACAGCACTCAGCGCCCGTAACCCCAGCCATCATCTCTCCAGCCCTGGCAGAACATTATCCAGGGAAGTTTTATTCTTTGGCCCTTAATCTGTAGAAATTTACCAAAGGTTCAGCAATTTTCAAACTAAAATTCAACTAGGCTATTTTAAGGTATGTATATAGAGTTATTGAAATATTTATAATTTACTTAAACATTAAAATTATAATAAAGGTAATTTCATTATGATGTTGCTATGCATATATCACTGTAACTTGCTCTCAGTGGTGCCTCACCCACTGCCCTTTCCCAGCCCCTCAATTCCTTTCTTTGCCCCAACTAGAGCCCCTTTGGCTTTCCTGTCACACGTGTGTGTGAAATACATGTATGTATAGATTTAGATATATAGATTTACTTGTGTTTCCGTGTGCATATTGGAGTCATTCTCTGGAATGGCCAGACCCTGTCTCAAGACAGTAAACAGTACATGCTAATCCTCAGAGTCCCACAATGTACACACGGACCAAGACACTTATGTTTACCTAAAAATATATACAAATATATGGCAATTAAAAAAAGTTCTAGCTGGGTGTGGTGGCGCACACCTTTAATCCCAGCACTGAGTTCAAGGACAGCTTGGTCTACAGAGACAGGTAGGGCTACACAGAGAAACCTTGTCTCAGAAAAAAATGTGATCTTAAAGCTCTCCTCCTCTCTACCTATCTAACTCCAGGATTCTTCAAGAAATTTGTGTTTGTTTGTTTGTTTGTTTAAGGGAGCCTTGGGACCAAAGATCCTGTCCTTGTCTCACTGTGAGGTAATTTTCCCTGATTTATTGTGTGTGTGTGTGTGTGTGTGTGTGTGTGTGTGTGTGTGTGTGTGCATCACATATGTGCCTGGTACCCATGGAGATCAGAACTGGGCATTAGAGTCCAAGGGACTGGACTTCAGATCCCTAGCACCTTGTAAATGCCAGGATGTAGCAGCCTACTTGCAATCTCTGCTTTCAGAAGAAGGTAGCCGTAGGAGTTTCTGGAGCAGCTGGCCAGCTACACTAGTTATATTGGTAATCTGTGAGTCAACCAAGAGACTCTGCTTCAGTGAGTAAGATAATGACCAAGTAAGATTCTCAAAGAATCTTTGGTCTAACACAGTCCAGTAAATCATACAGAAAAATGTCCACTACTGCATTTGTGTGTGCCATTTCATCCAGTCTAAAGTGTTTTCTCCATAGCAGATAACAAGACGACTCCTCTAGCAGCTGGAGAGGTGCTCAGTGGTAGAACACTTGTCTAGTATGGACAAATGGCTCGGGTTTTCTCTCTAGCCCTGCAGAAAGGAAAAGAATTATATTGGTGGAAACAGGACTGGGTTAACTGGGCACAGTGGCACCTACTTATATTGTCAGGACTTGAAGGTAGCAGCAGGAGGATTCTCTGAAAATTCAGGGTTAGCTGCATAGTTAAATCCTGTCTAAAAAACAAAACAAACCAAAACCTAAAAAACAGAGCAAGTAAAGTAACAGTGGCTGACATAATAATGTCTCTGCATTGCTTTAATATACTGACTGACAAGGTGCATCTACTCCACTTGTGTTCCCAGGGAAACAACAGATCAAAACAAGCTTTGATTTAGCAGGGGTAGGGGGTGGGAAGGGAGAGGGGAAGAGAAGAAGGAGAGGGGAGGAGGGGAAGGAGAGGGGAAGAGGGAAAGAGGGAAAGAGGGGAAGGCTCTGCTCTGAGCTATCACCACACCCCTGAAAAGAGACAAAGTACTGTAGTATGGCATTCAATCAGCAGCTGGAAAGAGCTCCCCAGGATGCCATCTGTGACCCTGGGAGATGCTATCAAATCACCACCACCAGGCAGGAAGCTGAGCTTCCCTCCAGTGTTCCACTTGTGTTCTGTAAGGCCTGACTGTGGACTATTACTCAGCATAACATAAAGAAAACAAAACTCTGGGGAAAGGTGATTTGCTCAAATGCACCCTTTAACAATGGGCAGTCTGGAGAGCTGAAGTCAAATGGTCAAAGATTAAGGCTCAAAACTGCTGGCAGGAATCAGGAAGTGTGTCAACTTGTTCACCAAATCCTGCATTTAACTTAGGAAGTAAGGGGCTGGAGAGAAGGCTCAGCTGTTGAGAGCACTGGGCTGCTCTTCCTAAAGGTCCTGAGTTCAATCACATGGTGGCTCACAATCACCTGTAACGGGATCCGCTGTGCTCTTCGGGTGTGTCTGAAGACAGTGCACCCATATACATAAAGTACATAAATCTTTAAAAAAAGTTAGAAAGTAGGCTACCACCGGGCGGTGGGGGCGCACGCCTGTAATCCCAGCACTTGGGAGGCAGAGGCAGGCGGATTTCTGAGTTCGAGGCCAGCCTGGTCTACAGAGTGAGCTCCAGGACAGCCAGGGCTACAGAGAAACCCTGTCTCAAAAAAACAAAACAAAACAAAAAACCCACCCCAAAACAAAAAAACCAAGAAAGTAGGCTACCAACCCAGATGCAGCGTGTGTGTGTCTGTCTGTGTGTGTGTTCCTTTAGGTGGTAACTGAGTTTCCTGTGGCTCCTCACTACCAGTTCCTTTAGGACAGCACAATCATGAGGACCAAGATCCATGTAATAGGCCAGGCGTCTCCCCCAAAGCCTGTATCTCCAAGGGACACAGTCCCTTCTACTGGCCTCCATGAACACGCTGGTGTGCACCCCCACAGTCTACACATCCCCCTATAACTTTGTGTGTCTTAGGCACATCACTGATGTTTTTAAGGATAATATACAAGGCCCAGCACTTCCTTGTAAGCCTTAGGGTGTGACCACACCTTATGTATCCATTTCTTCCCCTGGCATGGTACTGCACTTGGGAACACAAATATTTGTTGAATAAGTAACTAACTATACATCATAAATGTTTTTGAAGACAGCAGAGATAGAACTGTAGACTTGAAATGCAGTCTGAATTATATGCAACAAGTGCTTTGCATTCATCCAAGTGTGCTGAGTTCTGCCACACTGAGCCTTCCCCTTCAGTTTAGGTCTGAATCAAGCCTTGAAAGGCACTGTGGGAAATAAGTATATTTTGAGTTGGAAAAATGTTGGTCTGTATTCCCAATCCCACCCTTTCAAGGTGGGATATTCAAAGGAAATTCAAGGGAAGAATACTCCCCCACATAAATATGGCAGTTATAGTTTTTTTATTTGGTTCAAACTCTAATGCATGGGAGATCCCCCTCTTTCAGTCTCCTGAGGACCTGGGGCTACAGATGTGCGCCACCATGTGGCTAGCACTTTAAAAGGCACCAGTACCTTTTAGAGGGCAGGGGAGTACGCACTTGTCAGACTTGAACACCAACAATTAGATGATCAACCATTTTTAATAAAAGTTTAAACACTGCAGGCTGGCTGCTAAATAGCACCATACGTTCATCCAGCAAACATTTGTTAGGCATATACTTCGTATGAAGCAGCATTTAAAGTGTCGGGAGATTAGGAGTTATGGACATAGATGAAAAAAAAAAATCTCTCCTGGAGTTTACTTCCCTGTGTTCCCTGAACACAGCCAAGGCTCTGACACGGCTCACCAAAGCACTGCTACAAGCATAGGCTGTGCAGTGCTGATGCTGTAACTGGCTTTACAGTCCTTCGTGCTACAAAATAAAAAGAACAAAGGGTCCAAGGAGCCTGCTTTACAGGTGCACCGTCTGCCTGCCCTTGACTGTGTCATGAATTTGAAAGGTTTTTGAATGAAAGGTTTAAAATGTCTAGCCACTGGAAAATTAACAGCTCTAAAAATTAAGGAGAAGTGAATATAAGTTTGGTGGTTGTGTTTTTAAATTATTAGTTCTAATTTTAGATGATAATACCTCTTCTCTTACAATTTACACATAAAAGGCTACATAGCAAGATCCAGTCTCAAAACAAACTAGCAAAAAATAAATAGCAAAGTATTTAACTTTCCGAAGTGGAATAAAAGGTTTATAGGTCTTTTTCTGTTTGTGTTGCTGATAACTCCAAGGTAGCAGAGCCAAGTGTCTTCTTTTTTCTTGGTATTTGGAACTATAAACTAATTAAGCTTTTCTACTAATTTACCGGTTTGTTGTAATTTGCATAATAAAATCCGTGCTAACGAAATCTCCTCTCAGTCTGCTTGAACTCTGAAAATTTAAGTCCCTCTAAACATGTTAAACATCATAGGTGGAACCTGCAGTTAAAGCATTTTTAATAAATTCCAATATTTGCTTTTTTTCCCGTTTAGTTTTAAGTGAGAAAGAAGAAATGGCTCCTAAGCTGCTTGCTTTGCTCCATCAAGCTCGCTGCCGTCTTGAGAACGAATCCCCTGGGTTCCGTGCCCTGGGCGCTTTCCGACTGCACTCGTGCCTGTTCCGAGGCCCCCTGCAGGATCTCCGCCCTCACAGCACCCGGCCAGCCCCCTTCCGTTGGCACTTCTCAAAATCTCCATTCGTGAAACTGATTACAGGTTTCACTACGTCGAAATTCTATTCTATGTAAAATGTCTTGACTCTTTTTTTTTTTTTTTTTGGATTTGGGATTTTCGAGACAGGGTTTCTCTGTGTAGCCCTGGCTGTCCTGGAACTCACTCTATAGACCAGGCTGGCCTCGAACCAGAAATCCGCCTGCCTCTGCCTCTCAGAGTGCTGGGATCACAGGTGTGCGCCACCACCGCCCGGCTATGTCTTGACTCTTAAATGCAGCTCAAATGGATGTTTCCGGGGTGTGTGTGTGTGTGTGTGTGTGTGTGTAGGGGTAAGACAGAGCTACTCACTAATTCACAGATAAATTTTCTGTATCTGTTTTTCTTATCAATTCTTACATCATACTTAAGAAAACAGCAAGACGAGAACAGAGGCACCTGTGTTGAGCGTTGTCATGTTTTAAGTTTAATGCCCACGGTCTAAATATAACAAAACAAAACCAAAAACTAAGTAAATTGTGTAGTGAGACTTTTGTTTTGGCTAGAATATCTTCTAACTGGTTTCAACAGGTTACAGGGTTTTGTTTATGGCTTTTTTGTTTTTGCAATGATCTATTGTTTATTTTCTACAGAATCACCATACACATGTAGAGATGGCTTTAGGAACTGAATGGAAACCCATGCCGTGGTGGCACAGGCCTTTAACCCCAGTGCTAGCAGGCAGAGGCAGGTGGATCTCTGAGTTCTTGGGGCCAGCCTGGTCTACAGAGCAAGTTCCAGGACAGTCAGGGTTACACAGAGAAACCCTGTCGTGAAAAACAAAAGAAAACAAAAAACACATAATGGAAGCAGAAAAGCAATTTTAAACATAGTAGGTAGTAAACATCTGCATGACTGACCATCATTTGATTTTTGATTCATTGAGTGCTTTTATCTTCACTCTATAAATTGTTTTATGGTAATAATTTACTTTTGAAATACAAAGGAGGCTCAAAGGAAACTCTTCTATGTTGTTTTTCTTGGACAGTGAAGACGTCCTTATAGATCTCTGTGGTCTTGGACAAGTTGTTGTCTTGGACAGTGGTCTGTGAGAGGCAGCCCCAGGAAGGGCACTTCCGTCCTTTGCTCTCCTCACTGCGCACTGCTTCCCAGGGTCAGCCCACAGGAATTCCTTCCTCTCTTGCATTTTTTAGGACATCCTATGAAATATCTTGATGGCCCTGCTGTATGGCCAGGCAGGCAACGCCCTCTGCCTGTGGGGACGTCCACAGTCCTGGGTGCTGGGATTTACAGAAGAGATGTGGCCGTTGTTTCCACCTGTAAATGTTTTAAGGTTTTACAGGGACAAGTATTTCCAGGCAAGGCTCCATGCAGTGTCCATAAACCCTCCTCAAAGTGCAGTGGCCAATAGCATCACTGATCGCCCCCCATTTAGTTTCCTTGCTGGAAAAAAAAAAAAAAAACGAATTCCACAAATATTTGCTGAAGGCTCCTCAGGGTCCTTGTGCTGTTATAAAGATAGAAGGAGGGCTGTATAAATCATTGAACTCTTTTTACAGCCTGTAAACAAAGGCCTAGGAGGTGGGGAAAAAGACACACCTAGGGTCACAGCGGGGCCAGCCACAGACAGAGCACAGGCACCCAGCCTGCGCTGACAGCTGAGGACGACCAGATGATTTACAGGGAAATGAAGTTATGGAAGAACACTTCCAACAAAGGCACAGCCGAGGCCTGGAGTCATCAGCCTGGATCACTTCAGTTCCTGGACCAGGTGAGAAGCCAGGAGTACTCATGGCCAGTGTCCGCCACCATCTCCCAGTGTATCTGCCAAGCGTCGTCCGACTAGTCTCTAGGAGAAGGGACTAAAGGGAAGAGTCTGAACCATGCTCTGGACACACCCACAGACACCCCCACACTCACACCCACTGACAAACACACACATACCCACAAACACCCATAGACACACCCACAGACACACCCAAACTCACACACATGTCCACAGATAAACACCTACAGACACATGTCCACAGACACACACACTGACACCCAGACACACCCACAGACACATGTCCACAGACACACACTGACACCCCCCCACAGACAGACAGACACAGACACATGTCCACAGACACACCCCCCACAGACAGACACACACACATGTCCATAGACAAACACCCACAGGCACAGACACATGTCCACAGAAAAACACCCACAGGCACACCCACACATATACACACACAGAGAGACACACCCAGACACACATACACTGACACACACACACACATACACACACTGACACACCCCTTGGCACACTTTGGCACACACACACACACACTGACACACACTGACATATCCCTTGACACACTTTGGCACACTGGCACACTGACCACACACACACACACACACACACACACACATACTGATGCACACACAGACACAGACACACATACACACGTCTACACATAAATAATAATCCACATCCCCTCTACTCCTCCCAAACATTTCAAGGAGAGGAAAGCAAGAGTAAATTAAAACTCAAGGCCACAATGGGGCTAAATCTAACATTCCATTTCTTGCCATCTGATGTGGTAGGGATGGGCTTTGCTCGTCACCAGGAGTGTGCCAGGCAGCTGCTTGCAAAGCTCATTCCCGCCTCTCAGACTCTGAGACAGCCGTGCACAGAAGCAAGTTGTAGAGACATGCGTTCAGAGCACGGGACCCTACCCTACCCTAGCTTTTCCCGTCTGGCGTTCCAAGGTGGGCAGAGTGTGGGGTCCATCAGGGCTTCCCTATTAGGCACACCTTCCCTGTCTGGGCTACACCTTCAGATCTGGGCGGGACTTAAATCAGACACTGAAGTTACCGAGGTGAAGCAGATGATTTCTGTTTTTTTTTTTTTTTGTTGTTGTTGTTGTTGTTTGTTTTTGTTTTTTCTTTTTTCTTGTTTTCTCTGTTTAGCCCTGGCTGTCCTAGAACTCACTCTGTAGACCAGGCTGGCATCAAACTCAGAAATCCACCTGCCTCTGCCTCCCAAGTGCTGGGATTACAGGTGTGCACCACCACCGCCCTGCAAAAAGATTTCTGTCTTCAAGAACTCCTCCACCCTTGGGTTTCTAACAGTAGCTGACAATGACACCCAGAACCTCTGGCCAAGACATAGGAAGGCATCTTTAAAAAGTTAATGATGAGCGGGGCGTGGTGGCTTTCTGAGTTGGAGGCCAGCCTGGTCTACAGAGTGAGTTCCAGGACAGCCAGGATCACACAGAGGAATCCTGTCTCAGGGGGAAAAAAAGTTAATGATGCTGGGTTTGGGCAAATCTTACCTTTGAGTCTCTTTCCCTGAGAACAAAAACTGGGGGAATGGGGGCATAGGGGGAGTGAGGGAGGGGACGGTATTATCATCGTCTGAGTTAGCATTGTCAGGTGACATCATTCAGTTTAGTAACCTTGCTGCCCTGAAATTATCTTATGAAATGGGTTCAATCTCAAGTCATAGAAGAGATAAGCTCTGTGTAATTTATGGTACTAAACAGTCTCTTTAAATAGAACCTTTGGCACAGACATGTAGACATTTTCCCACTCAGAAGACATACAACTTCATTCTTCCTGTTAAAGACAATGTTACAGGTTATACTGCGTGCAGTTTAGACCTCCTTAGTTTCATGTGTCTGCTCCTGTTATAAGAGCTTTAAACTCTTCACTTCCCCTTATAGGAGTCTCATTTCTTGACTTTTTATCTATTCTAGCCTGGACTTTTGAATACAAAGTTATAAAAAGAGTATGTTGTTATACATACCAGGATTTAAAGTGTGGAATTTTCAATTCCATATTACACTGCAGAACATTTTTAATTTATTTAAAAAAATGTTTTTTTCGGGACAGGGTATCTCTATGTAGTTCTGCAGTCCTGGAACTAACTCTGTAGACCAGGCTGGACTGGACTCAGCTGAGCCTGCCTCTGCCTCCAGAGTGCCAGGATTACAGGTGTGCGCCTCTGCAGCCAGCACATAATCCAATTTGTTTGAAATTGTTTTAAAAATGTTCAAATGCCTAAACAAGTATACATACATAAAACAAAAATCTCAAAAAAAAAAACCCCAAATTCTCAAATTATCTGTAATATTAAAACAGAAGCCAGCACAATCACTTGCTCACTGGGTATTGAGTTATAGTTACATGAGAATAAGGCATTTGGACCAGAGAGGTGGCTCAGTGGGTAAGAGCACTGAGTCCTCTTCCAGAGGTACTGAGTTCAAACCCCAGCAACCACATGGTGGCTCACAACTATCTGTAATGAGATCGGATTCCCTCTTCTGGTGTGTCTAAAGACAGCTACAGTGTACTCACATATGTTTTATAAATGATTCTTTTATAAAACAAAAAAGGACAAGGCATTTGATGATAGTGTTTCTGCTGTGTGACTATAGGGGACAACTGTGTGCCTCAAAAATCTAGAAGGAAGAACTTTAGGTGTTTTCATCATAAAGAATGATACATGCTTTAGGAACTAAGTAAATTTAATCTGACTTAAACAGATATGAAGTATGTTATGTATTGAAATATTACATAGTATCCCAGATATATGCATCAGTTTTATGTTTTTGTACATCAGTTAAAATAAAAAAAAAATCAACAAAACCTGTTTTGTAAGTTGATAAGTTAGTATTATTAACTCTGGCTTGTAGAAGGTAATACACCAGAAGTAATGCACACATAACAGATTTTTATAATAACTCTAAGAGTTTTCAGTTAGATAGCCTTGGTTAAGAAGGCAATGTTTTTTGTTTTTACATGTAAAGTTAACATAAACTGGAAATCCAAACCAAAACAAGAACCTGAAATTGCAAACTATGAGATGATTCTTCCTATAATTAACTTCACACCTGAATTTTTATTCTTACATATTTTTAAATATCACACAAAAGTTGACTAGTGGATTTCTGAGAGGTAATAGTTCCATAAATCTGACTTTGATCTTTTCCCCTTGTTATCCTTGTTTTTTGTTTGTTTGTTTGCAGTGCAGTTATTTCTGTTGATTGCCACACCCAGGACAGTGAGTCAGCTTCATACCCTATTCGCAGACTAAATCAAAGTCATATACTAAGAAAACATGCATGGTGGGATACACTTTTAATACCAGCGCTCTGATCTCTGAGTTCAAGGTCAGCCTGTTACTGATTCAGTTTCAGGACAGCCCCAGCTACACAGTGAAATCCTGTCTTAAAAACAAAACAAAAACCAAAACAAACCAAAACAAAAAGAAAGAAAGAAAATAAGAAACAAATTTACTTAGTGTAACAAAAATATTTTAATTTGCTGAAAAAGCAGTGGTCATTTATCTGTTTAAAGGCTCCGTGTTAAAATGTTCCTTATGCTCACGACAATGAATGCTTCTCGCCCACTTTGTATTGAAACAATGCAGGAATACTTGATAACCAAGGAAAAGCAGCTGCTACTGCAATCCAGGGAGGAGCTGTCACTGGGCTGCAAAGTCTTTCTTCATTTCTAAGCACTTGGAACTGTATTAGGGACCTGCCTGGCAGCAACATTAAGGTTTATTCCCAGCTCCCTTAACAAAATCTAACAAATCGAGACAAAAATAAATTACAGGACTTAGATTTTTACTTAAAAATGTTTTCTCTATATATTAATTTCAAAAATCGTTTTCACAAAAGTAGACCAATATTTCTGGCACTTCTTTCATAAGGGTGCTGGCTATAATTCTATTTACTTTTATTAAACAGTTCAGATGAAGATTAAGTATGTGCACACAGCGAAGAGAAAGGAATTATGATGACTCCACATTTATGGATAAACATAACACTTACTGAAATATGTACTCAGGATTACTTTTATTGGTCTTACATCTGATTATATTTATGATTTAATAATGTTGGATATTTTACAAATATAATGCTAATGGAATATAGTTTAAGAAAGACAGATCTAGGAAGCTACAAACTTGAAAAGATTTCTGCGTTATTTTAGTTATTATACATTCAGTCACTAATTCCACCTAGGTCTGCAATGGTAGCCTTACCCCCTCAGCTTTCAAAACATCCTGAATTCTGATGGTTGAGGGAAAAATCCTTTGAAAACGGTGCTTAGTCAGTTGTTTCAACCTGCAATCTCAGATTCTGAACTCAAGTTCCAGCTTGCCTGACTCCTTCACAAACTTCTACCAAGGACTTCTCAGCGGGAAGATGTGAAGGGCTTTCTCCCCAAGTGCTCAGTAGCAAGCCCCGATTACAGTCCAGCCCCAGGCAAAACTGCCCTCAGCAGAAAGATTTGTTTATCCAGGGAACAGAGATAAGCATTTAGCTTGGATAGACCTGTCACCAGAAAGTCAGCTTGCTTTTTTATGTTCTATTGGTATTTAAAACAAAATTCAATTCAATTGAAAAGTTACAATATTGGCTCTGGTTAAAATAAACTTTGAATGTATTTCTGTGGTTGCCTGAGATAAACACGTCTAGACTTCTTATTAATATTTTGGTTTTTTGTTTGCTTGTTTTTTAATTTTCTGTTTGGCTTTTTAATACATGGCCATGTATTTCAGTAAAAAACAAAGATGTGATTTGAATTGTGGTAATGTAGAGTTATAAAAGCAAAGAAACTGATCTAGGGAACAAAATTCTAAGTATCTTCCAACAAAGACCAAAGAAAGCTGTGACATCTCTCTGGATTTAAAGCCCCAGGAGAACTGTGAGAGCCGACAGGAGCCCTTCCCCTTCTGACATTTTAAACTGACTTTGATGCTGTTCTTTTGTTCCTGTCCTTCCTGTGAGTAAGGTTTTAGGAGCTGGACAAGGATATAACTGTTCATGAGGGAAGAATCATATAGTTATTCTAGCTAAGTGGGGAATTTCAAACAGTGATATGTTTGATTCTCGTTTATATCGAACAACTATCTTTAGAAGTCCTCATGTATTCAAAATTTATGGAAAAAGATATGCCTCAAGTCTTTGAAAAAGGAAAAAAAGATAGGAACAGTTTACTTCACCATGGAAAAATATTAAAAAGAAAGAAAGAAAAGGTAATGAATAACACTAGACCTCCAAAAATCAAAACTAAACAAAATTTGTATAAAACAGTTCTGGTATTGATATTAAATTAAACCTCCATCCAAACAAAATGTTCTCTTTAGGAAGTCTATAGTACACTCTACCTGTTCATTGGGCTATGCCTGTAAACTCAGCAGCACTCAGAAGGCTGAGGCAGGAGAATTACCAGTTCAAAGTTAGCCTGGGCTACAAAACAAAACAAAAACAAAAATCACAATATCTTAGTTGATACAAACAAAGCAAAACAAAAAACTGCTACTTTTATATTAACTATGATAGTATATACTTGTTAATTTAATTAATATAGTTATTTTAATGTAAACAATACTAAAAAGGGAAGTACATATTTTAGACGTATGCTAGGTTAGTTTTGATAAAGATCTCAGATTAGTTTTTTTCCCCCAACTATATCTAATGGTACCATATTCTTTATGAACTTCAGCTAAAATATTTTAAAGTAAAATCAAATCCTCAAACTTTGCACCCACAGTGGTTTGGTTGGGCTCTCTTTTAAAGCTGGGATCACCAGACTGGAGAGGCTCAGCATCAAAACATAACTGAACTCAAGAAGGAACGAACTTCAGTGAGTAAAATGGACATGGTAGTGAGCCATCGTTATTTTTGCAAGCAAGGAATTAGGAAAAAAAACTGCTTTATTACATCTAAAAATGAGCTCTTCATGTATTGACAACATGAGGAATTCATCTGGCCTCAGATGTGGTTTTACCAAGAGAACTTTAATTCCTAAGGCTTGGGAAACAGAATTCTGGGATGGAACACTCCAACTGTGGGAATAGTAGCCCAAGATGTGTCTTTGAACTACACAAGTTGGAAAATGCTGAGCTGAGGTGAGCGTCCCAGCATGCCCTGGGCTCTCCCATCCTCCTAGTGAGGAGGCAGAGGCTTGGAGTCTTCTCCGCACGAGGCTTTTCATGCTTGGCCTCCGGTCTCATTTGACCCCTTTAAGTTAGAACATTCTCTCTCAACCCGCCCTTGCACGGTTGTTGCAAGGGAAGATACACAATAAATGAGTTGCAACCCATAAACAAAATTAAATACCCAACTCTCTCCAGCCTCTTCAGGCCCCTCCCCCCTTCCAAACAAATGCCTAGCTCTTTTGTTTTCTTCAGTCAGTCTGGAATTACTATGAACTCGCCAATCCCCACCGAGTCTTTTCATGAAAGCTCGCATTCTCCCGGTCCCTATCCCTAGAAGAATTGGCACTCTACAGTTTTCCTCCATGGCAAGCAGTATAAAACAAGACACAGTTGCAACCCTGCTGGCTACTACTTACCAGTCCTACACAATGTCTACAGACAGATGAAATTCAAACTTCTGACTTAACTTAAAAAAAAAAAATCAGTTTGTTAGCCTGATTAAAGAAAAGTACTGTTTGTATAAACCTTTGTTTTTGAGAAGATATTTCAAAATATACCAGGCGTTGGAGTTTTGGCTTGTTTAGATTAATTTTGAAAGTTATTTTTAAAATGCAACTTTCTCTTTAAAGTTCTTTATTTTATTTTTGTACTGCACAGTTATAAACTACAAAAATAAATCCCAAGCTAAAATTTCCAAGTAACAATACCTTCACATTTAAAGTTTCTTAAGTTTCAGCTTATTTAAGTCCTAGAATTTTAGTGTTGTACTATAAATTCAGTCTGTAAGTTTTAATCAGTTTGTTCAACTCAAACCATTTGTGTCTCTTTCTGGGGAGTGATTTTACATAGAAGCTTAAAAAACACCATTTATTAACCACATTTGTGAGATGTAGTTGAATGAAAATAATGTGTTGAACACATGATTACCTGTTTTAAGTTCTTGACCAACTCATTAGTTATTTACAATTTGTTTTTAAAAGCTGCTTAAATAACTGCTTCACTAACTGGTACACGGTAATTTGTTACATTCATTCAATTTTAGAGACTTGATCTAAACAGTACACTGGACAGTTTTCTCAAAAGAACTTGAAGATATCATTTACTACATCTGAAAGTTAACAATATACAGAAAGATCTTTGAACTTACTGATTTAAGCCAATTTCCTCAGTCTTAAATATTTGCTGAAGAATAATCTTTTACCGGGTTTCAACTAAACTGAGTTTTTTTTCCTCCTTGCCAAGACTTTAAAAAAATTAAAATTATCTGTGGATAAATGTGACATATTTCTGGCTGGCTTATTTCTTTTTCTCCAGATAAAGATTGGTAAAATCTTTTATGAATGAAGACAAATCAAACAATTTTATACTTCCTTCTTTTCTGTCACGACCAGAGTTCTGATCGTTATATTTTTGAGAGAAAGAAAAAAAAAACAATAGACATGTATTTATAAACAGAAACCCACCAGCACCTAACACACATTGTGGTTGTTTACCTTCTCGGCTACTATTTATTTCGTTTGTTTCGTATGTTTCCGAACCAATTTCGTATTTATTTTTTCTCACCGTCTCCACCAAACGTCAGGAAAATTAGTACATTTCAGCTACAGAAATCGTTAATCCTTCAAGGTCGGTTTCAACTTCACCGGATTTAGGGCAGCTTCAACGAAAACGTGCTCTTAGCATAGCTGATTTTACCCGGAATTTTTTGTTTGCTCTCCCCCACTCCCCCGCACCTCCCCAGAAGTTGTTCGGCTTTGGTTAAAACAACCCCGCGGACCACAAAGGGAGCTGGGGTGGGAGGGGGTTGAACGAGTTCTCTAGAAGTTGAGTTAAATTCAGGCACCTGGGAACATACTTGGTTGTGCTTCTTTGAAATGACAAAAAAAAAAAAAAAAGGGTAAAAGGAAAATAAACGGATACATTCGAAGACCTAAAATAAAACTTGAGTTGGGGCAGTGCGCGTCCGAAACCCCGACTCCAGGCTGGTCCAGGGTACCACGCGCTGCCGGACTTGGGGCAAACAGTTAAAGGGAAGAGCGCTGCGAGCGGAAGCCCACCCCTCACCCACAGAACAGCCAACAAGGGAGCAAAGGGTTATTTTCGCGCCACAAAATATGCAAATACAGGGGCGGCCCGAGGGCCAATGGGTGGAGACCAGCTAAGACTCCAGAGGCGGCAACTGTCGATGATAGGCTCGCTGTCCCCACCAATCGGCGAGCGGCTCCGGCGAGGGCGGTGCCTCTCCCGGCGCAGGGTGAGGGTCCGAATCGAGCGGGGCAGCCCGTCCGCGTCGGAGCCCCGCCCTAAGTCGTTTTTCCGCGCCATCGGCGGCCGCCCCGCCCCGACAGAGCAGAATCAGCCTTCGTTATTTCTCCGTGGGGACCGAGCATCCTCGAGCGTGCGCCCGCCTCGCGAGTTTCCACGCAGTTTCCACGCATGGATGGTCAGGGCTCCAGCGGCCCATGAACACTTTCCCTTGTGTGCGTTTCGACCGGTTCGTCTTCTCTGCGCGGAGCTGGAGAAGGGAAACAAACCACCCCATCTTCTCGGTTCCCGGGCACCATGTTTATTACAGAAAGAAGTGACAGATTCCGGAGTGAGAGCAGACCCAGGTCTCGGATCTCGCCTCTGGTTTGAACAGAGTTCAGGGGAGCGGTTCTCGAGAAGAGTGAAGCGCGCCCACCAGCGTGAGGGTGTCAGGCCCGGGCCGGGGAGCCTTAGGGCCGCCCTCTGCTCTGCCCACAACCTGTGGCTACAGCAGCGGTAACGGACCTTCTAGGCGTACTTTCACGTTACACAGAACCTCAGACATTTTCTGAAGCTGTCGGATGTGTAAACAGATGGGTGGGAATCCTTCCTCCGTGGAATTAATATTAATTAGGGAGCTACAATTGCTTAAGAATCTGTACTGGTCCTTATACAAATAATGTGAGAAAATTCTTTAAGGCATCCATACAAATATTAGTTTACGAATTTGAAGAGTTACACTGACTTCATATATGTTCCGGAAAATTAATCAAGTATTTTTCGCTCGTAAAGCTAAATAATTACCCAGGGTTTTTTTGTTTTTGTTCTTAATTTTGCCACGGAGTATATAATCACAACCTCTCAAATGTTTGGAAAATTGGAAGTGGCTATGTCCACTTCTTTGATGTTTCAACTTTATTAGTGGAGTGTCAAGGTCCTAGACAAAGTATCCAGCTTGTTACAATAATACAGATTAAATTCACAGGATACATGCTGCCCAGGAATATATTCATTGCCACACACTTGCTTTAAATTCCAGCTGTTAGGATTTGTTTGACAGTAACAGATAATAATTTATCCCATGTTTTAAAAGTAGTTTTCGTTAGGTATCATTTAAAAAAAAACAAAATATGGTTAATCAGGGGGGATCAATACAATTTGGTAGCAAGCTGATCAGTTATTAAAAAAAATAAGCTACATGATCAGACTCTTAAAGTGATATACAGAAAAGCAAACATTACGAACAAAAACGTTTCTTCGACTAGGCTTGGTTCACATGAATGAAGTACTACAAAAATAACTTCGTAAAGTTTATACTGATATTTTTTTTGAATGCCACAGAAGCCTAAAGGAATACATATTTTCTTGAGAGCTGTTTCTCTTTCCAAATGCATGAGGGCAAAGGATAGCTTTTTAAAATAGCTAACAGCTTTAGAAATTTACTTCCAAAGTTGTTCTTCACAGATTTCCAATAGTTCTGAATACTGTGTCATAATTTCATAAAGACCATTTTACTAAATTAAGCTTAGATGAAAATACTGTTAAAGTGTGTTTACATTTATACAGTTGGGTTTGCTTAGCAGGAAAGAAAAACCTGTTAGTATAGTTGCATTTAAAATGGATGATCTGAGACCTTCCGGTTACTTAATACCAAATAGTAAATTCCTTTTAAAAGACAAAATGCAAATACTCTAGGTCGTTCAATAATTTCACATTTTAAAAACAAGCTGCTACTTGTTTTATCTTTAAGAGATACTTTATTAAATTTTTTTGAAAGAGCACACCATATCAAATTATCAATTGCTGAAGGTGTTTGTATTATGAAGCACATATTTTCTCTTCACATTTTTCAACTTGTGAGAGAGTTGCAAAACATTAGATTTTTGCCTGTATTTTCTGCTATGTAGAACTTAATTTCAGTCATCAAAACCCGGGAATTTCTCTTTTCCTTAAAATGCCTGTTAAAAATATACCATAAGTTATCTTTGAAGCTTTTGAGTAGAGCACACAACCATTAAGCCACAGTTGAAGGTGCTCACAAGGACAAGGGAACTGGCTTCTTTCTGCATTCCTGTTCTCCAGCGCACGTTTAGTAGGCTCAGGAAGGCTCCACCGGGCCCAGACCCAACCCCCCAACCACCATTGTGCTCGTTACCTACAGGGAAAATTATGAATGGCTGTCACAGTCAAAGGAAGGCAGAAAGAGCCGAGGAACCGTTCCCCAGCGCGGCCGCCACCTAAGGCTGACGCTAAACAGGGTTCCCTGAGAGTCCCAAGTTCTTTAACAAAAATTATTTAAATAAAAGTATCAGTCCTCCCCCTCCCCCTTCGAGAAACCACAGGAAGCGAGGGTTTCCCTTTAAGTACCGACTTTTCCCACTCGGCCACCCCCAGCCCCACAGCCTCCGCCCCGCGCCCCTCCCCCACGCGACCAGCCCACCCCCGGCCTCATTTATCCAGAGTCTTCTCGCAGCCGAGCAGCCAATGAACGGCGAGGCGGAGAGCCACCCGGAGCGCAGGCGGAGGAGGTGTCGCGTAGACACCCGCCCAGGACGCCGGCTCCCCTCCCCCACGCCGGCCCGGGCCGCCCCGCTCGCTCGGTCCCCGGGGCCCTCGAGGGGAGCGGCGCTCGGCTCCCCCAACCCCGGGTTCTACTTTCCCCCCCGTCATCTGAGCCACCGTGCGAGTTCGGGACTGTCATTCAGATTTCGCTGTTAAGTGACCCATTTTTCAAAAAAAAAAAAAAAAAAAATCGAATGGTTAAAACTACGGTAACTGCAACGGCAGGACCCCTAACCGCTTCCTCCTCTTTAGAAAAAAGGATCGTTCGTCTGACCCTCCCGAGGCTCGGTCGGACCCTTCGGAAACTCGCCGTGCCAATCGCGCCTGGCGCCGGCTGCAGCGGCTGGGCGTTCTCCACCCGCTCCCGGCTCCGGGTCCCTCGCCCAATCTCGCTTCCCCTCCCCCTCTCTCGTTTTTTTTTTTTTTTTCTCCTCTTTCCTCCGAAACCCACTCTAATTGAGGCGCTGGGATTCCTCACGTGAGACGTTGATTTGTAGTTTGAACACGTGGCTCATTCAAAAAGCCGGACACTCGGAGCGGCCGCCCCCGCCCCGCTCCCCTCGCCGCTGCCAGTCACCCCTCGGGGTTTTTTTACGGGGAGGCGGCGCCTGCCCCACGTAGTGTGATATTTTCACAGCCCGCTGGCCGCTGCCAAAGGGGTTGGGGAGGAAGAGACAAAAAGTAGTTTCCCCCCGCGCCTCCTCCTTTCTCTCGCTAATCCCGCCTCCTCCCCAGAGTTAGGAAGACTCGACGCTGGGCTGTCGCTAGGCTTTTTCTTTCTCTCTTTTTTTAATACCCAGAAGAGGAAAAAGGACCCTGGGATCTGGTTTTCGCCCGCCGCTCCCGTGCTTGGGTCACCGTGTGTGGGTTTGAAAGGCAAGAGGAGAGGAACAAAATCCACCGGCCCCATCCTCCGCCGTGGGTGCTTTTTAATTTAGCATTTTCCTCGGGTTTTTAAAACAACCCCTCTTCACAATGAACAAATTGTACATCGGGAACCTCAGCGACCACGCCGGCCCGGCGGACCTGGAAAGTGTCTTCAAGGACGCTAAGATCCCGGTGGCTGGCCCCTTCCTGGTGAAGACGGGCTACGCGTTCGTGGACTGCCCGGACGAGGGCTGGGCCCTCAAGGCCATCGAGGCGCTTTCAGGTGGGGCCCGCGCGCGTGGTCGGGGCGTCCCCGTCTCCGCAGCTGCCATCCGGTCCCCGCTCGCGGGGCGGGCGTGGGGAGGGGGACGCGCTGTCAGGCGCGGGGCGCGGCGCGTGCTGCAGGCCGGGCCGGCCGGGCCTCGGGGCCCAGCGCGGACGCCCGCCGGGCCCTCTGTCTGTTCGCCGTCCCCCGGCCGTAAGAGAACAGAAAGTGGCCTGAGCCTCGCGCCCGAGGGAGGCCGCGTCCAGGCGGCCCCGCTCCACCCCGCCGCGTCCACCTCGCGGGGTCGTTGGAGTGAAAGGGGCAGGTGGGCGGCGGCGGCCGGCTGTTGCCAGAACGGCAGCCCTGCCACGCGCGGCGCCGCAGTCCCGGCCCGTGCGCGCAGCCGCGGCCCGGGTGTCTGGGTGCGCTCTGCCCGGATGCCCGAGGGGAGAGCAGCTGTCCGTGCCTTTCGGTTTCCACCGTCCGCAGCTGGACTCGAGGCCGGCGCCTTGCTGGGTCAGCGCGTGTGGACCGGCCGCCCAGTCCTCTCCGGGCAGCCTGGCTCTTTAATCCCACCGCCCATTGCTCCAGGCCAACCTGGACGTGGACCAGAAAAGAAGGCCTCGCGCCCCCGTGGCAGGCTGTTTGTTGGGGGTGTACTTCTTGCAGACCTTGGGGTGTTGGGTGGCCCTTGGAGGGGGCCAGGAGGCGAAAATTGCAACCCAAGTGGTGAGCCTGACTGTTGCTCTCCCTCACCAGCTTTCTGCAAGTTAAATGCCACACCCACCCCAAGGGTCAGTTCTGCACCCTGGCCTGGTCCTGCTCCTCCCTTGTCCTTGAGTCCGGTGGGAATCTTAGGGCCCTGCTGAGGTCACCGAAGCAGGCAGTGTGTGTGGTTTTGTGTTTTTTGTTTTTTGGTTTTTTTTTCTCTCTTAAAGACTGTAGATTTCAAGGTGGGGAGAGCCGCTGAATCTAGCCAGTCGTCTTGCCTCTTGTGTGTTCACAGGTAAAATGGAACTACATGGGAAACCGATGGAAGTTGAGCACTCAGTCCCTAAACGTCAGAGGTGAGCCGATTTACCCTTTTCTGGCCGCTTTTTAGGGAGGAAGCTCTGAACACCGATGAGAACTAGGACGCTGGGGCCGCTGTTCAGTTTGCTTTTTTTCTGCTTGCGTTTAAGTTGATGGCAGGTGTGTGTGCGCGCGCGCGTTAATCATTCTGGGTCTTAAACGAGGGCTTGTATGCGGGCCCCAGCTTCTGGGTTATTGTTGATGTTATAAAAGCCTGTCAGGGAAGCTCTCACAGCTACGAGGTGTTCTTGGCAGAGCAGGTTTAGTCCTGAGTTTCAAAAGCCAAAAGTCTTTGGGAACCTACGGGATTTAGAAGGCAGGTCCAGGACAGATGTGGAGAAACTGGTCCGCAGTGGTGGGCTCTTCCAAGAGAGGAGGGGCACAGTCGCCTTTGCCCTGGTTCACTGGCCAGCCAGCAGCCATTGGGACACAGTGAATGCTGGGGTCCTGGGGCCTTTCAAACACTCCAAAGTTTTTTTTTTTTTTTAACAGTGCCTTTGTTCCCGCTCCTGCCCCTGGGTGTGTTTTGCTTACAAATAATCACTAAGAGACGGGGAAGACTAGAGGAATCTATGCTGCTTCAGTGAGATTTCGCTTCTCTGAGAGCATCTGTAGCTGTCACTTTAGAAAATATTTGTAGGCTATTTTAGCTACTGAAGCATTTTGGAGAAATGGCCCTTTCTCCCCTACTGCTCCCCCCAACCCCCTACTCTGTAATTCTTAACTGGAAGGACTGAGGTTACCCTGCTGGGTTTCTGCAAGCTGGGTTAGGGTTTCTGGCTGGCTTTTCAATCTTCCCCTGTTCCCAACCTGGAGCAAGCAATAAGCTTGAAGTTAATTCATACCAGGGCTGTGTCTGGTTAAGTGCGTCTGAGCCTGTGCTCTGGGGGACAGAGGGCAAGAAGAATGCTCTGTGACTGTTTTGAATGAAGCTCTCTTCTGCATGAATCATTTCACATTCCTGGTTTTAGGAATAAACTGGTGTTGGATACTTGTAGATTTCTTTTTAAGTACTTGCTTGATTCCCCCTAAGATAATTGGAAAGATATTTGTGTAACCTGATTTAGGTCCATTTTGATAAGGGTCAAGTTATTTCATATAGTAAAATGTAGTCTCTCATCATCATTATTTTTTAATCTTCTAAAGTAGATGTGGATAAAAAGTATCAAGTTGAACTTGGTTTCATAGGAACAATTGAGGGACAACTCATTTGCCCTTAAGAAATTTAGAGACCCAGCCTGTGAATCAGCCATTTTGGAAAAGCGAAACTTAATGTACACTTGCTAGTTGGTTTCGTGTTTATCCAGTGTATCTTAGTGCTGGTAGATCCGGCTTCCCTACCCTCCTCTCCCCTCCCCTCCCCTCCCCCACCATTCCCAGGCCTCCTTTATGCAGGTGAGAACTTTACCACCTCAGCCACATGCCCAGCTCTTGGTTTTTAATCAACTGTAGAATTAAAAGTAAGCAATGCAACAAAACAAGAAGCAGTGGTGTCCCTTATTAGTCGGATGATTGCTTAGCATGCCAGCCCCTTCCACTCCAGAATCCTGGGGCAGGGCAAATGATTATAATTAACAAAGGAACTGTTCTGAATTTAAAACATTAAATGTCTTTTTAAATTTAAACACATTAAATGAGTTTTTCAGCTACAGCTAATGTGTTGACCTCTATTTGTTGTAACCTCTGCTTTTTATTTTTGGAGTTACTGTCTCCCCATGTGTGGAGAATTAATTTAGGAACTTTGGTAACAACTGCTAGTCTTACTCCTAAAGCGTTGCTTAGTTTGAAAAGTTACTTGTTACTGTTCGAATTGCAGGAACAGGGTTCCTCTTTTGGAAAGCTAGGAGACTGTAACAAGTGGGGCTTATGTTTACTGGAAGCTTTTTCAGTTTATTAATAACAACAGAAGCTTTTCCTGTCCCACCCCTGCTACCAAAATGCTTAGGATTTTAAATGCGGTATTACTAGCCCAGTGAAGTGAACCTCACAGGTAGGGTGGAGTAAACCTGACCTTCTTTTTTCTGTCTTGGGAGCAATTAAGTGCCTGAAATCCTTTACTGAAACATTTTGCATAAAGTCTTCTTTAGCCTGTAATCCCAGCACTGCGGGAGGCAGAGGCAGGCGGATTCTGAGTTCAAGGCCAGCCTGGTCTACAGAGTGAGTTCCAGGACAGCCAGGGCTAGACAGAGAAACCCTGTCTCAAAAAAACCAAATCCAAAAAACGAAAAAAAAAAGTCTTCTTTATCTCCCTGGGAAATTTACCGATCATCTACATTACAGTTCAGTTCTGACTGAAGCTGCGCACTTTCCCTCTCTGGGCTCTTCTGTCATTTCACAGGCTCTGGAAGAGGGCCAGGAAGTGACCTGGCACCGACATGCTCACTTCCATACCACAGCAAGGTGTGGATTACTTTGATAGTGACTTGATTGCCCAGCACTGTCAGATGGACTGGTGGCCAGGATAGACTGCTCTGCACTTTGGGATGGAGTTCCGTTGTGTTTCACAGTCACTTTCCACCATCGTGTGGGCAGCCGAGGCAGGCACGCCTACTTGTCGGGCAGTGACCTTTGTACCTGTTTGCAAGGCATGTCGGGAGCTGGGTGCTGGGGAATGCTTCTGGCAGCACTCAGAGGATGAACAGGGGAGCAGCACAGAGGTGATTGGATGCTTTGCAGGCTGCGAGCTGAGCTGGGCGGGCCCTTCAGGAAAGGGTATTGTTGAGTTTGGTTCAAACCAAGCTTAGTTCCCCATTACTGAAGTCTCAAGGGAATGTGGAAGGAATGTGGCTTTTCTGCATTCAGATGCCCCTCTGTTGTAGATTACAGCAGAGTGCACAGGGCCCGAGGATCCCTGCCTGCAGAGAAGAAGCATGCTTTGGACTCTGAGATGGTGATACACCCTCAGTTCCACATTCAAAAGATAGAGCATGGGGATGCTTGGTAGCTTCCAGAGGCGGGCCTGATTATTTTAATTATTTTACCTCTCGGACTTAAGGTGAGTGAGGAAGAAGTTTTGCCTAGGAAGGTTTTTAGCAACCCTAGGAAGGCTTGTTTGGGAGAGCCAGTGGTGGCCGCAGGGCTTCCGGCCTCTGCTGTTTGCTTCTGTACAAGGCCCCGCTGCCCTGGTGTTGGTATGCTGTGGGCTGCTGGGCGCAGAGAGGGAATGGCAGAGCTGCTGACACCGCAGAACTAAGACATGGTGGTTTTAGCTAAATTTCCATGACTTTCAGATTCGTGATTCTTTTTCCTATTTTCAGTTTTCACAGCCTACTCATATTTGATCAGACTTGTGATTTATTTAGCTCTTATCCTTGGTTATAAATAAATATTTGAGTAGAGGAGAGAAATTGTAAGATATTATACTTTTTTTTTAAAGATTTATTTATTTATTATATGTAAGTACACCGTAGCTGTCTTCAGACACCAGAAGAGGGGTCAGATTTCATTACGGATGGTTGTGAGCCACCATGTGGTTGCTGGGATTTGAACTCAGGACCTTCGGGAGAGCAGTCAGTGTTCTTAACCGCTGAGCCATCTCATCAGCCCCCAAGATATTATACTTAATGTGTACTAAGAAAGATTCTTACATAGTTTGTGGTACTAACACTCAAGTACTTCATACTCTTAATAAGAAGATAAAGGGAACAACCTACTTTGATACTGGAATCTTGTGCTTATAGTGTCGGTTGAGTAGAAGTTACTGGGACTTTAATTTCATCGCTCTGTAAGCGGCTATTTAAAAACTAGCGTATTGCTTCAGTGGGGCCAAGTGTAGAGTAGGCTGCACTGTGCCCACCAGCCCAGGGCACTGACTGCTGCCTGGGGGGTCAGCCTCAGAGTGAGGGCAGCTGGCCAACGCTGTTTTCAGTGCTGAACATTTAAACACAAGCTATTCCTTAGTGGAGTGGGACAGATAGTCTCACTTTTGAATTGTGGCTTACTGTTAGGGAACTTGGCTGGGAACGAATTTCAAGCAGAATTATCTTTTCAGTGCATGATGTAAGCACTGCAGTATGTGACTCAGTGGTTGGGGCTGGGGGGATTGTTTATTTTTTAATATTTTTTTAACTTCTTACTTGCTCAGTACAGTTAGAATTTGTGAGATTTCTTATTTTGGCCTTAAAAGAACTTTTTTTAGGAAGCAAATGGATGTGTCTAAGTAGCTTCTACCATGCTTTGTTCATAGCTGCCCTGAGAAGGATGTTACTGAATATCACATGTGTCTGGAGCCAGTGGGAAGAGGGAGCCTGCCCTCTGACCTGGGCCCTGGCTTTTTACCTGTGTGGCTACTGAGACTGTTCAGGACCAGACACCTTTTGTGACAATCTCCAAGGGACATCATTTGTTCCAAGGTTTGGCCTCTTTCCTGGAAGCAAATGGGTTCTCAGATGGAATTACAGAGGTGCAGTGTTTTCCCTAGGTGGGGCTTTGCTTGAAATTTTCTGTATGTAGCACAGCAGGCCTGTTGCTTCCTCCACCTTGTTCCTGTGTACCACCTTCAGCTGTCAGCGAATGGAATGTTGTCTTTGCTGTGCCTTGAAGCCCTTTGTGAGCCCTGCTGCCCTGTTGTGTTGTCCTAGGCCTGGGGCCTTGAATTACAGCGAGCCTGTTGAACCACCTCCTGTTTTGTGAGGCACTCTCTGGCAGTTGTGCATCCGCAGCGTCCAGACAGCAGCGTTGCTGGCAGGAACTGAGTCCTGAAAGGGAGTCACCCACTCGCTCACTCGGACAGTTGGTTTGGGCTGGAGGAAGGAGAGGCAGAAAGATGGTTTGGCTGTGCTATTCTTAGCTCTGTTTCCTCTATCAACTGTTGCCTCTGATTCAAGCTTCCAGAGTCACAAGACAGGAGGTGGCACTGTGGTAACAGTGACCAAAGGATTGCATTCTTAGTTAGGATTTCTGCCCATATGTCCGATGTTTATGAATTGGCTTCTACTGCCAGGGCTTTGCTCGAGGGCTGCTGGTGGGCAGGCATACTTTGCAGTGCTTTATTAAAGTGGAAGGTGTAATTTATTGTGACCTGAAGTTCTGTCTGGCAAGTTTTCAGCATTGGTGAATAACTAGTATCAGATATTAAGATGGTGTGTGAGTTCTGTTGTCTGAAGCTGGCCTCATACCAGTTGTACATGTTTCAGAGAATCACCCTGAGACCATTTAGTTTGATTAGGAAATAGTTTGAACTTAACAAAGCTGTAGTAGAGTTATAAGAGGAAATGACCAAATTTAGTTGTTTTCCTTTAACCTAGGCTTACTGCAGATTCTTTTTTTTTTTTTTTTTCTTTTTTCGGTCTTTTGGATTTGGTTTTTTCGAGACAGGGTTTCTCTGTATAGCCCTGGCTGTCCTGGAACTTACTCTGTAGACCAGGCTGGCCTCGAACTCAGAAATCCACCTGCCTCTGCCTCCCAGAGTGCTGAGATTACAGGCGTGCGCCCCCACCGCCTGGCCTTTTTTTTTTTTTAAGATTTATTTATTTATTTATTTTTTATGTATGTGAGTACACTGTAGCTGTCTTCAGACACACCAGAAGAGGGTATCCGATCTTATTACAGATGGTTGTGAGCCACCATGTGGTTGCTGGGAATTGAACTCAGGACCTCTGGAAGTACAGTCAGTGGCCAGTGCTCTTAACCACTGAGCCATCTCTCCAGCCCGGCCTTTTTTTTTTTTTTTAAAAGATTATTATTATTGTAAAGAAGCACACTGTAGCTGTCTTTAGACACACCAGAAGAGGGCGTCAGATCTCATTATGGATGGTTGTGAGCCACCATGTGGTTGCTGGGAATTGAACTCAGGACCTCTGGAAGAGCAGTCAGTGCTCTTAACCGCTGAGCCATCTCTCCAGCCCCTCATTGCAGATTCTTAATTCTCCTGCTTTGGGCTCCTGGGCCATGCTTATTGGTGCGTATTGCCATGTACCAGATTCCCAAGTTCTTCAACTATCTGGTTTTATTATCACTTAATACTTGTCTAGGGAGTAAAGTTTGTTGTCCTTAATAGTATTGCGTGTATCTGTTCTGCCTAGAAAACTATAACAAAACTTACTGGTTTAAATAAGTTGGTTTTTTTTTTCCTCGTGACAGGGTCTCCTGTTTCTCAGGCTGGGCCTCAAACTTGCTGCATAGCAGAGGATGATCATGGAGTTCTGATCCTCCAGCCTCTCCTTCCTGAGTGCTAGTTCCAGACATCTGCCACCATGTCTGTGTGCTAGGGGCTGAACTCAGTCAGGGCTTTGTGCATTCCAGGCAGGTACCCCTCATGGAGTTACAGACGCAGCCTTTTTCATTTTATTTCTTTGGAGACAGGGTCTCGCCATGTAACATAGACGGATTGACTTGGAGAGCCTTCTGCCTCAGCCTCCTGAGGTCTGTGTTCATAGATGTGTGCTCTTACACTTAACATCACTTGCTCTTTCTTCCTGCTCCCCCTACCTCCACTCTCCTGTCGTCAACACACAGGGTTATTATTCTGTGTAGCCCTGGCTGTCCTGGACCTCAGGCTGTAGACCAGGCTGGCCTCGAGCTCATCGATCCGCCTGCCTCTGCCTCCCCAGTGCTGGGATTACAGGCGGTGCTGGGATTACAGGCGTGCGCCGTGGGCGGCCACCACCACCGGCCTGGCTCTTTCTATGTTTCTATGAGTCTGTTAGGTGGTTGGTTCACATTATTTCATTTTGGGTGATTTACTGAAGCCAGAATAAAGAGTCCTAGAGGAGTCATAACTGGTCCCTTGGTGCTTTTCCTTGTAAAATCTTGGTGGTGTCTAATCATTCAGTTAGTAGCCAAAAAAGGCCCTCCCCTCCACTTGTCTGCCCTGAGATTGGCACATTGTTATTTCTGTCTCATTCCATTAATTAAATTCATCAGGCCAGACTGGTTGCAAGAAAGATAAGGAAATAGTCTGTCTGCAGATGGTGTACATGATCCTCAAGGGAGGAGTGGGTGGGAGGCGGCCATCTTTACCTTATTACACAGATGCTGGGGATTACAGTCAGAAGGAGGCTCTCTGCCGCAGCATTATTTCCTAGGTCTTTATTTTTTGGGACAGGTTTTTCCTACGTAGCACAAGGCTGCCTTGGGATTACCGTGTAGCCCAGAATTATCTTTAGTCTTAACATATATTTGGGAAAATATTTGACATTAATTGTTATTTCTGCTAAAGGGGCTACTGGCTTCAGATGCTTGGAACATAAAATATATGAAAATTGGACCAAAGGTGAACCCTAGTGGTAGAGTGTTTATCTACCAAAAACAAGTCCAGGCCTCAATTTTCGGTACTGAAAACATTTTAAAATTGTTTTTTTTTGTTTGTTTGTTTCTTTTATTTTTTTAATTTTTGTTTGACACAGGGTTTCTCTGTGTAGCCCTGGCTGTTCTGGAACTCACTCTGTAGACCAGGCTGGCCTTGAACTCAGAAATCCGCCTGCCTCTGCCTCCCAAGTGCTGGGATTAAAGGTGTGGGGGGGGGCGCCCCCCCCCCCACCACCTCCACCACCACCACCACCCGGCTTAAAATTGTTTTTAATCAATAGAAATGGAGAGTGAATCTCTGCATTTATTTTCTTGGAAGAGATGTGTTTGTATTAGCCAAGGCTCTGTATGTTTCTAAGAAGCAGTCACAGTGACTGCTGTTGAGTGAGATCAGAATGTTGAGAATGAGGATGACGAGATGTGTTGGTTAGAACAACAGCATGGAAGATGGTGCCTTCATTCACCAGCAGGGCATTACTGAGAAGGGCAGACTCCGGGGTGAGGTAGGAACTTTACTTTTGGCAAGTTTCTAGTAGAAATATAAAAGAAATGGAGAAGGCATTTTTATTCTTCAGTCTGGAGCTCAAAGGAAGGAAGACCTATTATATGTGCTTGAAACCATTAAATTGTTCCAGATCATCAAGGCGCTGAGCCTAAGGCTCTGGTCAAGGAGAAAGGAGAAACCACCAAAACAGGTGATCACCATGTGTGGGATGGGAACTAGCTTGGCGCCACACAAGGAAACTCACCAACAAAGTGAAAATAATGTGGCAAGGAAAGTTCTTTTTGTAAAAAGGATTCGCCAGAGGGGCTGGAGAGATAGAGCAGTGGTTAGAGCACTGACTCCTCTCGCACAGGCTTCAGATTCCTTCCCACCATCTATCTCATCACATAGATGCAGAGCTGACCTCTACAGGTACCAGGTGCCCATGTGGTGCACATACACATAGAAAGGTAAAAAGACTCATACACAGAAAATAAAAGTAAATAAATCTCTAAACGAGTGGGGGGAAAGATGCCTGTATATGACTAGCAAGTAGGAATAGGACGGCATTTGTGTTTTATGCCTAACATAGGTGGTGACTGTGTATCATCTCATTGATGACCTCACAGTCCCATGTGATTGGCTCTTCAGCAGGAAGGAGAAGGGGAAGAAGGTTCCGGGAAGAGGAGCCCTTTTTGGTCTCCCTTTGCCATGATAGGGAAGAAACAGCATTCTTCACAATGGTCAGATAGAGGGAGTGTTTTGAGGAAAAGTTAAATAGGCTGGAAAAGGATGGGTGGCCCCCTGGGTTGGGTTCTGCTCAGGAGCTCCACGCTGTAGATGAATCTGTGAGTGCAGGTGGTGTTAAATCTCAGTCTGGTGCAGAGGAGATAGCCCGACACTTAAGCCCATTTGTTGCTATTGCAGAAGACCCGGGGGACTCATACAGTAGCTCACAGCCATCTGTTACTCTAACACCTTGTTCTGATCTATAGTCACCAGTTGAGTACATGATGCATAGACATATGTAGGCAAAATACTTATACACATAAAATAAAACCAGAAACAAGAACTTAAATGATCTGCCTCCCTTTGCCCCTGAGTGCTGGGATTAAAGACATCGAGACCACACCTAGTTAACCAAAATAAATCAAGAAAAATAAGCAACTGACTTGACCTTCTGGTTCTGTTGCTGTGAGAGAATGGATTTATGATGTTTCAATGTCCTGGGATATAATATTTCTTCCAGGTTTCATTTATTAGGCCCTTGGGTTGTCTTAACTTCTAGAAACAATTATAAATTTTTTATTTCTAATCTGATAGAGCTGGAAGATTCCCCTAACTTTAGTAAATTGTCTTGTTCAACAGACAAACCCTGTTCCTGACATCTGACCACGCCTCGTGTGTTTCACTATTTCTGGTGGTGGTGAGCTCAGTTTCTTAAACAAATCATACTGCTTTTTACTGACAAACATTTGGGAAATCCTCCAGAGCTATCTCAGCAAAAGAATGAGATGAAGTTTAGATCTTCTGTAGAACATGATAACTTAACCAACAGAGGTTGGAACTGGTGGTCAAGTCGTTATGGAAAGCTAGTTTTAATTAGTTTAGTTGAGTCTTACTCTGTAGCTCAGGCTGGCCTCAAACTCTAAATTATCTAGCTCTTGTGTGTGTGTGTGTGTGTGTGTGTGTGTTTTCAAGACAGGGTTTCTCTGTGTAGCCCTGACTGTTCTGGAACTCACTCTGTAGACCAGGCTGGCCTCGAACCAGAAATCCACCTGCCTCTGCCTCCTAAGTGCTGGGATTACAGGCGTGCGCCACCACTGCCTGGCAGCATCTAGCTCTTTTGAAGCACTTTAATCATTTGGTTGTTTGGATGCTGGGAGAAGTTAAATATAGTTTTCCTTTTACTCATAAAACGTGTGCTACGAGAAATAATGATCTTTTGAAGGTGCCTAGATTCTTCCTTAATTTTGAAAATCTCATCCTAGATGAGAGCAGGCTTCTTCCTCAGTTGTAAATTCTACTTTTAATGACTACCTTAGCTGCAGGAATGAAGTGCTTTCTTAGCTCAGCTGATCTTGAGGGTCTTGGCTTGCTGTCAAGACTTGGGTTTGTCTAAGTTCTTTGATTAGTATTAGTAAAATGATGTTTGGGGCTGAAGAGCTGGTTCAGCAGTTAAGAACAGGTTAAAAGTAGGCATTGCTCTTCCAAGGACCAAAGTTCAAGTCTCAACGCCAACTCACAACCACCTGTAACTCCAGTTGCAGGCGATCTAACTCCTGCCTCCACAGGCACTTATACAAAATGACTTACACAACACAACACATGCACACAAAATTAATATCTTTCTTTAAAAAGTGCTACTTTCAGGCTGGAGAGATGTCTCAGCGGTTAAGAGCACTTCTAGAGATCCTGAGTTCAATTCTCAGCATGGTTCACAACCATCTGTAATGGGATTCCATGTCCTCTTCTGGTGTGTCTGAAGACAGCGACAGTGTACTTACATAAATAAAATAAATCTTTTTTAAAAAAGTGCTACTTTCTCAAAATACTTACTGTTTTCCAGGAAGGAAAGTTAAACAGACAAACTGTAAATTCTGTGGTATTGCTTTACTGAAGGATTCTTCACAGAGCCCCTGGGAGAGGAGACTGGCCTGCAACCCTGCATCGAAAGGCCACTGCTGGCTCCTCCCACTGCTGGCTCCTCCCACTGCCCAGCCTGACTTCACTCTCCGAGTCAAGTTGTGCAAATCCTTATGTGGATTATACGAATCACAGTTTATTACAGAGTGTAAACATTCAGGGGTCCTAATTTTGTTTTGTTTTTGGAGACAGTCTTAGGAACCAAGGCTGGTCTTGACTGCCTGGCTCCCCGACATTCACCCCACCCGCAACTCCTACACCCCCCCACCCTCAACTCCTACACCCCCCCACCCTCAACTCCTACACCCCCCCACCCCCCCACCCTTAACTCCTACACCCCCCACCCCCCTGCTGCGAGTGTTGAGTGATACCACACCTAGGTCAGACATTTAAGAAAGAAATCAAAGCCTGCTATAGTGGTGCATGCCTTTAATTTCAGCAGAGGAAGGTGGATCCCTGAGTTCCAGGACAACGTGGGCTACACAGAGAAACGCTTTCTCCCAAAACCACCACCACCAAAACCAAAACCTTTGTCTTTGATACATTTTTTTTAGCAGCATCATCTTACTGTGAATGAGTTTCGGAGTGGGGTGGGGGTGCTGGCAGCTGAGAGACACGAGAGAGTAGGGCAGAGGCTACAGAAAGAAGGCTTTCTCCCCAGAGTGACTGTAACTCAGGAATATATTCTTAGCTTAATCTTTTTTGTTTTGTTTTGTTTTTTTTGTTTTGTTTTGTTTTTTTGAGACAGGGTTTCTCTTTGTAGCCCTGGCTGTCCTGGAACTCACTGTAGACCAGGCTGGCCTCGAACTCAGAAATCCACCTGCCTCTGCCCCCCAAGGGCTGGGGTTGAAGGCATGTGCCACCGCTGCCCGACCATTCCTAGCTTATTAAATGGTTCCTTTTTGTTGTTTGGTAGGGCCCTGCCTTGCTGAGGGGAAATTTCTTTGGTTCATATTATTGTTGAGGGTTAGGAGACTTGGAGGGGAGTCTTTACCTTGTGTGTCCTTGGAGAACTGAAGAGCCTATATCTTAAAGGGTGTGGGATATGAGATCTTTGCTTTGGGTTCAAATAGTAAATCTTTTTTTGGGGGGGGGGTTGTTTGTTTGTTTTTGTTTTTTTTTTTGTTTTTTTTCGAGACAGGGTTTCTCTGTACCCCTGGCTGTCCTGGAACTCACTCTGTAGACCAGTCTGGCCTTGAACTCAGAAATTTGCCTGCCTCTGACTCCCAAGTGCTGGGATTAAAGGCCTAAAGCCACCACCGCCTGGCTTGAATGGTAATTCTTAGTAATGAAAGACATAACAATGTTTCCTTCCTCTTTCTTTTTTTTCTTTCATAATTTTTTTTTAATGTGTGTGAATGTTTTGCTTGCATATATATGTGTGTGTCTTGTGCTCTTGGAGGTCAGAAAAGTACCCTGGACTTCCTGGTGCTAGAGCTACAGCCGGTTGTGAAGCTACTGTGTGGGTACTGGGATCTGAGTCCTGGGCTTCTGAAAGTGCAGTGAATGATCTTAACTACTGAGCTAACTCTAGCCCAAGCATGCAAGAGGTTAAAGATGAGGAGGTTCAGGTCTGAGAGGGTTTCTTCCACGGCTTTCGTCAGATCCTATGGGATTGCACCATCATGCCTGTTTTTAGTCTGGAAAATTTTATAACACAAATTCTTAGAACAAGTATTGTTATATCAGAAATATACATTTAGCTGGGTGTGGTGGTGTAGGCCTGAAACCCAGCACTTGGGAGCCAGAAGCATGCACATTTTTGTGAGTTTGAGGCCAGCCTAGTCTAGAAAACAAATTTCAGGCCAACTTGTGAGAGACCTATCTCAAGCAAAGCAAAGCAAAACCCCCAAACAAAACATTGTAAGTGCAATGTGTGCAGGGGGGTGGGGAGCTATAAAATTTCTATTCTTGACAGGATTAATCACAGGTTGACAATAAAACCTCTGTTGATGGTGTGCAGGGTGGGTCAGGACCTTCTGTGATGTGATGGTGCACCTTGTAATTCCCACGTGCTGGAGGCAGGTGCAGGAAAGACTGAGATTGTCTCCTCCACCTAGGTCACATAGTGAGATCCTGCCTCAAACAAAACACACACCAGTACAAACAAAACCCAAACCTGTCCTTGAAGACTGTCACCATAGAAATGCTTGCCTTGTCTACCAGAGATGATGTGCTCACTCTGGTAAGTCTGCATCCCATTTCATTCTTGTCCTTTTGTGTGTGTGTGTGTGTGTGTGTGTGTGTGTGTGAGAGAGAGAGAGAGAGAGAGAAATCCTATAAAATGAAGCCTGGTAAGTTATCCCTCTTGTGTTTGGTTTGTGTTTTTTATAACTAGCACCCTGAACTTTTTATCTTGCCTCAGAAACAATCAGTAGCTTCCTATAGTAGGAGCTGGAGCTGTATTACACCATCTCAGGACAGATGCGGCTGCTTCTACACTACTGACTTCCCTGTTGCCCCTGAGGCAATTACCTCACTAGCCACATCAGCTTACCTGACCTTGGACTTCTCAATGTGTCTTTTTTGCTGGATATTTAGTTTGCATGTTTCTATTTGTAATTATATTTGTCTCATTTTAAAATGAAATTTCAATGTTTCAATGTTTTTGGATTTGATTTTTTCGAGACAGGGTTTCTCTGTATAGCCCTGGCTGTCCTGGAACTCACTCTGTAGACCAGGCTGGCCTCGAACTCAGAAATCTGCCTGCCTCTGCCTCCCAAGTGCTGGGATTACAGGCGTGCGCCACCACCCCCTGGCTGAAATTTCAATGTTAAGTTAAAGTAAAGCCAGGGGATTTCTTGGAACAAGAAGAAATAAGGTAGTGTCTAGCTTGTAGCTGCAGATAACTGGGAAGTAAAAAAACCAAAACATAAAAATAAATAAAAAATAGGCGTTAAGCCCAGCATTCAAGAGGCAGGTATATTTCTGTGATTTTTGAGGCCAGCCTGGTCTACAAAGTGAGTTCCAGAACAGCTAGGGCTACACAGAAACCCTGTCACCAAACCAAACCAAACCACCACTGCCACTAACACCAAACCAAACCAAACCAAGTCAAACTCCCAGGTACGTAATTTAATTAACTTAGTTTACTTTTGAGATGCAAGATCTTGCTATGTTGCCCCTGATGGCTTCAGACTGTCAGGCTCCAGATTCAGAGCTTGGCCTCCTGAGTAGCTGGGGCTATATAGGTTTGTACCACTGTGTTTAACTGCAGTTCTTAAAATCAAATTTTTATTTATTTATAATAATTATTTTCTATGAATCCATGTATGGATGTTTTGCCTGGGTGCATGCCTGGTATCTAAGAGGGCCAGAGAGGGCATCAGATTCTTGGAGCTGGAGTTACAGATGGTTATGAACATCATGTGGGTACTGGGAGTTGAACCTGAGTCCTCTGGGAGAGCAGCAAGGGCTGTAACCACTGAGTCACCTCTATTGTGCCTATTTTTATTTGTTAAAATTTATTATTTTATGTATATGTATGTATGCCAGCTGTGTGCAGGTACCCACAAAGGCCAGAAAAGGGTGTTAGAGGTAATTGCAATTATTGCAGTTACAGGTGGTTGTGAGCCACCCAATATGGGAGTTAGGGGTAACACTCTTCCTACGGAAGAGCAGCAAGTGCTCTTATCTACTGAGCCTTTTTTTTTTTTGAGGTATCCCCCTTTTTAAAATCAGCATGTTTTATACAAATGTATGTACTTGCTTTTTTGCAAATAAAATGTGGCAGTTTAAAAAATGTTTTATTTATGATTGCGTGTTTGATAAATGTGTGGGTGCGTGCATAGCACAGCACGTGTGTGGCGGTAAGAGGACAGCCTCGTAGAGTCAGCTCTCTTCCAGAGCTCAGACTGAGCTCACCAAGCCTGAAGCACCCCTTCCCCCTTTCTCCTGTGGCATCTTGCTAGCCCTGGGGTGTTTTTAAAGTTTGATTTATGTATTTATGTATTTTATGTATTTGGGTGTTTTGTTTGAATACCAGAAGAGGGCATCAAACCCCTTATATACAGTTATGAATTCCATGTAAGTGCTGGGAATTGAACTCAGGACCTCTGGAAGAGCAGCCAGTGCTGTTAATAACCACTGAGCCATCTCTCTAGCATCTCTTTTTTTCTCTTTCCTCCTGTTCGTCCTCCTTCCTTCCTTCCTTTTTTTGAGATAGAGTCTCTCTGTGTATCCCAAGCTGACTTTGACACTCAGTGTGCTGCCACCATGCCATGTCTGTGTGTTTTGTTTTTAGATTTATTTACTATGCATACAGTATTCTGCTTACATGTGCACCTACACACCAGAAGAGGGCATTGGATCCCATTAGACATGGTTGTGAGCCACCATGTGGGTGCTGGGCTTTGAACTCTTGACGTCTGGAAGAGTGTCTTAACCGCTGAGCCATCCCTCCAGCCTGTGTCTGCATTTTTTGATTTGAGAAATGAATTAAGGCCATGTACAAATGGAACAACTACACTCACAGTCGTCTCTGTGGTAGTTTCGTGGGTTAAAAAGAATACACCCTGGGGCTGGAGAGATGGCTCAGCGGTCAAGAGCACTGACTGTTTTTCTGAAGGTCCTGAGTTCAAATCCCAGCAACCACATGGTGGCTCACAACCATCCGTAATGGGATCTGATGCCCTCTTCTCGGGTGTCTGAAGACAGCTACAGTGTACTTAGAAATAATCAATAAATAAATCTAAATTAAATCTTTAAAAAAAAAGAAAAAGAATACACCCTTGTCCTGAAGAGAAATACCTGCCGTATAGGCACATTCATTTTGTTCAGCTAAATTGCTGGGTGATGCTTGTTTATAATATTTTTCAAAAATTTTGTTGTTTTTGTTTTTTGAGACAGTGTTTCTGTGTGTAGCCCTGGCTGCCCAGGAACTCACTCTGTAGACCAGGGTGACTTTGAACCTGGAGATCCACCTGCCTCTGTCTCTGGGGTTAGAGGTGTGTGCCACCCCTGCCTGGCTCAAGGTTTATTTTTTTGCAGTTATGTATAGGTGTGTGTGTCTGTGTATGGGTACATGTGAGTGTGAGTGCCTGCGGAGGCTGGCGGCGTCAGATCCCCTGGACCTGGAGTTAGACACAGCTGTGAACTTGCTGACTGGTGCTGGCAACTAAGTGCTCCCAACTACTGAGCTCTGTCTCTCCAGGCCCTAGTTAGTATTTAGTAGCTTTCGTGGTATACTGTAACAGTGACCTTGAAAGTGTGAGGTGCCCTAGCACCCAGCGGAGGGGCCTGGCCAGGCTGTAGATGCAGAGACCTAGGAATAGATTTATAGAGAGGGGTGTGAAGAACAGCAGACACCGCCCATCCAGGCATGGAAGAGGAAGAGGGGACAGCAAAAGCTAAGATACGTAAGTGTGCAATATTCTGGTGTGTGTGTGTGTGTGTGTGTGTGTGTGTTAGAGGTAAATAGACTACAGGCTCTTCAGGATTAAAGGGGCTCAGGTGTGAGGCAGGATGATCTTGATTCAGGCTTGGTTCTGTGGCTGGAGCTGTGGTGTGCTCTGGGAGGGACTTGATTACATGAGTAATTTCAGGAGCTCTCTGTTTGGTTGATGCAGTGTGCTGACCAGTTTTATGTGAACTTGACACACAAACTAGAGTTATCTGAAAGGAGAGAACTTCAGTTGAGAAAATGCCTCCATAAGATCCGACTGTAGGGCATTTTCTTAGGTAATGGTTGACGGGGACGGGCTCAGCTCATTGAGTGTGGTGCCAGCCCTGGGCTGGTGTCCTGGGCTGTATAAGAAAGACTGAGCAAGCCAGTAAGCAGCGTTCCCCCCCCCCCCCCCCCCCCCATGGCCTCTGCATCGGCTTCTGCCTTCAGGTTCTGAGCCTGTTTAAGTTCTTGTCTTGGATTCCTTTAATGATAGACTCCAAGGTGAAAGTGTAAGCCAAATAAACCCTTTCCCCTTCAGCTTGCTTTTGGCCGCCATGTTTCATCACAGCGATAGAAACTAACCAGGACATGCTGTTTGGCTCGTGGTGATTTTGGATTATTATGGAAAATGTGGTGTCTGGGTTAGTTTGGGATCTGTTCCCCTGACAGTCTGCTGAGTTGGTTTTGCCTCTTTACTCTCTGTGGGAGTGGCTGGACCCTATAACACGCCATGGCTTTCATAGCCTTCTAGGGTAACCTCTGATGGGGTAATCGGGGTAAGGTATGATTAGGGCTACCAAGCCTGTAATAAAGATGACTGCTCTCATGTTATTAACGTTGGTTATGGCAAGACAATTGTCAATGGTGATGATTAAAGCTCCTGGTATTGTTTAATTTTTATTGAAGACACTCCAAATGATGTAATGAGCTTTAAAAGAAAAACATGACTGGTCCTTTTATCTGCTTGTTTTACTAACAGTGAAGTTAGGACCACAGCTCAGTGCAGGGAGGAGAGCCAGGGCCGTGTTGGTTGGAGTCCTACAAACTGCTGTGTGAGTCCTGGCTAGCTGTGATGCTCAGCAGAGTGGCGGAATTTTCTGCCCAGTTGTTAATGGTTTTGGTATCTGTGAAGAGGGTGGTAACATTGATGTCTATGGAGGATTTCTTGGGTTAACGGACATCTACATGGAGTTGGTACAATAGTGTTTGTGGATTTACCACATGGCAAGAGAGAAGGAGGGACGTGTCTATCAGTTCTTCACGATCCCATTTGTGGGGCAGGTTGAACCGAGCCACCAGGCAGAAGAACTAGCAAGGTTGATTCAAAAAAAAAAAAAAAACCGCTGGTAAATCTCATAATGGAGAATGATAGGCATTAGGATCAGCTCCTGACCAGACCACCTGTCTTGGAATATGTAACATTACACCCCACTAAGAGGACCATGACAGTTGGTTATGTAGCATAAAACCCTAGACTTCCCCATGCTAATGAGTTATCTAGATAGGTCCTGAGTATTTATCCAATGAGTTTCCTTTCCTGGGCATCCCTTCCTGCAAAAGGCGTTCAGTCTCTGGTTCGTCCTGAGTGAGACATGCATTCTCACCTGCCATGAATAAGCAGTTTGGACGAGCAAGGCCTGTCTTCTTCATCAAGGACTGCTGAAGGCGGAGGCCTTTGTCATAGAGGGCCGTGCCCAGGTCTCCCTTAGAAGACTCTCTTCCAGGCCCACTGTACTTTGGCACTCACTCGGAGCTAAAACAGATTTCACCTCATGCCGGGCTCAGCTCATCACAACCACAGAGTCCTATTCTCAACTCCTCGCAGTACCCAGTGGCATTTGGATACACGGGAGTTTGAGAACCACATCAGTGTTCCTCACCCAGAAGGGTGTTCCTTTCCTAGACGGTGTTTTGCCTTCCCTGAGCGACTTTCTGGCAGTGTGCCAGTTCCCATCAGCGGCTTCTGACATCCCAGCTGTGAGACAGAAAGGCAGACCCATTGTTCATGTCTTGGAGAGACGTACAGAGACTGGAGTGTCTCACAGTTCTTTGTAGAATATTGGTTATGCACAGGGAAATGTAAGAAACTGTACTTTATATATCCAGATATATAGATTTTTGAATCCTCAAAATGTATCTAGTTGTGAAATTATCCTGAGAGATCATAAAGGAATCTAGGCAAAAGAGAAGCGTGGGGTTCAGAGGAGCATCTCTGGAAGCTGTCTGTAGAGCAGACACACACCTTATTAGTTAGGGAATGCCAGGTAGCGTGGCATTTTCTGTCTTACCAGCTTGGAGAAGAGTGAATAAGATTAAGAATCTGGTGCTGGCAGGAGTGTGGCTGGCAGACGGGTGGCGTGGGCTCCATTTGGCAGGACAGGTTATATCTGATACCTAAAATACTTGGGACCAGAAGATAATCAGATTTTTTTTTTTTTTTTTTTTGATTTGGGAATATCTATGTGAACTTTTTCAGTTTTCTTGATCTGAAAACTCCAAAACTTAACTTTTTGTGAGCTGTGATCTCAATAGTTAAAAAGCTTTAGATTTCAGAATTTTAAAGATGTTTGGACAAGAGCAGAAAGCAGCTACATTTTTGTGTGAAAATATTCTAAGAGTGGACAGCTGCTAATATTCCCTTCTGAAACCTCCTGAGCTTGGCCCACTTGATTTTAGCACTGCTGTCTTTCAGGCTCCTCCCAGGATGGCCCATTAAGGCCTGCTTAAGTCCCAGAGGTTTTACTATTCTGCCAACAAGCAGCAGCGTCAGTCCTGTTACAGCAGTGCCCCTGGAGCTTCCCCTGTAGACCACCAAGCAGTCCTTGAATTTACAGAAATCCCCCTCCCTCTGCTTCCTGAGTGCTGGGATTAAAGGTGTGTACTGCTGCCACCACCTAGCACTTACTTAATAGTAATAGTCTTAATTACTGTTCTGTTGCTATGAAGAGACACTATAACCAAGGCACCTTACAGAAGAAAGCATTTACGTGGGGGGTTACAGTCTCGGGTTAGTCCGTGTCATGGCAGAGAGTGTGGTGGCAGACGTGGCGCTGGAGAAGCAGCTGAGAGGAGAGAGTGCACACAAGCGCATGCACTGGGCCTGGACGATGGCACACATCCTCCACACCTCCCAGGCCTTCCCAGACAGTTCCACAAGCATTTGAACATAAGCCTCTGGGAGAGCCATTCTCAAACCACCATGCTCAGTGTCTTACTTAGGGTTTCCATTGCTGTGAACAGACACCATGACCAAGGCAGCCCTTATAAAGGACAGCATTTAATTGGGGCTGGCTCACAGGGTTAGAGGTTCTTGGCAGGAAGCATGGCAGTGCCTGGACAGACATGGTGCTGGAGAAGGAGCTGAGAGTTCACATCCTGATCCAGAGGTAACCAGGAAGAGACTGTCTTCAGGCAGCCAGGAGGAGGGTCTCAAGGCCTGCAGCCCCCAGGGACACACTTTCTTCCACAAGGCCACACCTAATAGTGCCACTCTCTGGGCCAAGCATACTCAAACCACAATACTTATCACATTTTATTTATTTTATTTTTTATTAAAAATACTTTATGTGCCAGGCAGTGGTGGCACACATCTTTAATCCCAGCACTTGGGAGGCAGAGGCAGGCAGATTTCTGAGTTCGAGGCCAGCCTGGTCTACAGAGTGAGTTCCAGGACAGCCAGGGCTACACAGAGAAACCCTGTCTCGAAAAACCAAAAAGAAAAAAAGAAAAAAAAAAAAACCTTTATGTGCATAAATGTTTTGCCTGCATGGTGCTGAGTTCAGGAGAGGTGTCAGATCCCTTAGCATTGGAGTACAGATGCCTGTGAACCACTGTGTGGGAACCAAACCCGGGTCTTCAAGAGCAGTGCGTGCTCTGAACCACGGGGCCATTCCTTGAGCCCCCTTACCTCAGCTTATCAGGCATTGTCTAGATGATCCGGAAAGGCTGCTGACTGAAATCCATAGTGCCGGGGAATTCTGGGCCCTGTGATACCAAGTTCTCTGGTCCTCCTGGTGTTTTGAGAGGATTTTAATCTGTGAATATTGAGGAGCTATTTGAGGTCACTCTAATGGGTAAAAGTTATTCAAAATTCTAATTTTACTCAAAGCTGAAATTTAGTCATTTGGAAATGAATATTAGAGGAAAAACCATTTTATAAGTGATATGTTCACTTGATTCTGTTTTTGAGTCTGCCACAAATTCAAGCCTAAATAACCAGTGTTCCTGAAGCGCCTTCAGGTAAACATAGTGCTCCCTGAGGAGAGCCTGACCCAGGCTTGAAGGCGCGTCACTGTGATCCCAGCACTCAGAATGGGAGTGCTAGGCCAGCCCTGGGCCATACAGTGAAGCCCTACCTCACAAAGAAAAGTTCACCTGGTGCCTCAGGCGTCCCTCCCCCCACCCCCATCCCCCCACCCCACCCCCACAGCTTCTGTGCGGTCTAGAAAGCCTCAGCAGGGAGCTGAGGTGCTTCCTGTGTTGGTTTTTCAGTTGTCTACATTGTGTGCTCAAGAGCTGAGGCAGACTAAAACAATTATTTTCACAACTTTGAGGTTAAGGACATTATGAGACAAAAAAGCACCTAAGGTTTTACTACAGGTACCTTGAGGCAAGGACTAGACAACAAGCCTCTGCTCTGCTTCCCACTCTGGCCAGCAGCACAGCGACACTGACGACACTGAGTGAAAGGGGCGGAGTGACATCCGAGCCAAGTCCCTCAGGGAGGCACAGCCTGCATTTTGGGAATGGCAGCGCCGCGCTAATGTGTGCTTTGCCAGGACTTGGGTCAGGTGTTCTTTGTGGATGTGCATTTACACCAGCGCAGCAGATGGCAAGAGCAAGCAGGGATTTTATACAACTGCCTGCTAGGGGATGTCATACAAAAACAGTTGTGAAGGACAGAAATGTGAAACACTAAAGAGGAAAATACCTAAAGTCATAAAAGTATTTAGATTAATTAAAAAGAACCTGAAACAAGTGTGCGGGCTGGAGCCACGGCCCTGGCTCAGGGAAGAGCTCGCTGCCTTTGCAGAGGCCCGGGTCTGAATTCCTCTCACCCGTGCGGCAGCGCACAGCCGTCTGTAGTGCCAGCTCTAGGAGATCGCAAGCCTTTCTCTCACCCCCTTGGTCACAAGCTCACACACGGTGTACATACGTGGCAAAGCCAAACAATAACCAAAACCAAAGAAAAATCCAACCCCAGCACACTGTGGTGGGTTGAAGGAGAACGGCCTCCGGAAGCTCATCTACTGAGTAACCACTCAGTCACCGGGAGTGGGGCTGTTGGGGAAGGATGGAGGCGTGGCCTTGCTGGAGGAGGTGTATCCCTGGGGCGGGATCACATCCGCTCGGCTCAGCCACTGTGGGCTGTCTGCTCTCCTCCTGGGGGTCCTGCATAACTGTCCACCGAACTGGAAAATGGCCAGTGCTGTTCCTGTCAGGAATCAGCAGTACTATTCTTGTATTTCTTCAAGTTCTTTGTGCTGAGTGTCTTTACGGTCATGGGGTGCTAGGTAGCTGCGCATTGAACACCCCCTCCCTCTTTCTCTCCCTCTCACCCTCCCCTCCCCCTTCCTCTCCGTCCTTGGCTTCTCTAGGTAGCTGTGGCCGTCCTGCTTGGCCCTAAGCTTTCTTTCCCACATAGTTCAAAACAAAACAAAACAAACAAAAACTTTTTTTTTTTGGATTTGTTTTTTTTGAGACAGGGTTTTTCTGTGTAGCCCTGGCTGTCCTGGAACTCACTCTGTAGACCAGGCTGGCCTCGAACTCAGAGATCCGCCTACCTCTGCCTCCCAGAGTGCTGGGATTACAGGCATGCGCCACCACTGCCCGGCTCAAAACAAAATTTAAAAGAATTGTTTTTTTTTTAAAGAAAGTTTCAAAAACTTAAAAGTACATAATATATATAAATGCAGACGTTTAACCCGTACAATAAGTAACACTACCCTCTCAGCTATCACAGATGCAAGCATGGTCATTTTCTTTGGGGAAGCTTTATATGCACGTATGAGCATCTGTTGGATACTTAGAATAAACACCAGCTCTCTGTACCTTACTGGTTTTGAAGTTTTGAGAGGCCATTTTAAAGGCACTTTAGGACTTGGGAGGGAAGTTTGTTTTACTCTAGGACGTTCAATACTATTGTGCTGGACGCCTTCACCTAAGGCCTCCACCTATGGTTAAGACAGGCGTGCCCTGTGAACCTGGAGGCCACAGTCGACTAGGCCCCAGGCAGACAGTGTGTTCCCACCTGCTCCCACCAGGACTGGCATGGCCTGAGAGACTGGGCTAAAGCCACTGCCCAGCTAGCTTTCACATGGGTGCTGGGGACCGAGCTCAGATATATCCACTCAGTCATCTCCCCAAACCCTTAAAAAGGAATCCCAGCCCCATTTTAAAAATACTTTTATTTTCATTTCATTACCACTTCCAGGTTTTTTTTTTTTTTTTTTTTTTTTTTTTTTTTTAATTGAGACAACCTCCCAGTATTGGGATTAAAGATGTGGACCTCCACTCCAGATGCTTTTCCTTTTTAAAAAAGATTAATTTATTTTTACTCTGAGTCTGAGTGTTCTGCCATCGTGTATGGCTGTGAGCACGTGTGTGAGTGAAATGGCTGAGGAAGCCAGAGGCGTCAGGTCCTCTGGAACCGAGTTACAGTCACTCACTGCCAAAGAGTCGGTCGGCCTGGGTCCTGAGCCATCCCTGCAGCCCTGATCCTCCCCCTCCCCCCACCCCTGAGTCCGTGCATAGGTGTGTGTGTGTGTGTGTGTGTGTGTGTGCGTGTGTGTGTGCGTGTGCGTGTGCGTGTGTGTGTGTGTGTGTGTGTGTGTCCATATGTGGGAATCAGAGGATAGGCCTGAGTGTCGGTCCCTGCCTTCCATTGTATGTCTGTGTTGTATGGCACTGTACCATACACTAGCTGGCCTGCGAGCTTCTCAGGGTTCACATTGTAGGAGTGCTGGGCTTATCCACATGGACTACTGTGTCTGGCTTTACCCAGAGGCGCCCCGTCTGAACTGAGGTCGTCGCGTTTTCATGGTGGATGCTTTCTCCAGTGAGCGATCTCCCCAGCCCCCCCATGTTTATTTTACTTGTTACTGTATGTCTGTGTATACATGCGTGGGTGCTGCTGCCTGCACTGGATGTCCTGGAACAGGAGTTACAGGTGATTGTGAGCCCCTGACGGGTGCTGGGGAACTGAACTCTGGTGTGCTGTTCCCACCGAGCTTCACTGCAGCTCAAGGTTCTTCCTTTGCCTCTTGACAGGGTTTCTCTGTTATGTGGCCCTGGCTGTCCTGGACTGTCTGTCTATCTATCTATCTATCTATCTATCTATCTATCTATCTATCTATCTGGAGACAGGGTTTCTCTGTGTAGCCCTGGCTGTCCTGGAACTCACTCTGCAGAACAGGCTGGTCTTGAACTGAGAGATCCGCCTGCCACTGCCTCCCAAGTGCTGGGATTAAAGTGTGCACCATGCCTGACTTTTTTTTTTTTAATGGTATTTTTATTTTTTAAACAGATCTAACTTTTAAAAATACTTATTTATTTATTTTTTATTTATATGAGTACACTGTAGCTGTCTTCAGACACCCCAGAAGAGGGCGTCAGATCTCATTACAGATGGTTGTGAGCCACCACGTGGTTGCTGGGAATTGAGCTCAGGACCTCAGGAAGAGCAGGCAGTGGTTTTCACTGCTGAGCATCTCTCCAGCCTTAATGGTATTTTTAAACGTATTTTTTGGATGCTGAACTGTTAATTAATGCTTAAGTTAGTGGTTTTAAAGTCAAACCTCATGCTTTTTTTCTCCCAGAAAGAACTATAAACTGAAAATACTAAAATTTGATTGTAAGCCTAAATACAGTCATGATTTTAAAGGAAACATGTGAAGTCTTAAAGTATTAGCAGTCTACTTCCGTGTGTGTGTGTGTGTGTGTGTGTGTGTGTGTGTGTGTGATGCGAATGCCCAGCTGTTCATGGAGAGGCTGGGGACAGCTTTGTGACGCTGGGTCTCTCTACCAGCATGGGTTCTGAGGGTAGAAGTCAACTCAGGTCACCAGGCTTACATGATGAGGGCCTTTTCCTGCTGGTCCATTTTGATAGCCCCCCCCCCCCCATTTTCAAAATAATGTAAATAACAACTTTAACCAGTGAAAGTAACGTGCTTAGTTCTAGATGGAAGACCAAAATGTTTGCTCAGTGCACATCAGTCTGACTGTTTCTGAATTTATAGACTTGTCTAGCAGTTTTAAAATAAAATATGTAATTAAATGTAATTAGAAACCTTATGATGGTATCATAGGTAGTAATTTAGTGTTGTAGTCTGTCCAAGATTAGTTGTATGTCTTTAATATTAAACATTGAATTCATTTTAAACTCTTAACACTTTACAAGCTGTTCTTTAATTATTCATTGTTACATATTGGGTATGTGTGCCATGGTGCACGTGTGTTCAGAAGGCAGCTTCCCAGGTGGCCAGGGTTGGGTAGCAAATGTTTTTACCATGAGTCAAATCACTGGTGGCTATAAACTATTTAAATATACAGAGCCCAAAACAAAACAAAAGGGAGTGAAATACAGATTCAGCTGGTAGACTTTGTATTGACTAGGATAACTTTTTTGTATTTGTATTTTCTGTATTTGTATCAGTCTATTTTTAAAACAATATACTTAAGGTGTATGAGAGTTTTGTCTGTGGGTTGGTCTCTGTACAATATGCATCAAGTGCCCACGGAGGGACTGGAGTTACAGCCAGCTTGTGGCCACCATGACGGTCCTCGGAAGTGCAGCCAGTTCTCTTATCAGCTGAGCCATCGTCCAGCCCCAGTTTTTTAGTTTTGTTTTTTGTTTTTGTTGTTTTTGTTTTGTTTTGTTTTTGAGCCAGGGTCTCTCTACATAGCCCTGTCTGTCCTGGAGCTCATTATGAAGACCAGGCTGACCCTGACCTCCCAGAGATCTGCCTGCCTCTGCTGGGACTAAACGCCCATGTGTGCCACCATGCCCAGCTCTAAGTTTAATTTTATGATCACCTAAGTAACAAATACAGGTTGAGTTTTCACAAATGATTTAAACACAAAGTTCTTGTTGCCTAGTTTTATGAATTTTAATTTGGTTTACCTACTTGTCTTAGCTACTTTTCTATTACTGTGATAAAACATTATGATCTAGTCAACCTATAAAAGAAAGTGTTTAATTTGAGGCTTAGTTTCAGAGCGTCAGAGTCCATGATGACGGAACAAGGGGGATGGTGGCAGGAATGGCTGAGAGCTCACGCCTTGATCCACCAGCAGGAGGCAGACTTGAGTCTTTTGAAACCTCAAAAGCCAGTGACACATCTTCCATCAAGGCCACACCTCCTAATCCTTCTCAAACAGTTCCACTAACTGGGCACCAAGTATGCAAATACATAAGCCTATGGGGCCATTCTCATTCCAACCACCACACTTACACATTCTCACTCTGGATTCATCAAAAGATTATTATGGAAATTTTGGTAAAATAACATCACATTATCTAAACTTAATACTTGAACCCTGAACTCTTCAGTTAAATTTGACACGCTAACAACTTCTTAAAATAAGGAGTGTTTTCAGCAAAGTCATCAATACAAAGCCACCTGGTAAGTAAGTAGTGGCTTGAAGGGTTGAATTTTTTTAAAAAATAATTTATTTTCATTTTATATATATTGGTGTTAATTATAATTGGTTGCCTGCACTTCTGTCTGTGTGAGAGTACTGGATCCTGTGGAACTAGAATCACAGATGGTTGTGAGCTGCCATGTGGGTGCTGGGAAGTGAACCAGGGTTCTCTGGAAGAGCACCAGTGCTCTTAACCACTGACCTATCTCTCCTGCTTCAAAGGGATTGAATTTTAAAGTGACTGATATTTGCAGTATGACCCTGATACTTATTTGCTTTTTCATGCTCTCCCCCAACCCCATCCCCATGGCTTTCTATTTTTGAGACATAGCCTCAGTATGTAGTCCTAGTTGTCTTAGAACTCACTATGTAGACCAGGTTGGCCTTGCCCTCACAGATATCTGCTTGCCTGGCATTACAGCTGTACACTACCATGCCCGGCTCATTTTCTTTTAGATTATCTGTTGAGTCTAGCCGCTGACGATTATGTCCAGATACTAGGGAGAGAGAAAAAACATGAACTGAAAACTTTGATAGAGAACATTTTACTTAGTAATTTTATCCAATTAGGAAGGCAGATTTATGTCAGGGAAGAATACCAACATTTCTGTAAGCATTGTCCTAACTGGTGGTAACCTTAAATAGTGTCCTGGGCTTTTCACGCTGCTTAGATAATTTGCAGTTGATGGAGGAGAAGGGAGCTTCCCAGGTTCCACAGACTGATTACAATCATTAGAATTTGAAGATGTGTTGATTGTAAGTAAATCAAAATTTCCGCATTGTTTTGTTCAGTATTGTAACAATATTTGAATTCATATGCTCTTGGAATATATACTGACACATTTTTTCCTTGAAAAATTCAGCAATGATTTAAAGGAAAGTTTCTTTATATTTAAAAACGACTCAAGGTTCTGTACCTAAAAACATAGGTTAAATGACAACTCAAATGATGTTAGTCACTACAGAGGACATTTAGAATAGAAAGTTTGTCTCAGATTTTTTTAATTTTTATTTTAATGGGATGTGTGTCTTCACATGCATTTATGTCTATGCATAGCTATGTGTATGTATTGCTTAGAGAAACCAGCAGAGGGCGTCACATCGCCTGGAGCTGGAGTTATAGATGGTTGTGAACTGTCATGCGGGTGCTGGGAATTGAACCAGAGTCCTCTACAAGCAGCAGTGCTCTCATGCACCGAGCATTTCTCCAGCTTTCTCTGAGATTGTATTCTTAAATTTAATATGTGTTTTGAGTTTTATTTAGCAGTAGACTCAATTTTAAGCAGGTGCATATGATGCAAGGCTTCTTGGGAAAATGATTGTAAACTGCTACTTAGGCATGATTTCAGCTCCAGAACAGTGTTAGTGACAATACAAATGCCCTGTGGCCCCTGGCTGGTTAGGAGCACTGGCGTCCTGCTGTGCCGCCCTACCCCCTATGGACAGCCTGTGCTGATAGCTTTCCTTTTGGCCTCATTTCTTTCTAGCATGTCTTGAGGAGGCTGTCATTTTACCAAATGGCCATTTAACACGTTCTAAGTCGTATCCCTTTCCAAAACACTTACTTTAGCATTTTTACAAGGTGTTAAGGTCTAAAGCTCAGCCTACTAAAGTTTAATGCCCTGTACAGATTGTTAATTACAGATTTAGTTTATGACCCTTTTTCTAATTGTAAAGCTTTAAAAAGAAAGGGCAAAGGGCACGTAGCAGTGAGGAAATGGCCACTCTAAATGCCTGGGCTGCTGGAGAAGCAGCCTGAGGGCAGGCAGATGTGTGGTGGTTGCTGTGCAGTGGTGGCGTCAGAGGACAGACAGACAGCTCGGTCGTGCTCGGAGCCCTCTCCCAATTGTGTCAGTACTGTAAAGTGTCAGTACTGTAAAGCCTTTCTTTTCAAGAACTGTGGGGTGTGCCACTTAATTTTTTTTGTTTGATTTCCACTTGAAACACTGTAGGTTTCTGAGAAGAGGGATTCTCAACTGAGAAAATGCCTCCCTCAGATTGGCCTGTGGGTGATTTCCTTGATTACTGATGATGTGGGAGGTCCCAGGCCACTGTAGTGGCAGGGGGCCGTTCTGCAGGTGGTCCTGAGTTGTATTAATAGGGTTAGGGTTAGGCCTAGAATTAGGGTTGGGTTAGGGGTAGGGGTAGGGTTATGGTTGGGTTAGGGGTAGGGGTAGGGGTAAGACTAGGGCTAGGATTAGGATAGGGATAGGGGTAGGGGTAGGGGTAGGGGTAGGGGTAGAGGTAGGTTAGGGCTATGGTTAGAGTGGCCACAAGACACCAGCGCGTAGTATTCCTTTATTGCCTCTGCTCAGTTTCTGCTTCTAGGTCCCTGTCCTTAAGTTCTTGTCTTGGCTTCCTTTCTTGGTGGCTTGTGATTTGGATGAGAAAGACTCCTTCCCCAGTTGTGTTTCATCAGTGTTTTGTCACGGCATTAGAAAGTAAGCCAAGATAGCGAGCGTCACTTGTAACCACATTGATGTCCATGCTGCGCTAAGGTCAGGGTTCCAGGTGCTTCTGGGCTCTCACAGGCCGGCGGGCTAGTGAGACAGTGCCATTGCCAGGGCCCATAGTTTTAACATCATGAGTGCATGTGTGTACACGTGCGTGTGTGTGCATGTGCATGTTTGTGTGTGTGTGCATGTGCATGTTTGTGTGTGTGCATTTGTGTGTGTGTGTGTGTGTGTGTAGAGCACTGAGCATGCTGGGCAAGTGTTCAACTTCTGAGGTTTTACTTTTTTTGTTTTGTTTTTGTTTTTTGTTTTTTCCGAGACAGGGTTTCTCTGTGTAGCCCTGGCTGTTCTGGAACTCAGCTGTAGACCAGGCTGGCCTCGAACTCAGAAATCCTCCTGCCTCTGCCTCCCAAGTGCTGGGATTAAAGGCGTGCGCTACCACAGCCCTTTAGAAAAGTTCATGTTAAGTAGTTAGGCGTGGTGAATTTGTACTTCTCTTGCCTCAGCCTTCCAAGGGGATGGCATTATAGGCGCCCTAGGCCTCCATTTTAAGATGATGATGATGATCATGATCATGATGTTGTTGTTGTTACTTTTTAGATTTTAGATAAGACTTTTACTGTCTATGCCAGGTTGGCCTGGAACTGGATTCTTTGCCTGGCTTAGCCCCTTGGCTGCACATAGCACACCACGTAGCTACCTTTGACATTGAGTAGTATGTTCCAGCCATGATGCATGCCTTTAATCCCAGCAGCAGAAGCTGAGGCAGAGGGAGTGCCGACTTAGGGACACACTGGGCTACCAGTGAGAACAGATCTCAAAATAACAGTAAGTTCACTGGAACAACTGGTTTTGGATACAACATAGGATCTCAAGTAGCAGGAAGATAATAAAATCTGGTACCTGTATACGTAATAAATGAATGAATAAATCTTGATTTATTTATTTTATGTATATGAGTACACTGTTGCTCTCTTCAGACACACCAGCAGAGGGCATCAGATCCCATCACATGGTTGTGAGCCACCTTGTGGTTGCTGGGGATTGAACTGAGGACCTGTGGAAGAGCAGTCAATGCTTTTAACCGCTGAGCCATCTCTCCAGCCCAGATAAATAAATAAATCTTTAAAAAAAAGTCCTTGAGTAAATGGTAATTTATTACAGGGATTTTCATTACGAGTATTGATAACATTCTGGAGTTTGAGATGTTTTCTTAGAACTCAGGCTGTTTTTGAGTGTCCTCTGGCCTAAGTTGGCTGTGGACTTGTGGTCCTCCTGCCTGGGTGTCTCCAAATGCTGCGGTTAAAATGTATTCCTTTTAAACATTTATTTCATGGAGCCTGGGTGCTCTGCCAGGGCCTGGGTGCTCTGCCGGGGATTGTATTTTTTTTTTCTTCAAAACATAGTTTCTCTGTGTAGCCCTGGCCACCTTGCTACTCACTCTATAGCCCAAGCTGGCTTCACTTTGTAGCCCAGGCTGGCCTCAGACTCACAGAGCTCTGCCTGATTCTGCTTCCTGAGTGCTGGGATTAAAAATGTGAACCACCATGCTGGCTCGTTTTATTTGTACATAAGAGCTCTTTAGCCCAGTGAGACTGAAAATTTCTTAGTTTTTGTTTTTGTGTGTAAGCATGAATAATTACTTGTCTGATTATACAAAAGACTGAGCCTGGCGTGTGAACCATGTGGGCTGTACTTTCTGGAAACATTCTAAGTTCTGGTAGTCAGATTATTGTGAGTTTTTTTTAAAGGCCTTACAGCTGGATTTTATAGGAATACTTTTTCTTTAAATTTTTTTGTCTTTTTATTTTATGTGCACTGGTGTTTTGCCTGTATATATGATTGTATAAGGGTGTCAGATCCCTTGGGACAGGAGTTACAGGCAGGCGTGAGCTGCCATGAGGGGTCAGGAAATTGAACCTGGGACTTGGAAAACCACGGAGCCATCTCTCTAGTCCTATATTGAAGCTTTTAAACTTAATGAGGGCTGGAGAGCTGGCTCAGCCGTCAGGAGCACTGGCTGTCCTTGCAGAGGACTGGTGCAGTTCCCAGAACTACATTATGGCTCACAACTATCCTCAACCCCAGGCCAGAGGCTCTCATGTCCTCTGCTCACCCCTGAAGGACACCATTACACACGCCGTGTACACACATAAATGCAGACCAAATGCTCATACGCATAAGAAATAAAAACAGCCGGGCAGTGGTGGCGCACGCCTGTAATCCCAGCACTATGGGAGGCAGAGGTAGGTGGATTTCTGAGTTCGAGCTCAGCCTGGTCTACAGAGTGAGTTCCAGGACAGCCAGGGCTATACAGAGAAACCCTGTCTCGAAAAAACCAAAAATCCAAAAAATCCCCCCAAAAATAAAAACAAATATTTAAAGTTAATAAGAAGGTAGTTGGCTGGAGAGATGGCTCAGCGGTTAAGAGCACTGGCTGCTCTTCCAGAGGTCCTGAGTTTAAATCCCAGCAACCACGTGGTGGCTCACAACCATCTGTAATGGGATCTGATGCCCTCTTCTGGTGTGTCTGAAGGGAGCAACGGTGTCTTCACATACATAAAACAAAATAAATAAATAAATTCATAAATAAAAACAAAAACAAAACAACCCAGACATAGACCTTGGACCTTCTTGGTGTCCTGCGTCACTGTCGCTGTGCAGACCTGGACTGTGTCGACTGTATGCTCACATTTATGTGGCAGTCTACGGCTTGAAACGTGTATTTCCCTTCTTCCCTCTCAGATGGCCATGTACCCCACCTCCCACGTACTGGGGATCACAGGCATGTACCCCACAAGGAAATGCATCCCTAGGGATTGACTCTAGGCCCCTGGCAAGCGCTGCACTGAGCCACATCCCTAGCCCGAGTTTGTTTTTAGGCTTATTTATGTGTATGAGCATTTTGCGTGCATGAGCATTTTGCACGCATGCATGTATGTATGCATGTATGTGCACCACATGCATACCTGATGTCTGCAGAGTTCAGGAGGGCGTCCAATCTTCCTGGGCTGGAATTTCTGATGACTGTGAGCCTCTTGTGGGTGCCAGGAACTCCAAGAGCAGAAGTGTCCTGAGTCACCAAGGCAGTGCTCCTGCCCTGGCCCCTGGTGTTCCTGATGTGTAACTGTCATCTCCATCCTGCATCCCCGCGGGCATGAAGGGCTCCACCACACCTATAAAAGGTATTGTGCGATGCCTTTTATAAAATTAGTAAGTTTTATCTTTTAGTACCTAAGTTTGATGTCAGCTAACCGGCTGAAAACACATGAAATACATATGCAGTCTTTTTAGTACCCACATAAATAAATAAATGAAAATAAGATTTTATATAACTTAATGTATCTAAAATATTTCAACATAGTCTAATAAAAGTGTTATTGGGTGCTGGAGAGATGGCTTAGTGGTTAAGAGCACTGACTGCTCTTCTGAAGGTCCTGAGTTCAACTCCCAGCAACCACATGGTGGCTCACAACCATCTGTAATGAGATCTGACTGAAGAAAGATCTGAAGACAGTGTACTCATATAAATAATAAATCTTTAAAAGAAGTGTTATTATCTTCCTCCTCTTCCTCCTCCTCTGTCTTCTTCTATCTTTCTTTGATTTTTCTTTTTTTAAAAGATTATTTTATGTATATGAATACACCATTGCTCTCCTCAGACACACCAGAAGAGGGCATCAGATCCCATTACAGATGGTTATGAGCCATCATTTGGTTGCTGGGATTTGAACTCAGGACCTCTGGAAGAGCAGCCAGTGCTCTTAACCACTTAACCATTTCTCCAGCTACCTCTTCTTTGGTTTTTTTAAGACAGGTTTCTCTGTGTAGCCTTGGCTGTCTTGGAACTGGCCCTGTAGACCAGGCTGGCCTCCAATTCAGAGGTCTACCTGCCTCTGTTTCCCAAGTGCTGGGGTGAGCCAGCACTGCATTCATTTTTAACTCTTCAAGTTCACTGTGTATTTTATACTTCTGTACCTGTTTATAACCGGCTGTATTTTATTGTTAATACCTACACAGAAGAGATGGCCTTTGGAATAACTTTAAAAAATACTCTGTGTGTTAATTGAAAAAATGTTATGCTGTTTATTTTTATTGTGTGTGTGGACATGCTCATGAGAGTCCAGCTTGCAGGACTCCTCTCCTGCCACCATAGATAGGTTCTAGGGATTGAATTCAGGCTCAGATTTGGCTGCAAGCACCTTTATCCATTTAGCCATCTCACTAGCCCCTGTAATATTTTATTTGTAAGGTGAACATTTACTACAGAAAACATAGGAATGGTTGATTTTAAAACATTAAGTGAGAAATATGTATGATGTTTAAGCGTGTTTAAAGGCTTAACATCAGGGGTTGAATATTTAGCGGTGTTGTAAGAGTATTTGTTTAGCGTGCACGAGCCCCTGGGTTTCAGTCACAGCATGAAGGTTTAGGAGGGCTTTGTAGCTGAGCCCTTCTGTTTTATGGCTGCATCTCTGCTCTGCAGGGAAGCGGTGTGTTGTGCTGGACTTTTGAAGGCCTTGTTCACACAGGCAGCAACGCTGTAAATAGTGTTGGCGTTTTTGTGGTGTTTCTCTTGTTTAAAGGCACATTCTTACATCTGTCTGTAGATGGCTACAGAGTTTTTGGTTGCTAAGGTATACAGGGTCAGCTTGTACCATATTCAGTGATTGTCCTTATCTTTTGGTTGCTTGGTTTCATTTTTGAGACAGGTCCCACTGTGGCTGGCTGGCCAGGAGCTGGCTTTGAGCTTTGATTAGCCTGGATGTGCAGTCCTTCAGTTTTAGCCTCCCAAGTGGTAGGATTGTGGCTGTCTGTCAGATGCCAACTATAATCACTTACTGGATGAATCTCTGTAATTATCTCACAGTGTGAGGGAGTGTCACTGTGCACTGAGGCTAGCAGAGAATGACAGGTGTCCTGGTCAGTTCCTTTGAGACAGACCCTGTCACCAAGCCTATACCCGCACTGGTGGCCCCAAGCCCTAGTATCACCCCCATTCAGCTCCCTACTCTGGGATTTTGATGGACTAAAGCTACACTTTGCTTTTTACATGGGTGCTGGGATTTGAATTTGGGTCTTCACCAAGTGTGCCTACTTGTAACCATAGGCTTCTCCACCTGTGTTCCAGTTACTGAAATAACTACTCTAAGACTTAATTATATATGAATAAATATGTAGGCCATAGCTTGGGCTTGTTCCCTGACTTGTTTATATCTTAATTGACTCATTTTTGTTTGTTTGTTTGTTTCCACCATGTGAGGGCCACGTGGCTGGTCACCTCGTCTCCGTCTCACGTGTCTGTCTCCTCAGAGTTCCTGGTGGGTCGCTCCCCTCGACTGACTTGTTCTAAGGTTTACAATCGTGGGCTGATGTTATAATGCTCGTTAGAACTGTTGGATTCTTAACTGGTCTTTCTGTAGCTTCATTCTAATGTTCTGTTACAGACTGGGAAAGTAGTGTATTTCCCTCTTAACAATGAGAAGAGTTTATTATAAATTGTAAGTAAGTTGACAGTTTCCCGTGATGACAGTGGCCAGGACTTCTGTGTCACTGCTCTAGTTAAAGCTCCTCCTCATCTCTAGTAATGTTCGTGTGCCATGTGTTTAACTTCTTAACATTTTTATTGTTAAGTGTGTACTTTGTTGTGTTTTGTTTTGAGATGTTTTTTCTACATGGCCCCAGTGGTCCTGGAACTCACCTCATAGCCCAGGCTACCTTCCAAGTTGAATTTCTTCTGCCTCAGCCTGTGAGTGCTGGGGTCACAGGCGCTGGGTTGTGTGTGCCCCTTGCCTGGCTTATGTGATGGGAATTGTTTAGTGAATCTCTTTTATTTCAACTTTTAGGCCCTTCCTAAAAGTTCAAGCCTACACTTAAGTGCGTCTTTCCACTTCAGTTAACCTAAAAGCAAAAAACCCTCAGAAGGTGTGACTCTGTGTGTGATTTTTTATTTTTTATTTTTTGATTCATAGATGATTTTAGGTCTTGACAGGTTAACAGTCACTGCATGTGATATTAGCTCTGCACATGAGTCAGATGTGAGAATGTCCTCTTGAGGTATTGTGTCACTGCTAATAGAAGTCCCTATCTTGAACCATTTGGGACTTGGGACTCAAGATCCTTGGCATGTCTAACTTGCCCACATGTTGTCATTGGGCTGTGGTTACTGGGCAAACAAATCGACTCCCGAATGTCCAGAGCTGGTCCCTGACCCTGCTACACATGTGCTGCATATATCTAAGATGAAACTACCTCTGCCGTGCTTTCCTAACTTAGAAGATATTGACTGTGAGGGTTAAATGAGATCATTCATTTTTCTGTCTTTATATTTTTATACCTAATATCAGCCTTATCCATAGATATACCAAAGACTACACAAATCTAAAATCTAAAGTTAGAAATTATCAGTATGACTACAAGCTATTTCTGTACATCCCCCCTTTCTCCCTCTCTCAGCTGGGGTAAATCCAGTAAGATTAGCCACTTTAGTGATGAGATTGTAGACTCTGCACTGCTAATGACCAAAGGAAGTCAGTGGCTCATGTAGACTGCAAAAATACAATTATAGTTCTGGAAATTCTGTAACTGAAAGCAAGGGGTATAGGGTGCTGATTAGCGACCCCAGTGCTTGCCGCCTCCACCCCAACAGAAACAGAAACCTAAACTGCTCTCAAAATGGAATTTTATCTAAAAATTGTTAGGAATCAGCAGGAAGAGGCCAAATGTGGACAAATTGGGTGTCAGAAAGCATGGAATAGATTAAATAACACAGAGAATACTTGCATCTAACCTTGGAACAGTGCTGAAAACTTTGGGTCTCTTTAGAATCCAGCAGGACTCATTCTGAAAGGTGAAGAGGTTATCCTGACCTCCTGGGGGTGTGGGTGTGATGTGTGTGTGGTGTGGGTATGGTGTGGGTGTGGTGGGGGTGGTAGTGGGATGGTGTGTGGGGGGTGGTGGTGGGATGGAGGTGTGGTGTGGTGGGGGTGTGGTGTGGTGGTGTGGTAGTGGTGGGGGTGGGATGAGGTGGGGATGGGGGTGGGATGGAGTTGTGGTGAGGGTGTGGTGGGGTGTGGTGGGGTGGGGTAGAGGCGAGTTTGTTTGAGGTGATTTCAAGAAGCCAGGATTGAGCGGCCTAGAGAGGAAGGTGAGTCAGGTAGGCAGTTCCTGCGTTTATTGTCAGGAAATGGGAGTCTAGGGAGATTGTCCAGCTTCTCCTGTCTGAGAGACTGGCCGGGTGGGCAGGGTCTCACTCCAGGCATTCTTCATGTGTCCTCTCCATTCCTTGCCTATTAAAACTGCAGAATAATCTCTCTCTTTTTTTTTTAGAATTATTTATTTCATTTATGAACTATCTTCAGACACACCCTAAGAGGGCATCAGATCTCATTACAGATGGTTGTGAGCCACCATGTGGTTGCTGGGATTTGAACTCAGGACCCCTGGAAGAGCAGTCAGTGCTCTTAACCACTGAGCCATGTCTCCAGCCCCGAATAATCTCTTTTTTAAAAAAACGTTGAGCTCGGTGATAATAGCATACTCCTTTAATTGAGGCACTGGGGGGCAGAAGTAGGATCTGTGTGAGCTTGAGGCTAGCCTGGTCTACGGAGCACGTTCCAGGACAGCCAGGACTACTTAGAGAGCTCTTGTTCAAAAAGAAAAAGAAAAGTGTGTGTGTGTGTGTGTGTGTGTGTGTGAGAGAGAGAGAGAGAGAGAGAGAGAGAGAGACTGACTTTCGGTCAACCTGGGCTTCCGAGCAAGATCTTACTTGTAGATCTTGTAGATCAGAGGTAGATCTTACTTGTATACAAATTTCCACACACAAAAAACCAATATGGAGCACTCCCAGGGAGCACTCTTCTTCCTCCCCGGACACAAGGAATAGTTGAAAACACTGTCAAACCCTGGGGTCTGACATTTTATACGAGACAGAAAATTAGCAAAGTCTAGGCATTGGGAAACTGAGTGGGGATAGGAGGTGTGGTTCAGATTCAGAGGAGCAGAGGCGTGCGAGGGAAGGCATGCCAGGGAGGGCGTGCATGCGTGAAGCAGGGAGTGGACGCTTGCTCTGGGTTGTTTTTGTTAGGAAACCTTGAGCACTAGGTAGATGCTTAGTGTTGTTGACGACTATTAACTTAACAGCATCTTTATTATATTTGTTCAGTGTATGTGCGCATGAACGTCCATGGAGTTCTCGTGACGGTCAGAGGACATCCTGTGAGAGTCTGTCCTCTCCCCCATCCTAAGGGACTCAGTCCTAGACAGCAGCTGCATTTATCCATGAATCATCCAGCCGGGTCAAGTTCTACTCACTTTTGATAACAGCGTTTTTTCTCTAAAGTCTTCTAGGAAGAGAGGCTGGGAAGGGAGGTTGGGTGGGCAGGTTTATGAGTGAGTCTCATAGCCCAGGCTGGCTTTGAACTCTCCATGTCCTGCTTTGTTTCTTGGGTGTTACAATTACAGGCCTGAGCCACTACATTCAGCTGTTTATAGTCTTTCTTTATTGCCTTGTTTTCTTTTTTTCCTTCCTTCGACCCCATCCCCATGAGGTTTTGAGACAGGATCTTACTCTGTAGTCTTGGTGGACCTGGAACTCACTCTAACGTGACTACACTCACCTTGAACCTTGAAGGCTGAGCCTCCTTCCTCAGCTGAGATTGCAAGCTAGATGTACTGCTCACCGTCTAATGCTTGCTTGCTTGCTTTATTTATTTATTTAGGTTTTTTGAGACTGGGTCTCTCTATTGCTCTGGCTTACCCAGAATGTACTAGATCAGACTGGCTTTGAACTGCTTCGAGTCTTGGAGAGCTGGGACAAGTCCGCCACACCCAGCCGGACACTGTTTTTAAAAGAGACACATGTATTTATAAGTCATGAGACTGATAACAATTTAAAGCTGATGCTCACACTGAAGGAAGGGGACTGGGAGGAGGCATGGGGGAGCCTCGGTGGTCTCGTGCTGTAGACTGCACTGTTCCAAACCCCCGTCTTCCAAGTCCTGGGGCATTCTAGGAGGGTTCTTCCACACATTTGAATTGTTTCTGGGTGTTTTGGGGGCATTTATGTGTTTCATGCTATCCTGTATTTTATATTCAGTTTAATGAAAGGTTATTGAGGTGGTTCATAGAGGAAGCCATAGGCAAAATCTAGAATCAGATAGGATTTATGAGTTGGCACTATGCCAAGAAAATGTAAACCATGGTATTAAACCTTGGTATGAACAAAGCAAGAGGAGGTGAGAATAAGGAGCAGCTGCGAGTAAGCACAGAGCAGATATGTACTAACCGGGGGTCAGTCTTGGGGTGTTCTGGAGTCATGACTACGGTGACTCTGAGAATTCTTTACACTGTTTCAGCCTGATGTGCCTGAGTGGGGTTTGTTGGGAGAGGCTAGGTGCAGACACAACATGATCTGAACCAAACTTGATCAGGGATGCCGGGAAGGGATACATGGAGACTCGTTTTCCCAGTGTTTCTACTTCAGTGTCCTTTGCCTTTTCTGTTTTGTTTTGCTTTGTTTTTGAGATTCAAGGTCTGATTATTTGTTTGTTACTCTTTATGTATATGTAATAGTGCTCTATCTGCATGTAAACCTGCATGCCAGAAGAGGGCATCAGATCTCATTACAGATGGCTGTGAGCCACCATGTGGTTGCTGGGAATTGAACTCAGGACCTCTGAAAAAGCAGTCAATGTTCTTAACCACTTAGCCATCTCTCCAGCCCCGTTTGTTACTTTTTGTTTGTTTGTTTGTTGTTTTTCTGAGACAGGGTTTCTCTGTGTAGCCCTGACTGTCCTGGAACTTACTCTGTAGACCAGGCTGGCCTCAAATTCAGATATCTGCCTGCCTCTGCCTCCCAGAGTGGTGGGATTACAGGCATGTGCCACCACCGCCAGGCCCAGTTAGTGTTTTGAAATAAGTAGCCCAGATTGGCCTGAACCATGCTCTATGTGTAGCCCAGGCTGGCCTCAAACTTTCTATACCTCCTGCTTTTGTTGGGATTATAGTCACATTGGCTTTTCTTTCTTTTCTATTAAATTAAAATAACACATAGGAGTTTAACGCTGTTGAGTACTTACCTGGGGCCAGTCACTGTTCTATACTCCCGAGATAACCCTGTTATCTCATATCTTATATATCTGATGTATATAGTGTCAGAGGAAATGAAACACTACTTTATTTGGCTGATATTTGAACTGAAATATTGCATATATGCATGTATTGTAAATGCAAGTTCCTCCCTGGCTTCCAATTCCGCATGTGGCTAAGGCTGACTTTAAACGTCTGCACTCCAGAGTGCTTGGATCACAGTTGTGTATCACTATGCTTGCCACAGACCACAATGATTGTGAATGGTCTTTCTCATAGAAGCCATCTATAAACATGAATATTCTCTTTCTTGGCTCTTAAGCATTTAGAGTCAAGCTAGATGTAACATAATTGTAGCTGGGCTGGAGATGTCCAGAGACACTGACTTGTTAGCATATGAAGAGCAGGGCAGGGGGCTGGAGAGATGGTTCAGTGGTTAAGAGCACTGACTGCTCTTCCAGAGGTCCTGAGTTCAGTTCCCAGCAACCACATGGTGGCTCACAACCATCTGTAATGAAACCTGAAGCCCTCTTCTGATGTGTCTGAAGACAGCTGCAATGTACTCAAATACATAAAAACAAATAAATGCTTTAAAAAAAAAAAGAGCAGTGCAGGTTGCTTTGCCTTTCTCACGAGCTTTCTTGGCCCAGATGGCACTGTTCTGCTGCCTGGGGACACTTGTGCCTTTGGTTAAGTTTTCATGTTGAAGCATCTGTCTCCAGTCTGGTAGGTAGGGCAAAGGTAACTTTGAGATTAGTGACTGATAATGGGAAGAACCCTTCTCAGGGTTAGAAGCAACTCTGGCCACAGTTCACATAAGATGAAGTTTGAAGGAATCAGAAGCTGTCAACTGGACAGTATTTAAGAAATGATTATTCCAGAGGAGCTTTGAATCAATAAGGAGATTTCTGTGCATTTTAAAATATCCTTGGGAACATGGCTGTTTCTCAAGAGATAGTGCCCTACAGAGTTTCTTGATATCTGTTTTTGTAATCTGAGTATATGTACATTTACACGTTGACTTTAGGGATTTTTTTTTTAATGGAGAGATCCACTGTCCACAGGGTGGGTGGGCACTCAGCTTCTTCACTGTGCTTCCAGGCCTGCAGATGCCTGAGTAAAATAGGTTCACATCTGCATATGTAAAGCAAATTTCTCTCATCTCCTTAGTTACCCAGGGTAAATATTTACAGTGTGAATGAAGCAATATATAGCAGATCCAAAACATATAGTAGAAAACTTGATAGGTTGTATCTGTGTGTGAGTGTGCATGTGCACACATGCAACTGTGTTCACTTGTGTGAATTCAGTGTGTACATGGGGTCAGAGGACAACTTTAGATGTTTGCTCTGCCTTTCATCTTGTTTGAGACTAAGTGTCTCTGCTGTTTTCTGCTGCCAAAACCAGACTAGCTGAATCACAGCAAATGGGGAGTTTCCTGACTATTCATAGGAACACTGGATTTCTAATATGAGCTACTGTGCCCGGTTTTACGTGTTCTAGGAATTTGAAATCCAGGTCTCCGTGCTTGTGAGGCAAGCGCTTTGCCCACGGGCCTGTCTCCTAGCTCTCAGATAGTTTTAATCTTTTATAAAAAAGCAGAATCACTATGAGCCTGATGTCAGGTAACGATGATGCACACCGTTAACTCCAGCACTTGGGAGGCAGAGGCAGGTGGATCTCTGTACAAAGCCAGCCTGGTCTATAGAGCAAGTTCCAGGACAGCCAGAACTACGCAGAAAAACCTTTTCTTGAAAAACAAAACAACACAAAACAAAATATGATCCCAAGTTGTTGTTATGGTGGTGGCGGCGGGTGATGGTTGTGGTGGTGATGATGATCTTTTGGTTTGTAGCCCAGTTTAGCCTTGGGCTTCCAATCTTGCTGGCTTAGCCTCCTGAGTGCTGGGACTGCATGCCTAATTCACAGAAGTTACTTTCTAACAAAGCATCATTTCCTCTATATATTATAATTAGATGGTGCTCAGATTTTTCTTTTTCTGAACTGATAGAATATCTACCTTTTTTTTGGGGGGGGGGTCTGTTCTCCCTGATCATTTGCTGTTTTACTACATCATAAAAAATTTTGAGAGCACCTCCTGTCTGCTCCGTGTGGATTATGAGCAGGAGGTCTCTGATTTGAGTTCATGTTTCCTTTGGTGTCTTTGACTAGGGAGTAGCTATGGCATTAAATCTATTACTCTGTGGAGAGGAAAGAGATAATAACTCATTAGAAGCTACACCAAATATCATAGACTTTAAAACTTCAAAATCCTAGGCTGTTTGGTGGGGAAAGGGAAGTCCACTGAGGTTCTGATTTTTGTGAGTTAAACAGTTGAATTATGTTCATCATCATTATCATCACCATTATTCTATTTATCTATCAATCATCTACCTGTCTGTCTACCTAACTACCTATCATCCATCTATCTATCTATCTATCTATCTACCTATCATCTATTATCTATCTTATCTAGCTATCAATCATCTATCTGTCTATTATCTATCTTCCTCCCTCCCTCCCTTACCCCTCCCTCCCTCTCTCAATCCCACCCTCCTTCTCTCTCTCCTTCCCTACCTACCAACATCTTTCTAATCATTCAGAGATCTGCCTGCCTCTGCCTCCCGAATGCTGGGATTAAAGGCATGCGCCATCACCACCTAGCTCTTATTATTTTTAATTATGTGTAAGTATGTGTCTTAGTACAGGTGCCCACAGAGGCTGTGGCCTGGTAGTTTTGCGCATCCTGGTTCACTTGCTGGGAATTGAACTCAGGTTGTCCGGAGAAGCAGTGTATGATCTTAAACTGCAGAGCCATCTCTCCAGCCCCTGAATTACTTTCTTGATTTTTCAAACTCAGGTGCCTAGGACATTGTCCCTGTTGTTTGGCTTTATCGAGGTACAGGCCACTGTGTTACCAAGGTTGGCCCAAACTCTGAATCTTCCTGGTTTTAGTCTCCCTGTGGCGTGCGTGTTACAGAGACACATCACTCCACCAGCTGTTTGGTTTTGAGCAGCTGAAGGCTGATTTCATGTGGTGCCTGTAGAGTAGTCTCACACAGTCCATGTGTCTTCTCTCTTTCTTCACCTTTATATACCACACAGATGGTAAAGGGTGGGGAACTTTTGAACGAAGGTGAAGAAGATCCCTTATGTATTCTGTGCTGTGGATTTCTTATTCTGAAACTTATCTTCTTCATTTTGATTCAAAGTTTTACATTGTTGCTAGTCTGACCTTAATTACAATAATTCTCCTGCCTCGTCCTCCCAAGTCCTGGTATCATCATCATCATCATCATTAGTGTGTTCATGAATGAATGTGAGGACTAGAGGTCAAAGCTAATTAGTTTTTCTCAATTTTTTCCTATCTTTTTTGTTTGTGACAAGGTCTCACTATATAGGTCTAGCTAATCTAAAACTCACTATGCAGGCTGGCTTTGAACTCAGAGAGCCTGCTTTGCTTCTTGAATGTTGACATTAAAGGGGTGCACCAGTATGCCTTGCTTCTTAAATGGGTGGTGCAGATGGAGGACAAGCCTTCATGTTGGTACACAAGTACTTTACTGACTAAGCCGTCTCCCCAGTACTAGAATGCCTTCAAATGCACAAAATGGGTAGGATTGCTAAAGAAACAATCTCAAAATACAGTTAGCAATCCTGGTGTGCTAGTTCAAGCCTGCTCAGGCAACAGAATTGCTACAAGCTCCAGGCCAGCAAGAGGCCCGGTCTCCAGAAAAGAAAACCAAACCCATGCAGTTAGTTAGCAAAGTGTTGACATAGGATATAGTCATATGTGCTTTTCAGTATAATTATGAGGAGTTGGGGATGCATCTCAGGAGATGGTACTTTCCTCGTATGCATAAGGCCCTGAGTCCTTTCCCAGCACTGCATGAGTGAGTGTGATGGTGGGGTAGGTCCCGGGTCCGTTCCCAGCACTGCATGAGTGAGTGTGATGGTGGGGTGGGCCCCGAGTCTGTTCCCAGCACTGCATGAGTGAGTGTGATGGTGGGGTGGGCCCCGAGTCCGTTACCAGCACTGCATGAGTGAGTGTGATGGTGGTGCACACCTGGAAGCCCAGTGCTCAAGGTCATTCTGGGCTGGTCTGCATGTGTGTATGTGTGTGCCCATATGTATGCATGTATATGTATAAGTTTTGGCACTAAGTACAGATGGTATTTGATGATATATTGCATCTTTTGTGGCATGGAAATACATAATTTTCATTGATTTGAGAATTATGGGTACTGTGGCTTATTACCCACACTCATGATTAAAGATTGTGTTGAATTTGTTAGTCAGGAGGTTGGGAAGAAATGAGAGTCTTTCTCCTTTGTCCGGCCCACGTTCCCTACGCGTTACAGCCTCTGGCTGGGCTCTCAGCGCAAAGGCATCTGGGGAAAGCTTTGTGCTCCGGGAAGGCTTGAGCTGAAGAAAGGAGGCTTGAATGTTAAATTTAGTCAAAGAATTAATGTATGTTAGCCTGGCGGTGGTGGCACACGCCTTTAATCCTGGCACTTGGGAGGCAGAGGCAGGTGGATTTCTGAGTTCGAGGCCAGCCTGGTCTACAGAGTGAGTTCCAGGACAGTCAGGGCTACACAGAGAAACCCTGTCTTGAAAAACAAAACAAAACAAAACAAAGCAAAACAAAACAAAAAAAGAAAAAAAAAGAATTAATGTATTTTCTGTGTCTGTTTTAATGCTTTATAAAATACTAGTCACCTAACAATTCTGGGTCCAAGTGTCTCAGCAGGGCAGACCTTGGGGTTATTTTGCCTTTTCTGTGGGATACATTTTCTCATTTCATTTTGGTGTGCAGTTAAATTAAAATATTTTATGTATTTTCTAAGCTTCTGTGTTGTATTGGTGTGTGTTGCTTTTGCATGTTTTGTTTCTTAAAATGTTTTAATTATTCTGCAGGATTCGGAAACTTCAGATACGAAATATCCCGCCCCACTTACAATGGGAGGTAAGAGCTTCTTCTGTGTTAAGATCTCCGCTCTGGTCAGAGCTTACTGTTTTTGTTTTTCTAGGGAGGTTTCTCATTCCTTCAGCTTTCAGGTATGCTAGAACCTAGTTCTTCTCCCTGATGGCTGCGGTGTGGGCTTTTCTTTGTAGGATTAAATCCCTTGAAAATCTGTTCTTTGAAGTCTTTTTTAAAATGCCTGACAGTTGTAGTCATGGCACCTTTCTGACTCAGCCCCCCGCCAGCAGCGTCTTGTTGATCTGAGTTGCCCGGTAGAATTAAATATGACATTCCTTCCTTGGCAGAAAGTTTAAAAGACAAATACCTGCTTCTTAACACTTTATTTTAAAACGTGATTCTGCTTTTTTTGCTTAGATGTTGGCCCTTCAGTAATTGTGTATCAACAAAGCTGGGTAGCACAGTTCACTAGTCTGTGTCAGCAGTTTCCACAGCATCATAACAGTGTCATGTTAAGAACTTGAGAACTTGAAGAGGTCACAGTTTATGATTGTTAACCCTTTTAGACCATGAACTCTGAAAATTTAAAAAAAAAAAAAGTCACTATTGTGTTTACTGTGTGTGTCGGTGTCCTTACTTAAGGAGGTCAGAGGTCCACTTTAAGGAGCTGGCTCTGTCTTCCCACTAAGGGCTTGAACTCAGATCTTCAGGCTTGACTGCAGTAGCATCCTTACCAGTTGAGCCATCTTGCTGGCTCCCCTGAAAGGTTTTAAAACTTGCCTTGAAGCCTTGCTAGGGAACTGCTTAGTGTTTTTATCATTAGAACATAAACATCAAGAGTGACTTCTTTTGTGGTTTTTAGATTAGGCTTTCAAACGAATTTGCTGCGTCATTAAACTGGACTCCTTATTAAAATGCGAAGCGTGATTTCAAGGTTTCCTTGGCAGTGAGCTGAGTTAAGTTGTGAATTTTGATTCCCCAAGATCCCTGCTTAGAATCAAATCACTTGTGTGTAGAATGCCTTACCCAGTGCTGTCTCGTTTCATAACTGCTGCATTTGATCCTGGAAAGGCTGGTTAGTTCCTTAGTATGTTCTGAATGTTTTTGTTATATACAGAATCACATACTATAGGTTAAGTGGCGACTTCAGAGATTAAACTATATACATTTCTCTGTTTTTTTTTTATAATTTTTTTTTATTATTATCCCTGTTTTAGTGTAATATTTGCTTAGGAAATTCATTAGCTTGAGGGGGTAGGCCTCAAACTGAGTGTGAGAACATCAAGATCATAAATTTGCACCCCAGTTTTAAAATGGGCCATATTAACTATGGTTTAAGCAGATACTCTGTTCAGGAATGACGTGTAGTGTGATGCTGCTGTTAGTGAGATAGTTACAGCAGCAGGGATGGTGAACAGCTGCGGTCGAGTGGTGTCTGCTGGAGCTACTGGCGGAGTTTTCATTGAGATGGTATGGCTTGTCGTGACACTTTCCTTTTTTAGAGTTTTCCCCTTGTTATGAGTAAACAAGCCTTTATTTGCCCTATTTTTTCATAAGTTATTTTCTCTCCCCTCCCTCCCTTCCTCCTCCATTCCTCCCTCTCCTTTTTCCTTTTTTGACAAGATCTTGCTGTATAGTTTAGACTGGCCGTAGTTCAGCCTTAGCCTTTTGAGTGCTGGGATTACAGGCATGTGCCACCACTCCTGGTCCAATAGTATTTAAAGGGGCAAGTGAGATTAATTACATGAGAATGTGGAAGAAGATTAGAACTTGAATTTGGAGATTTTTTCAGCTGTGATTTCCTCTTAAGCTTTTGATTATTTATTTATTTATTGACATTAACAAAAAAATTTTTTTTATGACTTAAGTAGGGGTTGATAGGATCTTGCTGTATAACCTAGACTGACTTCAAACTTAACAACAAACCTTCTTCCTCAAACCCTTGAGTTCTAGAATTATAGTCATGTGTGAACATGTCTGACTGAAGCCAGATTGAGCCAGGGCTTGTTAGGCGTAGTTGGTTGGAAGGTTCTTTTCCCTGAAGACTTGCTCAGCACCTTTCAGTCTGAAAGATCATTTTGTATCTCCTTTATCTGCACCCTGGGTATGCTGGCTGCCTCCTGCCAAACTCTTGCTGTAGACAGTGGTACTTTGCTCTTACAGTCCAGAGTCTATTCTAATGGAAGGGTTAGAGTTTGATTTCACAGATTAATGTTAGGGTTACAGAGAGTGACATAGCCAGACATGTGACCCATGATTCGATGAAGGAAATGCATTGCACAGACAACATGTTCCTTCCTTAAAAAGAAGTTTGTCTACATTCTGTTTTAAGTAGATTTTGCAAGAAATATGGATGACGGAATACAAATTAAATACTAGCCAAGCCTGTGGAATGAGGCGTCTCACAGCATAGGCAATACTGTTTTGTGAAACAGTCAGTAGCCTGGCAAGAGGTAGGCAGCGTCTCGGGCATGACTTGCACGTGTGCCTGTGGTGAGGACGTGACTTGTGCATGTGCCTGGAGTGAGCTGTGAGCAGTGCAGGCTCAGTGGGACAGCGTGCCTGAGGCATGGCAGCCTGTAGGGAGACTTAGATTGTAGCCTAGCACCGTGACTTTATCTCTGAGCAGAGTTTTTACATTGTATGCAAACACACACATACATACATATATACATGCGTGCGCGCGCGTGCACACACACGTGACATGCACATGACAGCTGGAGCCAGTTCTTGCCTTCTACCATTTAGTTCCAGGGACTTGATTCAGGTTGACAGCTTGGCGGCAATCACCGTTAACCCACTGCGCCATCTCACAAGCCCTGAACACACTTTAAAGTGATGCATTTTCCTCATTTCTGACCCAGAGATGTGGATAGTAGCCCCCCACTTACTAATATGCCTTTAATCTCAGCACTCGGGTAGAGGCAGATGTGTCTCTGTGAGTTTGAGGTCAGCTACCTAGAGAAAGCCTGTCTGAAAACAAAAACAAAAACAAATAAAGAGTCACATTTACTGTGGCCATAAAACAATGCTTGGTCTGTGTGAACATCCAGTACATTGTGAGTGTGATAGAACAAACTCCTCACTTCCCAACCTTGATTAAATTCTGCATGAGGCTGTCAGGGCCAGCAGCTCTCCCAGCACACACAGTAGGCCTTCACCAGGGATCTGAACATGGAGAATCACAGGAGATCGCAGAAGGTGAAAGAGCATAAGGGAAGACGTTCAGAACCCAGGGAATTGGAGTAAGAGCCAGGGCGGCTGAGCCTCGGTTCTCTGAGCTGTGCAAGCTCGTGCTCCGAGTCTTGTTCCTGGAGCCTACAGCCATAAAAGGCTGGAGCCAACTGCTGGAATGGGGATGGGCGCAGGACCAGAAAGAGCTCCTCCTACAGTCTCTGTCTGCCCCGTCCCCTGCCCCCCACGGCCCCTGTTTCTGCTGTGGCAGAAGCATGCAGGGAACAGATGGGAAAAGGGATGATTTGAATTCCCAGAGTCTCAAAGAAAGTCGATTTGGGTTTGAGAGCTTTTTCTGCTGATTATCTGACATGGAAACAGAAAGTAACAGTTTCATTCTACCGCTTACCTTGTGAGCCATTTTCTGTGAGGTCTGACTTCTCCACAGAGTCGGAGCATGACAGAAACAACTCTGCTGAGTGCGGTGTGCTGGTCTGTAGGTGGTCTACTGTGTTGCTAGATTTACCCGCCATCCTTCTTAACTCTTGGCATCTTTATTCCTCTACACTTAAAAGAGATGAGAAGCCCGTTCCTCCAGGTCTTTGGGTACATCCTTTCAAGCTGTTTGACTTCTAGTGATTTAGCTTTTAACAACGATAAAGCATTATGAACTCCAGGGTAAAGAGAATGTTCCACAGCAGTTGTGTCTGTGGCAAATAAAAGTTAAGAGGAAACTTAACTTTCTAGAGCTAGGAAAGCTTCTTTCCCTCCATATGTAGGGTACGCACAGGAAGTAGACTCCTCTTGTCTGTCCTTCACCCCCTAAGTGACTTGAGGACTGGGCACACACCTCTTGGGGGCCAGGCGGGCACTGACGCACCATCCGTTCCCTTCACTGTGTGCTTTCTCAAGGTGACGCCGCTGTTAGATTTAAGGAAGGCACGTGTGAGATTGATGCCAGTGTCTTAGGGAAGAAATTCTATGAGGGAACTTTCTGATTGCCTGACTGTTGCTCTCTGATGACCTAGTAGCATTTGTGGCGTGCAGAAGAAAAACCCCGAGGAAGACCCATCTGTACATAAGCCACGTGGAAATGGTGGCCTTGGAATAAAGAGCAAGCTCAGGTCCTCCGTGGGAAGCAGGGGGTGGTGTTCCCGAGTGAGCTGGGAACAGGTCCGAGCCATGGTCGGCCCTCACTGCCTTAAGGCCCCCCTGCTGATGGGCCCATGGCTGAGACGACAAAGGACATTTATTACATTTCTCTACCTAAGTGATGTACTTTTTATTCGTGTGTATGTGGAGTGTGTGCTTATTTGATGGTTGGGTGTTGGAGGCAGCTTGAAGAGAGCCTGCTTTCTCATTGTGCTGGGCTTGGCAGCAAATGCCTTTACTGCTGACCTGTCTGGCTGACATGGAATGCATACTTTAAACTTGTAATCTTGCTTATAAAACAAAACAGAAATGCAGCCCACTGTGTCTTTTTAGCTTTACCTTAAAACCTGAACATCTGATCCTGGTACTTAGTTGATCTGGGAAGACGTTATCTTAGGAAGACGTTCTGAAGAAGCTATCTTTTCCTGTTTGCTGTCTGGTGTGGCTTTGGACGTGGAAAATTCCCTGGCCTGAGCAGTGGGGAGAAGTGAGGCTCCTCATAAATCTGACATGCCAGTGGGCCGGCCTTGCTGTTTGGTATAGAAATCAAGTAACCGGTGCTGTTCCTGGGAAATCCTTATTTAGAGAACTGTGCGAGTTGTGTTGTCTCTGAGTGGCTGCTCCGGGATGGCCAATCTCTTAACATCATTAGAACTGATTTGGCCATTGGTGTGTCTATGTAGGGTAGATTCCAGTCTCTACGGCTGGTAGGTTATCTGCAGGAATTTACGATGCCATTTTCCCATTGCCCTGTCATGCCTGACTGCTTGTTCTGTGGTGGCGGCTGCTACTTTGAGATGTCACTTTACAATTTTATAACTTATTATGAAAAATATCAAATGTAAAAGGAGAATGATACAGTGAAACTTGCATTGCTAACATGTGGTTGGCTGGTTTTGTTCTGTGTACAGGCGTGCACTTTTCCCCTCTCTAGGTTATCTTGAAATAAATTTTTTATATTACGACATTGTTAGGTATTTCAGTTTGTGTCTCCAAAAGATACGGTCTCTGTCTTGGATCGCCGGGGGGGAGGGGGGGCTTCTATGTATAAATCCAAACAGGACCTTCCTGCCCCCATCCTCCTCCTTACGGAATCAGGAAGCCCTGGGACCAAGGTGCCTGAAGGTATGTCATTTCCTGGCCTTGTGAGAGAAGGAGCAGTCTGTGCTAGTTCTTAGCTTGTGGCTACAAAACTCCCTTCCTCATAATGTCCTAGACCGGGCCTGCACAAGCCACATGTAGCCCGGAAAGCTCTTCAGTAGGGCAACATTCTGAAAATTGGAATTAGGATGCATTCACGAAAACTTTTGATGGGGAGACACTATCATTGAATCCAAAAAAGTATTTTTAAATTTAAGATCTCATGATCTTAAGATCTCTAGCAATATGGCTCGGCAGGCAAAGGCACTTTCTGCCAAGCCTGACGACCTAAGTTCAACCCTAGTTCCCACACTGTAAAAGGAGAGAGCTAACTACATTTAAAGTTGCCCTCTGGTCTTCATGCATATACACACGCCCAAACACACACACACACACACACACACACACACACACACACACAAATACATGAAAAATATATAATTAAAAAGCTAAAAAATTCATGTTTTATTTGATTCTGCTAAGAATTAGAAGTATCCATGTTTCCTAGATTGTTTCTTAAAAAGTTGATTATTTTAGTTAATTCATTCCCTTTGTGGCTACATTTTCTTTTCTGGTATATTTGTGGAAGTTGGTTTATACTGTAGTATTCCACCTTCTTTCTTTGCTGAATATATCCATGTGTGGTCTTAACATGTTCCTGTGACCGTTGTGGAATGTGGGTTACACACAGGTTTGCTTTTTGTCAGTTTGAACAAGGCATGGTATGTGTGCTTCTTCCATGAACAGGTGTGTGGTGTCGGTCTCTGGTCTTTGCCAACCACATTCCTTAGCTGTGGTTCTGGGGTGGTGGTCCTCGGGTTCTCCTCTGGTTCTTCCGAGTCTCATTCCCTGATTGCAGCTTGATAAAGATGAGCTTGTCTTGTTGGTTATTTGATCATTGAGTTATTTGAGATAGTTTATATAAAAAGCACAAGACTAATGCTTACACCCCCATTGTGTGCCTTTTATCAGAGCCAGTTTGCATGTATAACTATATGCTTGTCGGTTTAAGACTCTTTGGGTTTCAGATTGGAGTCCTTTTTTCAGTGCTTATATCCTGAGATGAATGTGATGGCTTCTGGAAACCAGCGTTGTTTTTATGCCACCCCAGCTCTAGATGCTTCTTACCCAGCAGTGGTGAAGGACAGTTGGGACAGTTGTTTATATTAGTGATTTCCAAACAATGAGAATGAGTTATTAGAAGAGGAAAATTACGGCAGTGGAGAATCCCTGTTTGAGGTGGGGTGTGTGTGTGTGTGTGTGTGTCTGTGTCAGTTCATGCTCTATTGCTCTTTTGAGGGGCATCTCATAGAACCTCAACCTAAGCTGGCAGCCAGCAGGATCCAGTGATCCTCCTGTCTCAGTCTCCCACGGTACTAGGGGCCCATGCTGGGACTTGAACTCAGGACCTCACATTTGCAAATGACTGTTTCACAACACTTGTTCCTGATTTCAGTTCCTGTCTTCTTTGAGTCTCTATGTTTTCTCCATCTGTTCAGACTGACCCCAGACTATCAGGCTCAAGTAATTCTGCCTCAAAATTCTGAGTATTTGGGATTACTTGTGTGGGTCATGATATACCTAGCTTACTTTCTTGTTTCCAGTCAATTTTGAGAGAAAACATCTGATGATGGGCATGAACTTAATTTGCCTTCTGGGGTCTCTTTTGATTCATTATTGGATTTGCAGCATACTTTATATGCCCACATCATTGGCTTTTATTTCTTCTTAGATCTGCATATTTAAAGTCTGTGTTCCTTCATGCCAGGACAGAGTCCTGGGCTGTGCTGTTCTGTGCTGATAGTGAGCTGTGGCAGGTCACCCAGGTGGACAGGACCTTGGACGGATCTGCTCTCGTTGCCTAGCCTCGGTAACTGTACCAGTTGAACAATGAGGGAACTTTTTGTTGTTCTGCGGTTTTGTAGGGGCTGGAGATCAAGCCCAGGGTTCTGTGAATGTGGGACAAGTACTTTTCATTAGTAGCAGCAAACTGTCCTTTCCTCCGTGTAAGATAAGGAGAGTATCACTATGTAGCTTTGGCTGGCTTGAACTGGCTCTGTAGACCAGGCTGGAAGCAAATTCAAGAAATCCACCTGCCTCTGCTTCCTGAATTCTGGGATTAGAGACCTTTGCTGCCTCCTGGTTAAGACTATTTATTTTGTTTTATATGAGTATTTTGCCCACATGTATATATATGTAGCACATTTGTGCCTGGTGCCTGTGGAGGCCAGATGAGGACATTGGATCCCTTGGGATTGCCATATGGGTGCTGGGAATTGAACTTGGATCCACTGGAAGCATCTAGATCCTCTGGATGCTCTTTAACCATCTCTCCAGCCTTAGGTGTTTGTTTGTTTGTGTGTGTGTGTGTGATATATGTGTGTGTGTTGTGTATGAGATATATCTATCTCATACACACACACACACACATACATACATACATACATACAAACATACATACATACAGAGAGAGAGAGAGGGAGGGAGAGAGAGGGGGGGTTCAAGTTGAAGGCTTACATTGGGTGTCTTCCTTATATATTGAACCCAGAACTCACCATTTCAGTTGGTATAGCTTGGTGATTCTCAACTTTGACCCTTTAATGCAGTTCCTCATATCGTGGTGACCCCGACCATAGAATTATCTCATTGCTCTCCATAGCTGTGATTTGTTACTGTTATGACTTGTAAATATCTGGTATGCAGGATATCTGATATGTGATCCCATGGGGGTCACAATCAACAGGTTGAGAACTGCTGACCCCGCTGGTCCTGCTGGTCCTGCTGGTCCTGGAGCTTCTTGCCTTCCTTCTTGTGCCCTGGGATCACAGGTCCTACCCTGTACTTTAAATAGTTATAGGGATCAGAATTTCTGTTCTCATGCTTGTGAGTTAAGCACTTTGCCTGCAGAGCCATCTGCCCAGACCCAAAACCATGGGAACTTGGATAGCTTTGTTAACACCTTTGCTCTCGCGGCTGACTTGGTTCATACTGAGTCATTCCTCATGGGGTTGGATGACTGGTTCTAGGTGGTTATGGTTAGACCCAGGGCTAGTCTGCTGACTTTTGTGTGGATTGAAGTGCTTGTATGTTCAGGTATCTGGCTGGGTCCGTCTGAGTTGCTGTATAAATTATAAATTATAATGGACCAGTGCACATAAACAACACACACACTGTTGTTCAGTCTAGAGACTGGGGAGTGTTATGATGAAGGTACCAGCAGATCAAGTCTAGCCAGGACTGCTGGTCCCTGGCCCATGGGCAGTGGGTAAAGGAACTTTCTGGGGCCCCTATCCTAAAGCTTTGCCCTTGTGACCTAGTCACCTCGCAAAGGTCCCATCACTGTAACTTACCGTTATGTTTCAACAGGATGATGGCACAAGAAGTCTAACACATTTGAACCTTCAGATTATTGCAGTTTTTGGTAACTGGAGGTTTAAAATGTTTTATGTCATGTGCTGATATAAAAGAATACTAGAGATAGTGTCTCCTATAGCTTAAAGCAACAGAAATCAGTTCTTGGGCAGTTGTGGCAGCCAAAGGCTTGAGGCTGAGTAGATGTCAGTCGGGCGGGGTGAGTGGAGGAGAGTTACTTTTATAGGTTCTCGTGGCTGCCTGTCTTCCTTTGCTCATGGTGTCTTCCTCGTCTTCAGAGCACAGTGTCCCTGTCCCTATCTGTTTCTGCTATTAGAACCTTCTTTTTTATTTCTTTATTTTTTATTTTTGAATTTTATGTATATGAGCACACTGTAGCTGTATTCAGACACACCAGAAGGAGGGCATCAAATGTCATTACAGATGGTTGTGAACCATCATGTGATTGCTGGGAATTGAACTCAGGACCTCTGAAAGAGCAGACAGTGCGTGCTCTTAACTGCTGAGCCACCTCTCTAGCATGAGGCTTCTGATTTTTACCAACACTATTTGTCCTGGACAAGAACTCCTGTGGTCACGTCAGGCCCTCCTGGATGAGCTTTTGGTTCCCTGAAAGCTAGGTCCTTGATTACACCCACAGAGCCCTTTGTTGTAGGAGAGGTATTGCTGATTTTGGGGAATAGTAGGTAATTGTATGAGACCTGTCACTCTGGGAACACTGCAGGACCATAGTGTAGTTAGCACTTAAACCCCAAGAGTGGGAAATGTAGTCAGAGAAAGGCATGAAGATGGCTTTTTTCCCCCCAGAACTTAGAGGGCTCTCTATGCAGGATAAATATCACATGTGTCACATTACTTAGAGGGTATGCATTCCAGCAGATAGTCAGGTCTGTGGAGATGACCAGGGCCTGCCTTCTTGAAAATTGGGAGACAATTGCAATCATTACTGCTAAAATGGTACTGGGGCCTTTGATCTGGAGTTGGACTGGAGCCAGCTGAGAGCCTTGCTCTCTTGTCTCTCCACCCAGAGAGAAGAGCACCTGTCTCTTGTCAGTGTTCTCCTCACCCCCACCCCCTCTCAGTCGGGTGTGGTGCATGCCTTTAATACCAGCAGTCTGGAGGCAGTGGTAGACTGGTCTCTGTGAGCTGGGAGTCCTGCCTAGTCTATAACACCATTTCAGGCCAGCCAAGGTAACACAGCAAGACCCAGCATCAACAAACACCCTGTGTAGTCTATCCTGTCTTCAGAGACCAGCTTCAAATCTTCTGCTACAGCTTCTAAAATTGCTGGGGTTATAGGAATGCAGCACTACTCAGAGTTCTGCCTCTTCAAGAAATATTATTTAACTATTTGTGTTCATGTGTGCGTGCGTGCGTGCGTGCCACACTGGGAATGTGACGTCAGAGAAGAGCTTGTACGCTTGGTTGGCTCTCTCCTTCCACGGTGTGGGTCTGACTAGGACTCCCGGACTCAGGCCTGGGGCAGATACTTTGCTGCCTTACCCAAGCACCCACCCCGATCTTTACTCACATAATCACTGTTCCAAGGCCTCATATGTTTTTCCATAGAAATCTGACCATAGTCTCAACAGTATGGAAGCCAGAGCTGACGGGGTTCAGTGTCATATGCTAGCAAGCCCCAGGGTGTACAGTGGGGTCTTTGCACTTTGACGACAGCCCTGTACTAACTGTGGCATTTTGGGCAAAGGGACAGAGAGCTTTGCAGAACCCTTTTCCTGTCTGTGCATAGGGGATTCAGCAAGACAGTCTCAGCAAGGCCATTATGAGTACAAGCATGTGACACAGGCTCAGCTGTGTGAGCTAATCAGCGGCTACAAGGCTACTTACTTTTGGCCAGTGTCCATGTGTCCTGCTGTGAAGAGGAACTTTTCCCCTAACCCCACCTCACTGTTGGTTCCAGAGCTCTTAGCGCATTCTATCAGGGATCCTCTGCTTCTCTCTGCCTCTCTCGGTTCCCATTAACTGTTTTGTTCCCACGCTAGCTGCCATTTCTTCCACAAAGCCTTCATTTATCTTCTGGCCGCTCCCAGGTCAGGTGTCTCCAGTATTTCTCCCCCACAGCACTGTGGGAGCAGTCGCTGCCTTTTATATTTGTATTGCCTTCTGACCTTTGTCTCTCCCTCACAGACTCCAGGCTTTGGGGACAGGGTTGTAGTTCCCCCATGTTGTTGCCAAAGACCTGGAAGGTTGCCAGATGCAGGCCAGAGGTGCTCACAGAACACATCGTGCTCAGAAACTCTGTCAGCCCTATCACAGGCTGCTTTTATTTATTGCTTTTGTATGTGCACATATGTACGAATTTGTATGTTCATATTTGTGGGTGTGAGTCTGTGGGCGTATAAGTAGAGGCCAGAGGTATGTGGGCGCCCTACCTCAATAGCTGTCTTCTGTGTTTTAATACAGGGTCTCTCGCTGGTTTGAGGTTCGCTAGTTAGGACAGGCTGTGGCCATCGAGCCCTAGTGATCCTCCTGCCCCTATCTCCTCAGTGCTGAGAGTACAGGCACGCGGCTGTGAGGCCCGAGACAGTACAGGCACACCACTGTGAACACTACCATGTGCAGCTTACTTCACGAGGGCTAGGGATGGAAATTGGGTCCTCACCTGCATGGACAATCCCCTCAGCCCAGTGCGCGTGCACGCATGCACGCATGCACATATACACACATATACACACACACCTGTAATCCCTAGATTTTTGTATGCAGAGATGATGGAGAAGGTAAGTATAAGAAAGTAGAATGTAAATTTGTCTCAAGTTTTATTGGTATAGAAATAAAACTCTTTTAGGTAATTTTTGTTTGGGTTTGGTGGGATAGACTTGATTCATAGTGTAAGCTATGTGAACCTTTACTGTCATGGGACATGCTATCCTATACATTTTTCATCTCAATTTGGTTATTACTTTTAGTGTTTTATGTAGTTCAGTTTTGGTTAGTCTTTTTCTTCTTTGTGAAGGTCAGAAGGCAACTTTTCTCAGTCCATTTTCTTTTTACTGTAAGTCCCCGGGACTGAACTTTGGTCATCAGGCCCGTGTGGCAAGTGCTTTTACCCACTGAGCACCAGGCTGCCCAGTTAAACTTTGTAATAATCCTGATGCTAAACTTGATCTTTGAAGGCAGCTCAACTTCTTTTTCTCTTTCTCTTTTTCTTTTTCTTTTTCTTTCTCTTTCTCTTTCTCTTTCTCTTTCTCTTTCTCTTTCTCTTTCTCTTTCTCTTTCTTTTCTTTTCTTTGCTTTGCTTTTCGAAACTTCTGACTCCAGTGTTGAAGTGAGTCCAAAGAGTCAGCGGCATCCCCAAGTGAAACTCCTTACAGCCCTGTGATTAAGGAGGCCACACCCACATGCACCCTTCTTCAGGCCCATCCTTTGAGCCCTTCCCACCTACGCCAGGCACCGCTCTTCTGAGCAGATCTGTTGCCAGTGACTGCAGACACACTCTGGGCACTTCAGGATTTCAGTGAGATTGAGCACCAGCTGAGCAAAGAGTTGTGATTTGTAATAATCTTCGCTATTTCTTTCCTGTGGATGACGTGACTTCATTGTGTTGGGTTCTTCCTGACTTGACAACACGGGCAAATCTTTGATCAGTCACAGCTTTGTTTCTCTATCATAGGAATTTTATCTGACTTGGTGTTTAAGCCGTGTTTGTTTAGAAAGAGAACCTTTGCTTGGACCACCCCTTTGCTACTAGAGACAGAGCTTTGCAGGGCATGACGAGTCGAGTCTGAGGCCCTTGCCAAGCAGGTTTAGTCTGGGAGTGAATGCTACCAAGCTTAGAGTCACCTCTCCCTTACTGCACAGTTTAGAGTATTACCACTGACTTCTCATAAATCTTTAACTTTTGGTTTCCCTAGCTTTGCCCGCACACCATGCATATTAAACAATTATGGTGGTTCTAAGTTGCTTCATTTTTTTGAGGAGTAGTTGTTTTGCATCTGTGGTTTTGGTTTTTTACAAATTTAATTTTTACAAATTAAAAACATCTAAAATACCTTGGCATGTGAGTTAGATCCATGGCCCCACCCCTAGAGTCTTACAGCTGTAAGTCATGTGTGAGTGTGTGTATGTGTGTATATGTGTGTGTGTGTTCATGCCGTGTACTTGTGTCCCAGCATGTGCAGGCCGTGCCGTATCGTGGCGTTCCTGTGTGTGTGGGTCAGAGCACCTCTGGGGTTGGTCCCTGCCTTCCCCCTTGTCGAGACTCCCTGTAGATGGGGCACTCTGCTGGCCTGAGAACTTGTGGATATTCTTCTGTCTCCTTCCTCCCCTCCACTGTACTTTAGATGGGTTCTAGGCATCCTCACACATGTATGGCAAGCACTCGACAGGCGCCAGGCAAGCACACCCTTCTTAGTCAGACAGTCTTAGTACCTGACAGCTAGCTGTAATCAATGACAGTGTCATGTTCAAGGGAACATGTTTTAATCCCAGCACTTGGGAGTCAGAGAAAGATCTTTCTCTCCCTTATCAGTGTAAGTGTAGTGTTTGAGGGTTTGGCGATTGAACTAATGATAGATAAGAACTTATGTCTATGAAAAAGATGTGGGCCCCTGAACAACTAGGGAGAGTTTTTTATATACCCTGACTGAGGAGAGACAGTAGGAATAGTACAGGGCTTCTAGGGGAACAAAGAGACATCAATCACAAAGGAAACCAGAAATCTGTACACATGCAGGTAGTGGCACCCCCAGCAGAAGCAGCACTGGGGGAATGGATAAATACTGACATCTCAAAGTAGGAAGAGTATTTAGAGGGTTGCTAATTTGTAGGTAATCTGGGATACGTAATGAGGTTAGGACCCTAGACTATATATAGGTCCTGTCTCTGATGGAGATGATGACGACAACAGTGACAACCATCACCACCACCTCATACAAAGCAGAAGGCTTTTGGAAAGGCTCTCAGGACAGTGTCACGGTTAACTTCTTCAGACATGCGCCCTCAATAAAACCCACATAGAGCTTTATGACAGTGGCCAAAGGGTGGAAGGTGCCCTCCTTAGAGTCACACCACGGGTGCAACGAGGACGTTTCATTCAAAGATCTGAAAGGGACTGGGGAGAACTTTGGTGGGAAAGTGCTTCCCGCTGGAGCGTGGGGACTCATGTTTGATTCCTCAATCCATATCACAAAGCAGGGTGTGCCTTCCACGTGGTGCATACTTCGAGAGTCTCAGCACTGGGAAGGCAGAAACGGCGAGCCCTGGGCTTACTGCTCAGCCTGCTGGACTACTGGCGAGCTCTGGGTAACACTCTCTCTCTCTCTCTCTCTGTCTCTCTCTCTCTCTCTCTCTGTGTGTGTGTGTGTGTGTGCGCGCAGAGATCAAGTTGTTTAGCTCGAACAATAGTGAAAAGCCACCCACAGTTTGTCATCTTTCAGCAGACCTGGTACATAACCAAGTTGAGCAAAATGGGATGATGTCTTAGGGAAAATGACAAAACTGATGTAATTTTGTTTTTCCTTTTTCCTTTCTCTTGTCATTTATTTAAGGAAGGAAACAGTGAAAACTGTCTTCCAGAGCACTGCTACCTACGCTCACCAGGAGATCCATCCCACACACATATTTGGTAGTTTAACATTAACTTTTCTAGTATGTGTTTTGTGTAGATGACAGCTTTATTAAGAAATTCATATGCCATTCAAATCACCTAAATTTTTTATTATCATTGTGTATAATGTGTGAGTGTGTGTGTGTGTGTGTGTGTGTGTGTGTGATACACATGGAGATCAGAGCATACATGTTTGAACACAGGACAGTAGGCCTCAGGGCACGTTCTCTCTGAGCCGTCCTGCGGCCCCCAGTCCTCTTAGAAGTGCACACAACTCAGTGACTTAGTGTGCCCGCTGAGTTGTGGCAGAGCACCGTTGTCTAGCTTTAGAACGTTGTTTCATTTCCCCGAAGAGTCACCCTTACCAGTAGGTGATCACTTCCTGGTTCCTTCTCTTCCTCACCCTGGGAAGTTCACTTTCTATTTCGCTAGGGTTCTGTATTCTAGACATTTTATAGCTACACATGTAACATGTGCTTTTTGCAGCTGAGTCTTTTCCTTTAGTTTTTCTTCAGGGTTCTTGCACATTGCAACATGTACTGGCGCCTTATCCCTCTTTTGAAGTGAACTGTGCATTTCAGAATAGTTGCATAGTTACAGAAAAGCAAGACAAGTGGAGGGGCTTTACCTGCACTCCAGGCCCAGCCAGTGCTCTTACTAGGAGGATGCTTTAGTGGGTGTATCTGGCACACGATGAACCCGTGTTATGCATCTGTATACAAAACTAAAGTTGATGCTTGGTAAAGAGTATGTCCTCCTTTCTTACTGTACTTGCTCCCGGATCCTGGGCAGGACCCTGTCCTATGCATGGCTGTGATTTGTCGTCCGCCTCCTGCTGCTGTGGCAGTTGTTGACTTACTGTCTGCGATGACCTTGACGGTTTTAGCAGCATTGAACGGTGTGTAGACGGTCTTAGTTGGGGTTGACTGAGGTTTCTCTTCTGGTTAGTCTGCGCTAACCAGAATTTGAGAGGAAACACCACTGTCAGTCTGTCGAGTGGACACTGCTGTCAGCACAACTGCCACTTCATAGCAATCCTAGTCTCCTGGGAGAGGGGGTGGAAGGGCGTGGGGAGCCGGGGAGCGGGGTTGAAGTGGGGGGCCTGTTTGGTGTAAAGCTGCCCTCTTTACCTTCCCACAGAGCACGGGAAGAATGTCAGTGCGGGTCTGGAGTGGTGGCTAGCAGTTAAGATTACCTGCTCTGTCCTCCTCCCTCACTGTTGAACCGAGCCCAGGACATGGAGAGAGCCGCTCGTCCGTGAAGAAGTGTCTGCTCTCTATAGTCATTGGGACTTGACCATTTAGTTTGTATTTTAGGGAATAATCCCAATCTTTCTCCCTCCCCCCGCAACCTCCTTTGATTGATTATTCCTTTTTATTTTATGCGTGTGGGTGTGTTGTCTTCAGGTATATCTGTGATCCATGTATGTGTGTGTGCCATGCCAGGAGGCCTGAGAGTGTTAGAGCACTTAGTACTGAAGTTAGACATAGCACCATGTGGGTGCTGAAACTGGAACCCAGGGCCTCCCTGTTGTCTGACTGGGCAAGAGGCCTTTTCTCTTTGAATCACATCATACATCTTGAGGACATGGTTAGTGTCTACACTGGCAGAGAGTTGGATACCTAAATGGGATAATGTGTGTTTGACTAATTATGTAGAGGAGAGTGGAGAGTCTCTCCTGCCTTTAGAACCTTCAAGCATGAACATCTGAGCAGCTTGTTCTAGACATAACATGGAAGCAAGGGCCGGTGGCGCACGACTTTAATCCCAGCACTTGCGAGGCAGAGGCAGGCGGATTTATGAGTTCGAGGCCAGCCTGGTCTACAGAGTGAGTTCCAGGACATCTGGGGCTATACAGAGAAACCTTGTCTCAAAAAACCAAAAAGCAAATAAAGAATTGAAAAAGAAAACAAAACTACCCAATCCATGGAAGCAAGGACTCTTACCAGGACGTGGACCCGTGACTGGCTGTTGGACTGTGCTCAGACAAGTCCCAGGCCAAGCTCAAGGCAGATGCTGTGCAGATTGGGGGGTTAGGGTTGTACCCACAAGGCAAGAGGCTTTAAGCAATGCAGTCTTTCTCTTGGGATTCTGGAGAGAGCAACCCCAAAAGATGGCGCGCGTGCGTCTGGAGCTGCCAGCAGTCTCAGTATTTCTTAGCCATTGCTGCACCCACTACAGGCTGTGCAGTTGTGCTGTGCCTTTGTCCAAACGTCCCTCTCTTTATACAGTACCAATCATGTGTGCAGGTGCTGGTGACGTCAGTCCTGGTGACGTCAGTCCTGAACACAGTGGAATGTTTAGCTGGAATGAGGTGATGGTCTGCAGTGCAGAGTCCAGGAGCCCTAAAGTGTGCTCTAGGTAAAGGGGAGTTAGTGGGGACTCTGGGCGTGGGTGAGAGGCGAGGCTGTATGCTGGGCCTCATTAACGTTTGTGGATATCTCTTCCCTTCCCAACAAGCCAGAAAGACGCTAAAGGTTTTAAAGCCGAGCCAGGTGAATGAATGCCTAAGCTTGGCAGCACCGGCCAGCAGCCAGGCCTCCTTGTGCCCTGATTTCAGACTTAGAATCTCAGAGATTTCCAGTTTGTGGAAAAATGAGTTTCTTATTTTCTGGAGAACGGACCTCAGAAATTAACATGTAGTCCCAGAGTCCTCATAAGTATTTTGACCTAAGTATCTATGGAGCTGTCTTACCAAAATGCTTGTTTGTTTTGTTTGCGTAGTGTGTGTGTGTTTGCGTGCGCTCCCATACATATTCATATACATGCTCATTGACTACACTAGGTAAATTTCAGGTTGTGAGCATGATGGTAAAGCCAGGTGTGGTGGCACTGGGCTAATCTCAGCATTTGGGAGGCAGGAGAATCATCAGTCCCTGGCTAATCTGAGCCATAAATGTGAGACTCTAAAAACAAAACAAAAAACAAAAACAAAAACCTAGCAGAAAAAAGAAACAAGAGGCTGGAGAGGTGACTCTGCAGTTGGGGGCGCTGGCTGCTCTTCCAGAGGACCCCGGTTTAATTCCCAGCACTCGTGTCCAGAAGTTAAAAAGGAGCTCGACTTCTTAGGAAATGTGGGAGACAGATGCTGTGAAGGGGAGGCAGTCCACGGGACCTTGTGCCAAACCAGGCCTTGTCTCAGTGTGTGCAGTGCTCAGCGGCTGCTGTGCTTAACAGATTTCTCTTTTCTACCAACTTCCAAGTCATTTCTGTGTGTTGCTCTGCCTGGTTCATTGTAGTGTTTTTACCTGTGTGCTCAGGAATCTGAACTGGGTACTTCCAGGTTTCTGCTCCTTATTCAAGGGAATGAACTAAAAGCTCATATTCAAAAGTGAAGCAATAGTACAAATGAAAACACACTATCAGGGGTGACTGCGGGCCACTTAAGGTTTAGACAAACATTTTGCTTACTGCATTCAGTACCCCATTGTCTGTATCAGAATCTTCAGAAATACATTTGGATAAAACTTTACACAAAAAAGGGGCACAGTGTGTGTTTCAGTGGTGTGTATGGAAAACTAACTCGACTTTGCAGAGTATTGCATACGGTAGACCCTTAGGAGAGGGTGTGTGCTGTCCGAGCCAAGCAGGCCTAGAGTTCTAAAGGCTTCCTGTGCTCGCTCGCCTGCTTCACTTCTTCAGGGAGAGCCTTAAAAATAAGAAAAGACACACCCATTTTCTTTTTTTTTTTGTTTAAAGATTTATTTATATGAGTACACTGCAGCTGTTTTCAGACACACCAGAAGAGGGCATTGGATCCCATTACAGATGGTTGTGAGCCACCATGAGGTTGCAGAGAATCGAACTCAGGACCTTCGGAAGAGCAGTCAGCGCTCTTAACCACTGAGCCATCTCTTCAGGCCCCAGACCTCTTTTCTTGATGTTCCTTGTTCCCTAAACAATTTCTGAAAGTCAGTATAACCTATATAATTTATGTTTTCACTTTTTTTCTAGAATAATACTGTTAAGGGGCTTAGTTTCTTAGCATGGCCAAGCATGTTGTATTTTATGCCTTGTTAGGTTTTTAAAATTGAGCCATAATTTATAGAGTATAAATTTTACCTTGTACACAACACAATGACTTTGAAAGAGTATCCACAGTGTTGGAAACATCACTTAATTTCAGAATGTTTGTCTCCTACAATCATTGTGGTTCTTATCATTGTCTCCTTGCTTCCTAGATCACAGAGACACTGATGGACTTTCTGTCTTTATCGATTGCCTACTCTGATATTTAATGTAAATGGAGTTATTCCGTGTGTGGCTGCACTTGTTGTCTGGTTTGCTGTTTTAAAGCTTAGTGTTTGCAGCCCCTGGAGCTCTGGCCTCAGCGTCCCCCCACCAGCATGCGCATGCCGGCACCTTTCAGTGCCAGCAGCCTTTTCAAGTACCACGCCTTAACATGTATATCACTGTTTCTCACGCCCGAAAGACTGCTGCTGTGTGAGTGTACCAAAGCAGTCTTTCCATTGGCCATGCGGCTGCACACTAGTGTGTGTGCACTGGGAACGTTGTGTGCTCGTTTGTGGTGAGGAGATTTTCAGAGTTTTGAGGGTTCACACCTAAGAGTAGGATTGGCGAGGTGTGGGGTAGCTTTGCAAGGAACTGTCAGGCTGATTTCTAAAATGGTTGTATCATTTTCATATTCCTACCAGCAGTGTTTGGATGATAGAGGATTATTTGGGGTGTCCAAGTTCTTTAAACACCCTATATGCACATCCCTCATCGCATTCATTGTCTGCAAAAGATCCCCCGGCCATCTTCATGTTCTCCAAGCATTCTGTGAAGCTTTGGGGTCGGTTCTTGGGACTGACTAAGGGCCTCCCAGTTGCTCATTTAGTCTGTGATAGGATCTCTGGAGTTCTAGGCTAGCCACATGTGTGCAGCAGGCCCAGCTACAGCACCAAATTCTAAACAGTCAAATATGCACTTGGCCTCTTTCAGTGCTTATGATGATTCTTAATTACTGTGTTTTCTGCGTGGCTTGTAATTATCTAAAGCATCCCAAATCGCTGCCTATGCAAGTGGTTTTCACTCTTATCCCAGCAATTGACCTATCAGTGTACATGTCTGTGCATGGGTTTTTCACGTACATTCTGGATGAGTTCTTTAATGTTGACTAAACAGAAATGAAGTTAGTGCGTCAACAATACGGAGTAGCTTCTGACATTTTGTCCAGGCTGGCTTCCAACCTCTGTTCTCCTACCTCAGCTCTTTGAAGGCTGGAATCCCAGAAGTTCATCACCACACTTCACATAACTGGCTTTGTTTTGTTTTAATTGTTAAATTGCTGTGGGTGCATGCATCCCTGTGAATGTTTGAAACAGTCTCGTTCTGAAGCTCAGGCTAACTGTGAACTCACAGCAATCCTCCTGCTTCTGCATCCTAGAACAGCTGTCATGAGCCTCTACACCCAGCTTGAAGTGTTTCTGTAGCTTCTTCCCAGGCCCTTCTGTGCTTTGGCTCTAAGATATTAGCCAGGATCATCTAGGCCTGGTAGCCTTCCTTACCCTTTCATAAGTGGAGCTGCTGTGATTTTCCTGACTACTGTGCATTTTAATTGTACCCCGTTGTGTACTTTGGTGGTCTTTTAACTAAACTTGTTAGAGATGCAACACTGAGACCTCTTTATGCTAAGTTCAGTCCTAGCAGGAAGGGCACCGCATCATCTTTTTTTCTTCTCGTCGTATTCCTGTGTGTATGATCACAAAGTGCTCATATGCGGGCAACATTCTTAACAGCGCTGACTTGGAGGTCACCTCATCATCTTTCTGTGTTTGCTGCTGTTTGGTTACAGCCTTAAAGCAGGTCTGGAGAAGGCAGTTTGCTGCTTGCCTCTGCAGTGTGGATCTGAGTTTGCTCTGTCCTGTGTAAAATGCCTACACGGTGGTGTATGTGTGTATTGCCAGCACTGGAAAGACAGAGACAAGAAGGTCAGTGGGTTTGCTCTCCTGCCAGTCCAGGCCAGTGAGAGAACCTGCCTCACAGAGTCTGGACTGATGGGCCCCAGTGCCGAGAGTGGAAGTGGACATAAGTCCCCATCCCTAACCTCAAGCTATCCACACTCATAACCACTTGCAAGTGAAAAATTAGTTTTCTCCAACAGAGTCTCACTGGATATACAGAGCAGTGATTTTACCCAGTTATGTAAGGACTATGACTGGATTTCTTTCTTTTCCCTTGGCCAATCTAGGGGTGAGCTCAGGGCCTCACACATGCCGGGCAAGTTCCCTGCCACTGAGACACCCACCCCACGATCAGTGCCTCTGCCTCCTTCCATCCCCTTTTCCTGGGATAATGGTTTTGCTTTGCTGGTTGTTGAGGACTAAGTTAGCGGGGTCTGAATTGTTTGATTTTTTTTTTTTTTTTAGGGTTTTGGTTTTGAGATAAGGTCTTACTATGTAGTCCAGTTAGTTCCTGAATCACAGTCCTCATGTCAGAGCTTGCCAAATTCAAGAATTAGAGGTTTACAGTTATCCACCACCCTGGCTAACTGTAGAATTCTCCAGTCAATCATTGCTGGGTTTAGGGACTGAGGCCTGGAAAGGGCCAGGCTGTCACCACTGTCCTGCCTCTCAGATTCTCCTGTTGGGGTGGACAGTGATTCAAGACGAGTGAAGGAAAAGGTGACAGTGACAATTGGTTCTGGAGACGTTTTGAGGCACTTGAAAGAGTAATTCATCAATGTGGATTACTCAGATGGTCAGGCGAGAAAGACCGTGCTTCAGCTGCCTGCTTTAATCCCGCCTCAGCTCATCTGTAGTGAAGACATCAGCCACATTGGAGGAACAAATAAGAGTACATTTAAGGGGATAAAGCAGAACTGTATATACAAACGTGAAAACGCACTGCTCCTCTGAGTGTGCATAGATAAACAGAAACACAAATGTGTCTTTAAAAAGTTGGGTAAAATTCACACCTTATAAAACTAACCACCATGTACAGTTAGGTGTTAGTGCATGGTGTGGCCACCACTAATTCTAGAACCGTCTCACCATGACCTCTCTCTCAGTGGTCACTCCCACTTGCCTCCTCTCTGCCCCTGACTACCACCTTTTCTGTGGGCTCAGTTATTCAGGCAAGCAGAACCCTGACAGCTGGGGCTGACTAACACCGTTAAGCCTTGCTGCCATAGTTTATCTAGCTGCAGAATGAGATGCTCGTGGGAATGTGTGGAGTGAGTGATGGACAGGGCTGCTTCCAGACAGCACAGTTCAAAACCAGGGACAAGCCGGGCGGTGGTGGCGCACGCCTGTAATCCCAGCACTTGGGAGGCAGAGGCAGAGGCAGAGGCAGGCGGATTTCTGAGTTCGAGGCTTTAATCCCGCCTCGAACAGAGTGTCTACAGAGTGAGTTCCAGGGCTACACAGAGAAACTCTGTGGGGGGGGGGGGGGAGGGAGGAGAAGGAAAAAAAAAAACCTGGGACAGCTGGTGCATTGCCGAGGGAAGTATATGCAAAACAGGATGAGCAGGTCGCGTGAGCGGGTCACCGGGACTTCCCAGCACATGCAAGGAATTGAGACAAGGGTGTGACTTGCTCACTCATCCTTTTAAAGCCATCATGGCTCAGAGGAAACACGGAGTGCAGGATGCCCTTTCTTAGGACCTCAGAGATGATGGTGGGCGGGCCTTCAGGGAAGGTGACTCTCCTGCTTCTGATCACAGGACTGGGTGTTAACATGCCACCTCCTCACCTTCTTAGAGGATCAACTGGTGAAAGTTCATGTCTTTGCTCTAAAGACTGCACACTGGGCCATCTGTGTGGGCCCAGGAGGGCTTTCTTGGTGATCAGCGTGCTGTGCTGCCAGTGATCTCTGAGGGCAAGTCTTCTCAACCTAAAAGCCATCCCCAGACTTACTGTAAGGAAGGGCTTATCCAAAGTACGGTGTTGGTGATATTTTAGAGAAACAATTAGGTGAACCTTTATTTTGTTTATTTCGGTTAGTATTTACTAGAAATGCTTCCTGACACCTGCAATGGCCGAGTGCTTTTTGTTATATATGCAGTCTTTTCAGAGATGGGAGAACAGAGGTCCTGGGCCTGTTCCTGAGGAATCGTGGGTGCATCTGAAGGAAGTTGCTTTGCTCACTCCATCTCTGAAGAGCAGCTTCTGTGGACATGGTCTCTACCTCTTGGCAGGAGGAGTAACCTGTGTCTGTGGTGAGCCTTCACTAGTATCTAAAACTAATTTTAGATCAGCAGGCTGTCAGGTGGCTGAGGATGTTTGGGAGCCCCGCCTTTGACCTGGACTTCAGTGTCACTGCGGTGTGAGGGCTGAGACTGCGTGCGCACCTTTTTCATGAGTGTGTGACAGGTGAACCTGTTGGCTTAACTTACCATGGACTTTGAGTGGAGCTGAGGATTAGCTTTCTTTGCACTCAGGACAAAAGCCTATTATTATCTTTTTTTCATATATTACATACAGACCAAAGTTTCTTCTTCCTCCCCCTCTCCAAGTCTTTCTCCCCTTCCCCCTCAGAAAACAGCAGGTCTCCCAGGGACATCAACCGAACAGGTCATAACAAGCTACAATGAGACCAGGCACGTGCCATCACATCAAGGCTGGACAAGGGAACCCAGTAGGTGCAAAAGAGTCCCACAAGTAGACAAGTCATGGACAGCGTACTCCCATGTTTGTCTTTCTGGGTCAGGGTTACCTCACTCAGGATGATTACAGAAGCTGCCTTTAAAGACAGGATCTTCTTACATGGTGCAGTTTGGCCTCAAACTCTTGACCGCTCTCTTGCCTCAGCCTCCTGTGCACTGGGTTATTGCTATGTCGCTACAGTAGACACAGATGCTATTTTGTGTCTTTTAATCTGTTTCAGGCTTTACTAGGTAGGCATGGAGTAGCAGATGTTAGCCCTACACTTGTCTCTCAGCCCTAGAGGTCAGTTCATCTTTGCTTGGAGAAGAAATGGTGGGCTACTGCTGTGTGGATTGGCAGAGATTGCTGCCGTGCCAGGGTTCTCCCATTGGTCCCATCGCCATGGGAGAAGTAAAGAGCTGTAGCATGGACAACATACAGGGAGTGAGGCCATATGTGTGTGTGTTAGGTGTCACCTGCCAGCTTTAACACCTGGTGTGATGGCAAAGAGAAGGGTTCTGCAACACACACCTGGTAACAACATCACCAAGTGTAATAACTGCTAGATGGTGGGTAAGGAAAGACATGATAAAACGATACTTTTTCCTTTCCACGATCAGATGTTGGGGATGAGAGACAGACACTTTACCACTCAATCTTGAGAATATGGCTGTTACATAACTTGTGGCAGGAAGCCGGTTGGACTGGAGGCAGGCGTGCTGGCCCTGTGTGGTTCAGACAGCACGAGGAGCTGGTATGAAAGCAAGAGCAATACAGGAGAAGGGTTCGGCCGGGCGCGTGTACTTCCTGTGTCTCGTGGGTCAGCTGCAGCTCAGCTTTGTGGAGGTAGAGCTGAGGCTGAGGCCGCAGAGGAAGACTGACTACATTAGAGCTAGAGCTGCGTGCATGTTTTCAGCTGTCTCTTGAGATAATCACAGAGAGAAGAGTGAATGGCACTCCTGGGCTGAAGAGACACATGAGGAAATTGCTTCTCTGATGATTGTGATGGTTTCATTTGTGTGACAAAACTTTTCTAGGGGAGACATAATTCAGACACATCTGCTTACCTCAGATAAGGGAATCCACAACAGACCAAAGAACAGATACCTCTAAAGTCTGACTTGGTGAACCAGTTGGTCTTATGGGGGTTACATATAGGGATATGAGTGAGGGGTAGTCGCAGGAGCAGACGTGACTCAAAGACAGTTGCATGGGCGGCAGCTCACAAAGCTGGGGCCCAGGAGCGCACAGCACGGACTGCAGGCAGCACACTGGCTTGGACAGTGTTGGAGAGTGCCCTGCACAGGTGTCTCAGGCGGTGAAGACCCCTCTGAGGCAGCCTAGCTGTTTTCTGCTCCTTCGTGGCAGCTGCTCTGGTCTCTGCCGGGTTTGCAGCTCAGCTCTACTGAATTTGAGGCTTTTATTGTTTACTCTGGCAGGGAGGGGCCTAGTCAGTCTAGTCAGTTTCAGGGACTTCCTGATGCTTTTGAATTCTTTACCTTCCTATACTTTTAAGGAGCTTCCTCCATGATGGAAAAATCCTTTTGATCTCAAGGAAACTGTTATACATCAATTACACTATCACAATATACCAAGTGTTGTGTCATTTGTTGTTCTTCAGTAATACTCAGCAGTTTGCTGAGATGGAGTTTAGGTACTCTGCAGTCCCCCTTTTGGCATGCACAATGCAATGGTTTTTATTACTTCACTGTTTATTTCCAACCATCATTGTGACTAGAAAGGTTGTGTGTGTGTGTGTGTGTGTTGTGTTTTTTTTTTTTTTTTTTTTTTTTTTGGGAGGGGGCTTCTTTTGGTTTTTTGAGACAGGATTTCTCACTCTGTAGACCAGGCTGGCCTTGAACTCGGAAATCTGCCTACCTCTGCCTCCCAAGTGCTGGGATTAAAGGTGTGCACCACCACTGCCCAACTAGAAAGTTTTATGATCACAAAAAGAACCTCCAGGTGTTTCCGGTCACTTTCCCTCTGCTCCTTCTTTTAGCAACCAGCTGCCTCACTTGTGCTGAAAGGATAGAAAATAATACAGCCTAACTCTAATGACCCCAAGAAGCCAGAAGTTTAAAATGCTATCTTGCTTTGTTAGAAACTAGGTAAAAGGTCACATTCCACAGCCTGCCCTTTGTTTAGACCTAGCCCCACAAGGTAACTGGAAATGGGCTAAGCTTATCTTGCTTCTGTAAACTGCTTATGCCATTACCCCTATGCAGGAGTTCACGCAGCTATAGACATTCACGAAAATAGGAAACTAATTGGTCCACTCTACGCAGGCTCCGATAATTTAAACTGATTATCCTAAAAACTATGGAGTGGTACAATTGGCTCGCATTTCGAGGGCGTCGCCTTCCGGGGCGTGGGGTGCTGGGGCACCCTCGGTTTTTGGGGTCTTACAGTGCCTCTATAGGATTTGGTATTCTAGACATTCATACAGGTGGAATCAGACAGTGTGCCTGGCTTCTGGCATTTGGTGTACTATTTTTAAGGTGTGCCTATCCTGTAATGTATGCAAATGCTTCCTTTTGTGACCAAATGATGGTTCTGTATCAGAGAGTGCCTTGTTTTCTGCTTCACTCATCAGCTGATAGATGTTGAGGTAGTTTCTAATCTAGGCTGTTGTAAATGATTTTGATGCACTTTTGTTGTTTTGTTTGATTGTTTTGTTTTTTTGAGACAGGGTTTCTTCTCTGTAATAGTTGGTTGTCATGGAACTTGCTCTGTACACCCGGCTGGCCTCAAACTCCCTGAGGGTCTCTGCCTCTGCCTTGTGAGTGCTGAGGTTAAAGGCATGCACCACAACTGCCCAGCAGACCTTGATTCTTCACCACCATGTTCAAGAAAGCAATAACCTTTGCATGTATCATGTAACTTTCTTTACTATTTGTGCTTTTGGGTGAGCAATGTAAGACAAAGGTCCTATATTTTTGAGTGATTTTAAACCCTAAGTCCTAAAAGGAAAAACATCTAACAAGACATTCCTTCCGAGACTTAGCTTGCCTCAATACATTCTTTTCCCTTCAGTTGGGTTTTAAACTTCACTAGGCATGAAGAAATATTTCCAATCCAGGTTGAGTAAAGTAAATTCACTTAAGTATGGATTCTGGTTTGTGAGAGATTTGTGGAGATGTTATAGAAGTAGGTAAGGGACCTGGGGGGAAAGGGAGGGAAAGCACAACAATATTGAGTGAAGAGAGTCCAGCAAAGAAGACAGCACAGGCCCACGGCACACCTTCCTACCTAACACGCAGGGCGAGCCGACTGCGCAGGCTTGTACTCTTAGCGAGGGGCGGTTGCCTTATGTAGACTAGACTGGCCTCAAACTCACTTGTTTCTGCCTCCTGGGTGCTGGGAGTAAAGACACCATTGAACTCACCCAGTGTGAAGGATAATTAGGTCATTGGTACCTCTCCCATCCTCAGAGTCATGATTATCCCCAGATTTGCCCATAAAATTTTTAAGGCACCAAGGACCCACCGAATCCCTCTGTAGCCTGTGTGTAAACTTCCCACATGGCACCCAGTTATGCTGTTAATCTGCTCACAACCAAATACCAGGGTTGATGCTGCACCTTTTCCCCCCTTTCTTTTTTCTTTTTTTTTTTTTTAAAGGATTACAATTTTGTCCATTTTGGTTTTATTTTAAAATCACATTTGTGTTTGCTTGCCATTATTAGTGCAGTAGTTGGCAAATTCTGTACAGTGAACTCAGAAACCAGAAGCATTTACTTATTCGTAGGAATGAGATGATTAAATGTACAAGAATTTTTTTTTTTTTTTGGTTTTGTCTTTTGTTTTTTTAAGTCACTGTTTCTCTGTGCAGCCCTGGCTATTCTGGAACTCGTGTGCCACTACTGCCTAAGATGTTTTGTTTTGAATATGTGAAACCTAATAAAATAATACATAGTAAAAATGTGAGATACATATTTCCTAAACTCCAAATTTTACTTGTACATGCACATGTATGTGCATTTGTATGTACTAATTGTGTATATTCATTCTGCATGCACACATGTGTAAATGCATATCATACATCCTCTGCAAATGGAAGTCTTGGCCCCTCTTGGCCCCTTTGCCATTTTGGAGAATATTGGCTCCACTGGTTTTGTGAATTTTAGCCATGTTGTCTGTGGGCCACAGAGCTTAGCTTTGTCTCTGGAGTAGTAAAGTCGAGGTGGCAGAAGCAAAACTAAGAGCTAATATATTTAATTACTGAGCAAATTGCTTTCAGAAAGAACTAGGAGTGATTAAGTAAACATTAAATAGGTAATTATCCCTTTCTGCCTGCTCCTGTCCTCCACGACCACCCTTATGCTGCTGTGACTTTCAGTGTGCCACGTTACAGCTACACAGCGCGTTAGAGGCCAGCCTGAGTCATGTGAGACCCTGTCTCAAAGGACAAAGAGAAGGCATTCTTAGAAGTTAAGAAGTCAACCTTCCTTGAAGAAGAAAGGTCATTCCCAGACAGCTAGTAGGCAGAAGCACAAAATATACCCCAGAAGGTGAAGTATCCTTTGAAAAGTGCTTGAGAAGGAACGAACCCCAATGAAGTAGGAAATTACCTTTAAAATGTAGCATGCCTCTTAACAGTTTACTTAACAGTAACAGTCTGTCCTGAGGCCAGAGGACAACTTCAGGGACTTCTGCTTTTCATATTTTGGCAATTAAATTAATAAGTAATTTGCTGTAGATACATAGAAACTAATTTTGCTAAACATTTGGGGGGAGCTGGAAGCTAAGAGCAAGTGCAGTTGCCTTGTGTGGTGAGGCAGAGCCCGGTGCTTGTTATAATGACCCTGTAATTACTACTTAATAGCTTCTCTCAGAACAGGGCATAGCTCGGAGAGAGGAGACACCTTCGTGTCTGTTTTTCACTCTTGCTCAGCTCGAGAGAGCTCACAGCACCTCTGTAAGCATCTGCATGCATGCTGACAGCCGCTGCAAGGGTGCTTAATTCGCTGTGTGCCCCGTGCTTACCCTGACCTGCTAGAGTCAGTGGAGCCATGAAAGGGCCATCTTACAGATAGACTCTTTAACATAGGCCCCATCTTACCACTGTGAATTCACAGAGGAAGTGAGATCTGTGTGTGAGAACTAGCATGCACCTGCCCTGTGTCTGCGAAGCCCTGTAGCTGCTCTCACATTTGCTGAGGTCAGCAGGTACCCACCAAAAAAGAGGTGAAGGCTGGTATGGGAAAGGGCAGGCCTGTTAGCAGAGGGGAGCAGTGAGTGTGTTCCTTGCGGTTCTGTAATTCAAAGCCCCAGTTAATTCTTTGACTCTTTCCGTCATGATGATTTGACAGCATAGTCCTGCCCTGTTAATATCTTGGGAAACTCAAAACTTAACCATTTTCTCTCCCCTCCTGCTAGGTGCTGGATAGTTTACTAGTCCAGTATGGAGTGGTGGAGAGCTGTGAGCAAGGTACCTGTCTTCTGATTTGCTTTTAAATTTATAAAAGGAAGGAAGTGGAAAGAAACTAACCAATTCTCTGTTTCTCTCTTCCCCGCAGTGAACACGGACTCGGAAACGGCGGTTGTAAATGTAACCTATTCCAGTAAGGACCAAGCTAGACAGTAAGCAGCCTGGAACCTTGTCTATCTGTAATAACTAGGTTAAGTTGTAACAGTCACTTATATTGTGTAGTTTCTAAATTGAAGATGGGCTAGTGGCTCACAAAAGGAAACTATATTTTGTATGTTTGACTCTATAATTAATGCCTTTTAAATCTGTATTACTATTGAAAATCTAAGTTTTAAGGTTTGTTCCGTTTTTAACTTTTCTTTAATACCATTTTCAGAGTGATGTATGAAGCTGAACTACAACCTATTTGCACAAAGGGTCTGAATATTTTTCCATGTTCTGTAACCTGCCTCCTTATTCTTTGGTGCTTTAGCACTGTGTTAAACTAACAAGAGTTAAATGTTGTTTTCCTCCCTGAAGTTGGTTGTGATTACACAGTTCACTAGCTGAGCACACACGGAACCAATGCAACTTGCAACTGGCAGCTTTTGAATCAACCCATGATAATTTCCCAGCAGTGGGAGAGAAAATAAGGTGTCCACAGAAGCTGCCTTTGCAGCTCGGCCTGGATGCTGAAAGCAGGTGTGGGACAGAGCCCGGGGCAGCCAGGACTGTGACTGGAAGTCTCACTTGCCTCCTGTAGAGGGATGGAACAGACTGGTCTCTTGTGTGGGAGAGTTGGAAGGACCCCCTGGCCATCCCTAAGCCCTGAAGGAGAAATGGGAAATGGCATTTAGCAGTGTGAATCCAGGTAGAGCTTGAGGGAGCCTCCATGCGAAGGGGGAGTCCCACCCACTCGGAGAGGATCTGCTGTGGGTGCTGCTCACTTTAGGAGGCAGTCAGCAGCCCATTGGAGCCCTGGCGCTGGCAGTCTGGCCAGTTGTTCCTCATCTGGAGAAAGATTTCTAGAAAGACCCCTACCAGTGGGCGGTCCCAGAGCAAGTGTTCAGGCACTGACTACGTACGGAAACTTAGCAGCAGCTTGTCTCTTGGGGGGATGAACTTCAATCAGAACAAGCATTGTTCAGCCAGGGGAGTCTGAGCACAGCCACAGTCTGTAGAGCCACAGCCTCAGGTTCCAAGACATCTACCTACCAGATGTCAGAAAGGACTGCAGGAGACAGGCCCTGCAGGAAAATCCAAGTTAGGACTTAATCAAGGAGCTGACGAGATGGCTCCACAGTTAAGAGCACTAGCTGGTCTTCTAGAGGACCCAGGTTCAACTCCCAGCATTCACATGGCCGCTTACAACTGTCTGTGTAACTCCAGCTCCAGGAGATTCAATACCTTTACACATAGATGCAGGAAAACACCAGTGTGTAGAACATAAAAATAAAGAAGTCGTTTTAAAAAAAGACTTAATTGAAAAAAAGACATTATAACAGACATCATTGAAATTAAGAAAATCATTAGAAGTTACCTTAAACAAAATCCCATCTATTCTACTGAGTTGGAAAATTTAGTACAAACAGACATTAGTCTATATGCTTATCACCAAACAAAATTAAACTAAGACGACATGAAGATTTTAAGTAGATCTGTAACAGTTGATGAGACTGAAACACTAATAAGAAAAGTACCCTGGCTAAAAGCATTTAGGCTGAGACGAATCCACTGCTGAATTCTGCCATCTCTTTGAGAAAGACCAGTGCTCCTCAAACTAGTCCATAAATTAGAAAATGTAGGAAAACTACCAAACTCTATCAAGCTAGTACTAACTGCATACCCAAACTAGGTAAAGAGAAAACAAAAAGAGAAAGTTATAGGCAATTTTTCCTGATGAATTTAGATGCAAAATTTCTCAATAAAATATCTGGACAATAATTAAGTAATACACCATAAAGATGTTTCATGGTGATTACCTTGGCTCCACTCCAGATATGTATTGATGTTTCAACATATGCAAATCAATAATTTTATATATAAATGGCCTCAAGGACAGAAATCATTAATTTCCATATGTGTGAGAAAGCCTTTTAATAAAAATCCAACATCTCTTCATGAGAAAGCTCTGAATACACTAGAACTGGAAGGAGTGCATCTCAGCCTAATACAGGCTAATATCATGTCAGCCTGTCACACCAGATGGAGAAAACCTCAAACTGTTTCCATTAAAGCCAAGTACAAGAGCTGGGTTCTCTGCTCTTATTCAGTACAGAGCTTGAAGTCTTTATTAGAGCACTCAAACAAGAGAGGAAAATAGGTTTTACAAATCCAAAAGGAAGTCTGACTGTCCTCACTGGTAGCTCTTATGCATGTAAAACTAAAGACTCGAGCAGAAAGCCCTTAAAGCTGAATAACCCCCTTGAGCAAAGTAGCAGGACACAAAATATAGCATAAAAAAAGCCAGGAGCCTTCCTGTATACCAGTGACAGACATACTGAGGAAAAACCAGGGAAATAATCCTATCAACAACTGACTAAAATATCTTTGAATAAACCTAACCAAGGAAGCAAACCCAAACCAAACAAAGCAAGTTAACCAATGACTGCCCAACTTGAGACCCACTCTATGGGGAGAGCCAACCCCTGGCGCTATCCATGATGCTCTGCCATGCTTGCACACAGGAGCCTAGCACAACTGTCTCCTGAGAGGCTTCATCCAGCAGCGGATGTAAATGGATGCAGAGACCCTCAGCCAAATGTTAGGCAGAGCTCAGGGAACCTTGTGGAAGAGTCCTGACAGGATTGAGCTAGCGGGAGGGGCTGAGGACACTATAAGAAGACCTACAGAGTCAGTTAATCTGGGCTGGGGGTAGGGGGCTTACAGAGACTGAACTACCAACCAAAGAGCTCACATGGGCTGGAGCTAGGCCTCTAGGGTCTGTCCCTCACAGACACAGACTCTGTCAAGTGCCTTTGGATCCCTTTCCCCTAGCTGGGCTGCTTTTTCTGGCTTCAGTGGGAAAGGATATGCTTAGCTTGGGGGTGGGCAGGGAGGGGCTCTGGTTCTCTGAGAAGTGAGGGGTAGGGAGAGAAGGGTAGGAGGGTGGGAATGGGAGGAGAGGAGGGAGCGGGGCTGTGATTGGGATGTAAAGCAAATAAATAAATCAATAAAAAAAGGAAACACAGGCAGATAGAAAAAAATCAAAATAAAACAATAAAAAGTATTGAGCTTTTCTGAAAACAAAAACAAAAACAAAAAAGACCTTCAAAAAATTTAAAACACTCAAAAGAAATTGACGACACTAGAAGATGGAAAGACTTTCTGCATTCTTGGACTGGGTGGTTGGTACTGTGAAACGAACTGGCTGTGCTACTGAAAGAAATGTGTGTGTTTCACTCAGTCTGTGTCATCATGTATGGAACCATAAAGGGCCCTGGATGTAAAGAGGAATCCTGGACATGAAGCACAGTGCTGTGGCTGTCACCACACCTGAGGGACAGAGGCAGGGTGCTCTGAACAGGGAAACAGGGCTCGCGGTTAACAGTGGGACCCTCTTCTGACGTAAAGGCTTTATAACAAAAAGGGAATGTTACTCAAGAGAAGAGGCAGCTTACAGAAGTTCAAAGTCTTTGCTGGGCATTCATTTGACAGAGGATTAATAGCTAGATATATATCTAGATTGGATAATATCTAATACAATGAAATAAAAAAAACTGAACAAGAAACAAAACAATGCTGTCAATAAATGATCCAGTGAAATAAATGGACCACTCTCCAAAGAAATACAGATAGCCAATAAAAAGTTCAGCCTTACTAGTGATGTGATATAAAACCCCACTATATTGGAATGCTATCTCTCCTAGTCAGAAGATCAACTATTAAACAAACAAACCAACAAACCAATGTTGGGAGGATGTGAGCCAAAGGCAAGCCTGCCTTGTTGCTGGGCTCAGCCAGCATGGTAATCCATGCATGGAGGTCTGACCAGATCTGCTGCTCCCGGGCTATCCTCCCATAGCACTCCAGGTGAGCAGCATGTCTCCGTATCTAACGTTTATTCCAGTGTTATTCCCATAGCTAGGATCGGAGCAGGCAGAGGTATCCAGAAACAGGGATGCACAAGGAAGGAGTGGGGTGTGTGTATACACAGGGAATTTTTTGTTTGTTCAGGTTTTTTGTTTTTGTTTTGTTTTTGTCAGTGAAGACCTTTATGTGTCTTCTGTGGGTTGCACTTAGGTCATCAGACATGTCTAGAAAACGCCTTTACCCACTGCGCATCCTACAGCTCCAGAGTTATGGTTTTGACTGTGTGATCTTGTAGAGCTTAAACTTGTGAATTGTGAATTGTGTAGCTGCTTCTCTGTATTCTCCCAGGGCTTTCAGACACCTTACCAGGTTTGCAGGAGAAAATGGTTTTGATAATTTTATTTATTTTCATAAGTGAGACTGAAGCTTTTAACATGCTTAACTTGTAAGTTTTCCTTATCTGCATCTTTATTTATTTACTTATTTATTTAAAGTACAGTCTCTTTTATGAGACCTTGGGCATTATGCTATTGCAGGATTGTAACGTCAGTGTTTTACAGTCTTGCTCTTTAACTGCCATGGAAGAAGAAGAAGAAAACACCCCTCCCCTCGTGGGCTGTGCTGTGCAGCCGTTTACAGCCGTGGGGAGAGAAGCCTGGGAGCAGCAGGCTTCCCCGCCATCGGCCGGAGGCCAGGGGAGGGTCTCAGGTTCACCTTGAGCCAAGTTCCTGTTGGATGGAACATTCGAGATAAGCCTGGGTTTTGGAGATGGCTGGATGCCTGTCCTGTGCTTATGCCTCTGCATTTTTTTTTTATTCGATATAATTTATTTACATTTCAAATGATTTCCCTTTTCTAGCCCCCCCCCCCACTCCCCGAAAGTCCCGTAAGCCCCCTTCTCTTCCCCTGTCCTCCCACCCACCCCTTCCCACTTCCCCGTTCTGGTTTTGCCGAATACTGTTTCACTGAGTCTTTCCAGAACCAGGGGCCACTCCTCCTTTCTTCTTGTACCTCATTTGATGTGTGGATTATGTTTTGGGTATTCCAGTTTTCTAGGTTAATATCCACTTATTAGTGAGTGCATACCATGATTCACCTTTTGAGTCTGGGTTACCTCACTTAGTATGATATTCTCTAGCTCCATCCATTTGCCTAAGAATTTCATGAATTCATTGTTTCTAATGGCTGAATAGTACTTCATTGTGTAGATATACCACATTTTTTGCATCCACTCTTCTGTTGAGGGATACTTGGGTTCTTTCCAGCATCTGGCAATTATAAATAGGGCTGCTATGAACATAGTAGAACATGTATCCTTATTACATGGTGGGGAGTCTTCTGGGTATATGCCTAGGAGTGGTATAGCAGGATCTTCTGGAAGTGAGGTGCCCAGTTTTCGGAGGAACCGCCAGACTGCTTTCCAGAGTGGTTGTACCAATTTGCAACCCCACCAGCAGTGAAGGAGTGTTCCTCTTTCTCCACACCCTCTCTAACACCTGCTGTCTCCTGAATTTTTAATCTTAGCCATTCTGACTGGTGTAAGATGAAATCTTAGGGTTGTTTTGATTTGCATTTCCCTAATGACTAATGAAGTTGAGCATTTTTTAAGATGCTTCTCCGCCATCTGAAGTTCTTCAGGTGAGAATTCTTTGTTTAACTCTGTACCCCATTTTTTAATAGGGTTGTTTGGTTTTCTGGAGTCTAACTTCTTGAGTTCTTTATATATATTGGATATTAGCCCTCTATCTGATGTAGGATTGGTGAAGATCTTTTCCCAATTTGTTGGTTGCCGATTTGTCCTCTTGATGGTGTCCTTTGCCTTACAGAAACTTTGTAATTTTATGAGGTCCCATTTGTCAATTCTTGCTCTTAGAGCATATGCTATTGGTGTTCTGTTCAGAAACTTTCTCCCTGTACCGATGTCCTCAAGGGTCTTCCCCAGTTTCTTTTCTATTAGCTTCAGAGTGTCTGGCTTTATGTGGAGGTCCTTGATCCATTTGGATTTGAGCTTAGTACAAGGAGACAAGGATGGATCAATTCGCATTCTTCTGCATGCTGACCTCCAGTTGAACCAGCACCATTTGTTGAAAAGGCTATCTTTTTTCCATTGGATGTTTTCAGCCTCTTTGTCGAGGATCAAGTGGCCATAGGTGTGTGGGTTCATTTCTGGATCTTCAATCCTGTTCCATTGATCCTCCTGCCTGTCACTGTACCAATACCATGCAGTTTTTAACACTATTGCTCTGTAGTATTGCTTGAGGTCAGGGATACTGATTCCCCCAGATTTTCTTTTGTTGCTGAGAATAGTTTTAGCTATCCTGGGTTTTTTGTTGTTCCAGATGAATTTGATAATTGCTCTTTCTAACTCTGTGAAGAATTGAGTTGGGATTTTGATGGGTATTGCATTGAATCTGTATAGTGCTTTAGGCAAAATGGCCATTTTAACTATATTGATTCTACCGATCCATGAGCATGGGAGGTTTTTCCATTTTTTGAGGTCTTCTTCCATTTCCTTCTTCAGAGTCTTGAAGTTCTTGTCATACAGATCTTTCACATGTTTGGTAAGAGTCACCCCAAGACGTCAAAATGATAGGAAGTAACAATCACTATTCCTTAATATCTCTTAACATCAATGGACTTAATGCCCCAATAAAAAGACACAGACTAACTGAATGGATACGTAAACAGGACCCTACATTTTGCTGCTTACAGGAAACACACCTCAGGGTCAAAGACAAACACTACCTTAGAGTAAAAGGCTGGAAGACAATTTTACAAGCAAATGGTCTCAGGAAACAAGCTGGAGTAGCCATTTTAATATCAGATAAAATTGACTTTCAACCCAAAGTCATCAAAAGAGACCCTGAGGGACACTTCTTGCTGGTCAAAGGAAAAATACAAAAAGAAGAACTGTCAATCCTGAACATCTATGCCCCAAATGCAAGGGCACCCTCTTTCGTAAAAGAAACATTATTAAAACTAAAAGCACACATTGCACCTAACACAATAATTGTGGGTGACTTCAACACTGCACTTTCCTCAATGGACCGATCAGGAAAACAGAAACTAAATAGGGACACAATGAAACTAATTGAAGCTTTGGACCAATTAGATTTAACAGATATATATAGAACATTCTATCCTAAAACAAAAGAATATACCTTTTTCTCAGCACCTCATGGTACCTTCTCCAAAATCGACCATATAATTGGTCACAAGACAGACCTCAACAAATATAAGAAGATAGAACTAATCCCATGCCTCCTATCTGATCACTATGGAGTAAAAGTGGTCTTCAGTAGCAACAGAAACAACAGAAAATCCACATACACGTGGAAACTGAACAATATTCTACTCAATGATACCTTGGTCAAGGAAGAAATAAAGAAAGAAATTAAAGACTTTTTAGAACACAATGAAAATGAAAACACAACATACCCAAATCTATGGGACACAATGAAAGCAGTGCTAAGAGGAAAACTCATAGCCCTGAGTGCCTCCAAAAAGAAAATGGAGAGAGCATACATTACCAGCTTAATGACACACCTGAAAGCCCTAGAACAAAAAGAAGCTATTTCGCCCAGGAGGAGTAGAAGGCAGGAAATCATCAAACTCAGGGCCGAAATCAATCAAGTAGAAACAAAGAGAACCATACAAAAAATCAACAAAACCTGGAGCTGGTTCTTTGAGAAAATCAACAAGATAGATAAACCCTTAGCCAGACTGACCAAAGGGCACAGAGAAAGTATCCAAATTAACAAACTTAGAAATGAAAAGGGAGATATAACAACGGAAACTGAGGAAATCCAAAAAATCATCAGATCCTACTACAAGAACCTGTACTCAACACAACTGGAGAATCTGGAGGAAATGGACAATTTCCTTGACAGATACCAAATACCAAAATTAAATCAGGACCAACTAGACCATCTAAACAGTCCCATAATGCCTAAAGAAATAGAAGGAGTCATAGAAAGTCTTCCAACCAAAAAAAGCACAGGACCAGATGGCTTCAGTGCAGAATTCTACCAGACCTTCAAAGAAGAGTTAACACCAATACTCTTCAAATTATTCCACAAAATAGAAACAGAAGGAACACTACCCAATTCCTTCTACGAAGCCACAATTACGCTGATACCAAAGCCACAAAAAGATCCAACAAAGAAAGAGAACTTCAGACCAATTTCCCTTATGAACATCGATGCAAAAATACTCAATAAAATTCTTGCCAACTGAATCCAAGAACACATCAAAATGATTATCCACCATGATCAAGTATGCTTTATCCCGGGAATGCAGGGTTGGTTCAATATACGGAAATCCATCAATACAATCCACTACATAAACAAACTCAAAGAACAAAACCACATGGTCATTTCATTGGATGCTGAAAAAGCATTTGACAAAATTCAGCATCCTTTCATGCTTAAAGTCTTGGAGAGAACAGGAATTCAAGGCCCATACCTAAACATAGTAAAAGCAATATACAGCAAACTGGTAGCCAGCATCAAACTAAATGGAGAGAAACTTGAAGCAATCCCACTGAAATCAGGGACCAGACAAGGCTGCCCCCTTTCTCCTTATCTTTTCAGTATTGTACTTGAGGTACTAGCTCGGGCAATTCGACAACATAAGGAGGTCAAAGGGATACAAATTGGAAAGGAAGAAGTCAAACTATCATTATTTGCAGACGACATGATCGTCTACCTAAGTGACCCAAAGAACTCCACTAGAGAGCTCCTACAGCTGATAAACAACTTCAGCAAAGTGGCAGGTTATAAAATCAACTCAAGCAAATCAGTGGCCTTCCTATACTCAAAGGATAAGCAGGCTGAGAAAGAAATTAGGGAAATGACCCCCTTCACAATAGCCACAAACAGTATAAAGTATCTCTGCATTTTTTTTATCCCTTTAAAAAACTCTTTCCTTTTCTACCATCTGATGGTGGTGCACACTTTTAAGTCCCAGCACTGGAGGTAGAGGCAGGCAGGACTCTTGAGTTTGAGGTCAGCGTGGTTTACAAAGCAAGTTCCAGGACAGCCAGGGCTGTTACACAGAGAAACCATGTCTCAAAACAACAAAGCATTCTACCACCTGAGCTCCATCTCCGGCCCACCCTCGTCTCTAACGGGGAATCACTGGCACTCGTGGCTCGGCTCGCCAAGCTGCTGTAACAGCTGTCTCTTCCAACACGTAACTTAAAAGCTGGGATGCGCTGTGAGCTCAGGTGAGCAGCCATCCTGTTCCTGCAGCATGTTCCTAGGTGCTGGGCCCTGCCCCGCCCAGCTGCTCCTCACTGTGCTCGCCTGTAGGGCACGGTTCACCCTCAGTCAGTTCTAGATCTAGGTTGTATCTGAGAGGAGTCCTCTGAGACACCTTTGTCTAAGACAGAATCTACCTTGGAAATTCCTGCCACCTTGTAGCTAAGAAACGTCAGAGATTGTAGCACAGGTATCAAAAATACAATACCTATTTTAAGCTTAACTCTTACATTACTAAATAATTGAAATAAAAGTTGGAACGAAGTTTTAAAAACTGCTCGGTACAGATCCGCTTGAAGCTCTTGCTCTTCTCCTCCGTCCTCTCTCTCAGGGAAGCCAGACAAAGCTTTCACAAGCTGCTTCCTGGAGGGTTTGTGTATATGAAAAAGGACTTACTAGAGTGGTGTGCAGTTTGATTTCACACACTCCTTTGCTTATACATCCTTATTCCTATTTTTATTAGAAGGCTCAACTCGGACAAGGGCTGCAGCCCAGGGGAGGAGTGCTTGAGGATGGGTTGCAGCTCTGCATACGTTGGTGTGCTGTGCATGTCTGCCGTCCCAGCAGGCCTTGGTGCCGAGAAAGTGGGAAGCCACTCTACGTGAGAGTCTGTCTCAGACCAAAACAAAAAACCAAACTATCAGTGCGTTGAATCCATCCTTGCAGATTGTTTTGGGGCTCATAAGGAAGTGTTCAAAGTGGCTGGGTGCCAGCAGTGACACCTTTAATCCCAGCACTCAGGAGACAGAGCCAGGCGGATCTCTGAATTAAAGGTCAGCCTGACCTATGGATCAAGAGAGCTACACAGAGAAAACCCCTTCTCGAAATATAAAAACAAACAGTAAAACAAGTGTTCAGAATAACTTGGCCAATAGCAATGAGGGGGAAAATCCCATGTAGACTTAAAAATTATGTGAATAAATGTATTATGGGAAAGAAGTTCAGAAGACTGATGAAAGAGGATTGTTGGTCTGGGCTAGCCTGAGCTATGTAGCAAGACCCTGTCTCAATAAAAAACAAAACAAAACAAAAACATAAAAAAAAAAAGAAGTAGAGCAAACAACAGGACAAATTTCATGTCATTCAGAAATGAACACTGTTACATTTTCCACCTTTTAATTTTACTCCTGTACATTATAGCTTTCAGAATTAGTTTTACTGCATTGCTTTGTGTATTTTTCTTTTTAAACTATGAGTTTATTTGCACATGTGCATGTATGCACATGCTTTAGTGTATGTGGGGAGGTCAGATGACAGCTTCCAGGACTCAGTTCCATCTTTTCATCCTCTAGGGCTGGATCATTAGCCTTGGCAGCGACCTTTACAGACTGAGCCATCTCAGTGACCCCACCTTGTGTTTGGAAACACAGTCTCTTGCTGGGACCTGGAACTCACTGAGTGCTAGGAATCTACCTGTTTCTGCTTCCCCTGGGCTAGGATTGCAAGTGTGTGCTACTGTGTTCTTTTGTGGGTGCTGGGAATCAAGTTCAGGTGTTCTTGCTTCCATAGCAAGCACTTTACTGACTGGACTGAGCCCCTGGTATTGGATTTTGTTTTTCTTGTAGTAGCACTTTACTCACAAACACTTTAGTCATGAAGCCCTCTGTAGGTAAGTGATTGTGCTTGGTCTGTAATTAAGATGCATTCATACAATGGTGTTCCTAGGACTTTGGTAATTTGTGCTTAATTTATTATCAACCTCTAATTCTTGGTATGCCACCCTGTTTCCTGAAACTACCACTGAGTGCCACAGACAGGAATACAGGCTTGTATGATTTGTGAGTATAAGACTTAGAAGGCCAATATTCAGGGCTATGGCTGATGAGGTTTATCTTGCCAGTGGGGGCTTTTGTAGAGAACCATGGCTGTGCAGGACTGTGTGAGGCAAAGCTGACCATCCTAGCTGTGGTGGTTTGCGTATGTCTGGCCCTGTTAGGAGGGAGGTGTGACTTTGCTGCAGTATGTGTGGCTTTGTTGAAGGAAGCACAGCCTTGTGGTGGTAGGCTTTGAAACTCTGCTCAGTGTGGAAGAGACGTTCTGTCCTGGCTGCAGTCAGATCAAGATGCTGAACCCTTAAGCTCCTTCTCTAGCACCATGCCTGCCTCATGTTGCCATGCTTCCTGGTCATAATAATAATGGATTAAACCTCTAAAACTGTAATCCAACTACAATTAAATGTCTGCATTTGTAGGAGTTGCTTGGGTCATAGTGTCTCTTCTCCATGGACTGGGGTATTGCTGTGACAGTCCTGACTTTGTTTGTTTGTTTGTTTGTTTGTTTGTTTGGAGGAATGTAGATTTTGAGATTTTGTATTTGGAAATCCAAGGAATGCTTTAAGTGGGACTTAATGAGCCACCCTTGTCGAAATTTGGAAGACATTGGTGTTGAGGTTGAATTGAACTCTGGAGATAATTTTTATGATGTTTTGGTGAAGATTGTGGCTGCTTTTTGCCCTTGTCTGAAGAGTCTACCTGAGGCTAAGGTAAAGAGATTTCAACTAATTGCATTGACAAAGTAAGTCTCAGAAAAGCCCAGCAGAGACTTCCCCCTGGTTTACTCTCATGAAGAGCATTTTGATCAAGCATAGCAAGCTGAGAAAGGAAGAATACAAAATGCATGTTTCAGGGAATAAAGGGGCGCCAGGGAGTCCAGTGGGACGCAGTCCTGTGCTCAAGGAGAGAGATACACAGAGTAAGTGGTAACGCTGTGGCAAGATCCCACCTAACTAAGCTTATTGTTTAAATGTTTGCAGTTGAACAACGGATACTTACACTGCTATAATCTGGTAATTGCTTGTATTTTATTCACATATGATTGTGTGTCAAATTGACATGGAATGATACAAGCTTTTGAAAGAGCTTAGATCCTGGTGTGGTGGTACATGCTTTTAATTTCAGGACACAGAGGCAAGCAGATCTCTGAGTTCAAGGCCAGCCTGGTACAGAGCAAGTTCCAGGTAAACTAAAGTTTAAGTTTAGGGGTGGTGAAACATACCTTTAATCCCTGTATTCAGAAGATAGAGCTGTGCAGATTGAGTTCAAGGTCAATCTACAGAGAAAGTTCCAGGTCAGCCAAGCTTAGGCCGAGAGGGAGTTGGAAAGTAGAAAGCTGATGATAATGTAATACAGTTGGGGGTTGGAGGTGGGGAGTGGGGGGCTGAGGGGTGGACGTTCCAGCAAGCAGCTTTGGCCGCGTAGCTCTGGCTTTAGTCAAGAATAGAAGGGATTACTGGGACAATTGATGCTGGTTAGCTGGAGCTAAGAAATTAGCAATGATTAGGGGGAGACCAGCATCACCTAGGTCAAATCTTCTGGGAAGTGTTTTCTGAGAGTGCAAAGAAGCTGTGTTCCAGAGATAGCCGAGGTTGTACCTCATGCTACAGCTAGACTTCGTAATGTGTGACAGTCACCCAAGTGGTACTGGTTTTGAAGGCATGAAGGGGTCATGGAGAGCAGCTGAGGTTTGGCACTGTGAGAGGCCATGGAAGGCCATTGGTAAAGGTGCAGCCCCAGTTGCAGCTGATGGCCCAGGTCTGGGGGTCAGGCAAAGAAGCTGAGGCTTGGCCCCATGGAGGGAGCCTGTGAGAGGCTACTGGTGAAGCCTAGCTGTAGTGGGAGAGCTCAGCTATTGGAGATGGCAGTACCAGGGGATGATCACCAAGAACAGCAGCAGCAGTGGGGTGGAGCCAGCCAGAGCCCAGAGTGCTACAGAGCGCAGACCTGGAGAAATGACCCAAGCCCTTTGGAGGAGTCCAGAAAATCATGTGTGAGTCCCACAAATTAGAAGAAGGTATAAAGTTGATGTTCCTTGGATACCCTGAGTTTTAGAGATGTCAGAGTCATAGGATACTTGGCTGAGGAAAGCTACTAACAGTAGAACCAACCCAAGAGAATAAAGTTTTTGGAGTCATCAAAGCTGAAAGGAGTTGGAGATCCACAGAGTGCTTTGACATCAGACATGGAGATGCAGGATTTGGAGTTTGCCTAGCTGGCTTCTGGTCATGCTTTGGTCCAATATTTCCTCAATATGATGTTTCAGAATAGTAATGTATATCTTTTGATGTTGGAAGTATGTGATCTACTTTTTTATTTGATAGGCAATTACAATTTTATTTTATAAATATTTTATATTTATTTTATAGGCAATTGCAATTAAGAAATTGCATGAAACCTAGGAGATGGGAACTTTTGAAGTTGGGTTACATATATTCTGCATTATGTTATGGCTAGGTATGACTTCCATAGAGTTATGTGTTTGAATAAGCCTTTATGGGCCAGGGAGTGAAATATGGTGGTTTGAATATGCTTGGCCCATGAGAAATGGCACTGTTAGAAGGTATGGCCTTGGTGCAGAAGTGCATCACTGTTGGGGTGGCCTTGGAAGCTCCACCCAGTGGGGGAAGAGTCTATCTCTCCTGGCTGCAGTCAGATCAAGATGCAGTATTCAGCTGGGCTGTGGTGGCGCACGCCTTTAATGCCAGCACTTGGGAGGCAGAGGCAGGTGGATTTTTGAGTTCGAGGCCAGCCTGGTCTACAGAGTGAGTTCCAGGACAGCCAGGGCTATACAGAGAAATCCTGTCTCGGAAAAGAAAAGAAAAGAAAAGAAAAGAAAAGGAAAGGAAAGGAAAGGAAAGGAAAGGAAAGGAAAGGAAAAGAAAAAGGAAAGGAAAAAGGAAAGGAAAAAGGAAAAAAAGATGCAGTACTCTTAGATTCTTCTCTAGCATCATGTCTTCCTAGATGCTGCCATGTTTCATGTCATGATGATAATGGACTAACCTTTGAAACTGTAAACCAGCTACAATTAAATGTCTACTTATATAAGAGTTGTTCGGGTCATGGTGTCTCTTTCCACAGCAGTAAAACTCTAACTAAGACATTAGCTTAGGTATTTCATCTTTTAATGAACCCATAGTTCTGTTGGATTAGGGCCCCACCTGGTCCCTTATTTATTTGTATCCACTGCCCCCAAAGATTTCAACTGCAAATACCATAAGTTTTGATGGCTACATTAAAACTGTATCGTGGTACAAAGAGAGAAGCGCATTTGTGACTTTTAATTTTTATGTATTTTGTTGTTGTTGTTGTTGGTCGCCCCCCGCCCCCCCCCAAGACAGGGTTTCTCTGTTTAGCCCTGGCTGTCCTGGAACTCACTCTAGACCAGGTTGGCCTTGAACTCAGAAATCTGCCTGCCTCTGCCTCCCAGGTGCTGGGATTACAGGCGTGCACCACCATGCCCGGCCATTTGTGACTTTGAAAGGTGGTTAGGTCATTGTGTTAGCATGTATCTCAGCAGTAGTATGGAAGTAAGAGGAGACCTGTGGGATTGTTCTGTGGCATCTTTCTATGGAAGAACATGTACTTAGTAGGCACAAGACACTGGGTACAACTGTTACCGAGACACTGAAGCAGCCCATCAGCTTAATCTTTAGTTTTCTATGTGGGGTAACAAATACCAAACAGAAACATGGTCTTTCTAGGGTAGCATGGGTACTTACAAAGCTGGGTGAGAGCGGGAGTCAGCCATCCGTATTCTTTCTCATCCATATCACTGTGGGTAAGAATAGCACCAGCCATCGTTTCTTTAGACTTCCTCCCTCCTCTTGCTTCTCAGGTTGCACTCCTGTTCTAGTACGACCTTTTTTGTGTTGTTCCAATAAACTTAATACAGTTAATTATTATAAACCAGAAAAACACATTTCATAATTTTAAAAGTTACATCTATTTATAATTGCCCTTGAGTATGGGCTGTGTCTTAGAGTTTTACTGCTATGAACAGACACCATGGCCAAGGCAACTCTTATAAAGACAACATTTAATTGGGACTGGATTACATCATCAAGCTGGGAGCATGGCAGCATTCAAACAGACATGGTGCAGGAGTTGCTGAGAGTTCTACTTCTTCATCTGAGGGCTGCTAGGAGAAGACTGGCTTCCAGGCAGCTAAGACAAGGGTCTTAAACCTCACGCCCACAGTGACACATCTACTCCAACAAGGCCACACCTCCTAATAGTGCTACTCCCTGGGCCAAACATATTCAAACCACCACAGGTTGTGTCTGTGTTTGTGTACAGATGTCTGAGGGTACATATAAGTCTGCTCATGTGTGGAAGTCAGAAAAAAACATCCAGGGTTGATGCTGTCTTCCACTGCGATAAAACCCCATTCTTCTGTTTTGTGTCTACAAATCACAAAGATCTTTACCCGTTAAGTCACCTAACTGGCCCATTCAGCATCTGAATGATTTAGAATAGCAACACAGCTCCGGGATTGGACAGCAGCATATAAGCAGCGTATACATTGGATAAAGTGCCTGAGATATCTCTTATTCTCTCAGGTCTTAGTGAAAATACTACAACTTTTTCTCAGTTTCAGCAGTTGGTTTACAATCTGTAACCTACGGAGCTTTAGCCACTGCTCTCAGCAAGGTGACTCCTGAACTCTCTTACGTTCTGACCTTGTTTGCAGTGTTGTGATTTGAGGGAGAGCTCAGCTGTGTCAGTCACACGCACAGCTGAGTGCCCCATACAGCTGTGTCAGTCACACGCACAGCTGGGTGCCCCTGGTATAGCTGTTGTCTTCTTGCTCCCCAGAGTCGCCTGTGCCGAGACTGCGGGCCCTGACTGGACTGGGCACCACACTTTGATGTTTCCTCACTTTTCCAGGAGGATCTCTCCCCTCAGAGGAACATTATTTAAAGCAGTGCTGTAGAAGGTACACACTGTGGTTTCTGCCAAGTTGGGAGAAACCTGTTTCTCAGGACGCGTGTGTCTTTGTTTAGAGTGTTCTGGAATACTCAGAGGCATCTGGCAGCATACACTTTCCTCTGTTTATCCCCATGAGGAGGATGTGTGCGTGTCTCTCTCTGGCCCTTTTTGTAACGTTCCTGGCTTCATTCCATGGTAAGATTCTGCTAACTGCTAATGACAGCAGTGCCCAGTTTCATGATGAAGGGCAGACGTGAATGGTCTCCTTTTTATGTTTATAGAAGCATTTGTGATTCCTTCATTTAGTTGAGATTTTTGGAAGAATCTTTCATGATTTCTTCTGGCCTTCAGAATGGCTTTAACTTACTTTAAATCTTTAAAATTGTTGAAACTCCAATTTTGTGGAGTAAATAGGCATCTATTAATAAAACGTCTCCATTTTCTCCCTTCAGATCTAGGCAATGTACCCCCCCCCCTTTTTTTTTTTTTTGGTTTTTTGGTTTTTTTCAAGACAGGGTTTCTCTGTGTTGCCCTGGCTGTCCTGGAACTCACTCTGTAGACCAAGCTGGCCTCAAACTCAGAAATCCGCCTGCCTCTGCCTCCCGAGTGCTGCGATTACAGGCGTGCGCCACCACGGCCCGGCGAGGCAATGTATCTTACAGCCCTTAACCTACACTCACTGAAGGAGAAAACAGACTGTGTGCGGTCCTGTTCCTGAGGCTTTCATTGGTGATGAGTTGGCCTCTGATGTTTGTGTAAAGCATGCTCTCCGACATAAAATCATGTGGAAGCTTCCCCCCACCCAGAGAAGTTGGCCCCAGAGGGCTGCCCGTCAGAGCCACAGCGGCCTTCAGCAGACTCTGGCGGTCACTCGGCCCCACATGTGTGTGAAACAGGCAAGGGCTGAGCCATCTGCAGAGGTCCTGCACTTAGCAGCACGGGAAGAGGGACAGAGCACCTTGCTCCTGCTGTATTTGGGAACTCCAGATCTTGACAAGGGTTCATTTGTGTGCCAGGGGAAGCAGGGCAAGGCAGCACGGAGGGGGAAACAGAATCCTGTGTCTGAAGACAGCCTGCACTTCTGTGGCGGCTGCCTGGGCTTCCCGACCCGTTCTCAGACCCTTGTAGTGCCAGGACCACCTTATAGCCTCCTCTTCCCACCGAAGAATTGAGGTGTAGATGCCCATTAAGAAAAGGAAGAAGCCAGAAGTGGCCGTGTGGAGCTGCTAGAGAGAGTATTTGATGCTTTTATCTTTACCTGCACAAGCTGAGTGGCAGAGCAAACAAAATCTGACCAGGAAAGTGGGAGAACCCCTCCTCCACCCCCCATTACATTTTGCTGTGCCCCAGGGAGTTGGGACACACTCTTAAGGGTGTGCCTTAAGAGCTTGAGTATTTGAACACTTGAAATCTTGGCTCCATATACTGCACCAGTTTATCAATTCCTTGTCTGAAGTATGTAAGGTAGACTGCAATGGGAATAGTACATTCAAACAAAAACAGACTGCACAGGATATTTGGTGTATGTACTTACGTAGACTTTTTTAAAAGGCAAAATTAATCTGTATTCGTGGTAGGAGATGAGAAATTACTGAAGCAGGACCCTGACAATTTTCCTGTGGTACTGGCATGGCATGTCCTAATTCTTGGTTTGAAGGGACTATGGGATGACTTGACAGGTAAGGGTCCTTGCGTCCTGACAATGCAGCCTGACAGTCTAACTTTGTTTGGTCCTCAGAACCCACAGAGCGGGAGGGAGAGGCCGAACTAACTCCAGAGCTCTTCTCTGACCGTCACAGACACCCATACACCCCCATCAGCAAGCATTCGATTTTAAAACACATTGGAATGTGTGCTGGAATTGTGTGTATAAATGTCACAAAAAAGCTGAAAATGTGGGCCAAGCCTCAAGTTCTCATCAAGCAGATACAAAGTGTAATAGGTGGATGAATAGAAGAGTAGCTTCCCTCCTTCCTTTTCTTCCATCCACCTTTCCTCCCTCTTGCTTGTTCCCTCCCTGAGATCAGATCAGAACCCCGCCCAAGATGAGGGAACTGCTGGTGTTTCCTGGGTGAGGCGTATCAAGAGCTCTTACTGAGTACAAGGCCTGTGTCCTGTTGCTGCAGGGGTGGGAACGTGTGCTTGGCGACTCTTTTTTTTTTTTTTTTTTTAATATTTTTATTTTCTATATTCTTTGTTTACATTCCAAATGATTTCCCCTTTCCCGGATCCCCCCTCCTCATATGTCCCATAAACCTTCTCTCCATCCATTCTCCAATCACCTCCCTCCTTTTTCTCTGTCCTTATATTCCCCTCCAATGCTAGATCAATCCTTTCCAGGATCAGGACCCTCTCCATACTTCTTCATGGGAGTCATTTGTTATGCGATTTGTGCCTTGGGTATTCAGGGCTTCTGGGCTAATTAATATCCACTTATCAGAGATTGTATTCTTTTGTGATTGGGTTACCTCACTTAGGATGATATTTTCCAGATCAAACCATTTGCCTAAAAATTTTGTGAATTCATTGTTTCTAATTGCTGAGTAGTATTCCATTGTGTAAATATACCACATTTTCTGTATCCATTCCTCCTTTGAGGGGCATCTGGGTTCTTTCCAGCTTCTGGCTATTATAAATAAGGCTGCTATGAACATAATGGAGCATGTGTCTTTATTGCATGCCGGGGAATCCTTTGGGTATATGCCCAGGAGAGGTATAGCAGGGTCCTCGGGATTTAAGGCCTCTGCGTGGGACAGGGGATAAATAACTCTGGAGCTGTGGACTCCTTTTCTTGGGAGTATTTCCAAGCTATTACTTAGTTCTTGATTTAACCAAATTAAGAATCTACTGTGACTTTTTGTTTCTATTTCTCACTGGTTAATGGAAATCGTGTGCCTTTGGAACCTGCGAGTCTTTCCTAGTGAAGACTTCAGAGAAGAGTGTGGTACTGGTAGGACTTGTCCTGTGCAGTGACTGTATTAGTCAGCTTTGGGACTGAGAACTCCTAGTTGAGGAGCTGGATTCTGCTGTGTGCAGGTTACCATGTCTTGGCTCTCCTTCCCAACCTCTGCTTCTTGTACCTTTTCAGAGCCTTAGACAAACTGAATGGATTCCAGTTAGAGAGCTTCACCTTGAAGGTCGCCTACATCCCAGATGAAACCGCTGCCCAGCAGAATCCCTCGCCACAGCTCCGAGGGCGCCGGGGGCCAGGGCAGCGGGGCTCATCCAGGCAGGCGTCTCCAGGGTCAGTGTCCAAGCAGAGACCCTGCGACCTGCCCCTGCGGCTGCTGGTTCCCACCCAGTTTGTTGGAGCCATTATAGGAAAAGAAGGTGCCACCATTCGCAACATCACGAAGCAGACCCAGTCTAAGTGAGTATGTGGGAGTGAGTGGGCATCTGTCTTCCTCTTGGGTTCAGTATCAGGGTTTGATGCAGGAACCCGATGTCTTTCTGGACAGAGCTAGGAGTTCCCTTCTACAAGACCCGAGACTGTGGCAGGGGAAGCCTTGTCACCTGATCATGCCTTGTTGGTATAAAACCTCAAAGGAAAATTCATTTTCTCACATGAACGGAAAACGAATGGTACTCGATGCCACGGTGATGGGAAAAGCCCCACAGGCTACAGGGCTGCGCATGGGTCATTTGTCCCCCTCCACTCTGCCACTTGTCCCCCTGCTGCCTGCACTGCTCCACCTGTCTTATCTCGGCATCAGTGTACAGATGACATCCACTGGGTATGGTGGTGCACCTGCCTCAGGATCAGGAGTTCCTGAACATTTTTAGCTGTGTAATGAATTTGGAGATAGCTGGGGCTACATCAAACAAACAAAACCAAAGAGGGCTGGCAAGTTAGCTCAGCACATCAAAGCATTTAATCGAGGGGACCAGGGGACCAGCCGCCTCCTGCATTCCATCCTGCATCCTGGGATGGAAGGAGAGAGCAGGCTCCTGAAAGTTGTCCTCTGACTTTTCAGAAAAAGTTCTTCACTCACTCATTCATTCATTCATTCATTCATTCATTCATTCATTCATTCATTCATTCATTCTCTCACGCCTGCCTATAGTAGCCAGAAGAGAGCATTAGGTCCCTTAGAACCAGAATTATAGGTTGTGTGAGCTTCCTGGTGTGAGTCCTGGAGACTGAACTTAGTTCCTCTGCATGAGCAAGTTTTCTAGCCCTTCAGACCTTTATCCAGGTGCATCCAGGCATGCCTACTCCCATTCTCTCTCTCTCTCTTTCTCTCTCTCTCTCTCTCTCTCTCACGCATGCGCGCGCACACACACACACACACACACACACACACACACACACACACACGGGGGAAAAAAAGGTTCCATCCTCCAGTCTAAATTTGTCCTGTGATTAAGCTGAACTTTGGTTTTGGATTTTTCGAGATAGGCTTTCTCTATGTAGCCCTGGCTGTCCTGGAACTCACTCTGTAGACCAGGCTGGCCTTGAACTAGAAATCTGCCTGCCTCTGCCTCCCAAATGCTGGGATTAAAGGTGTGCGTCACCACTGCCTGGCTGCCACTGCATTTTCAAATGATCAAAATGGCTGTGCATGAATTATGTTTGAAACCTATCACCCAAACCGAAGACCCTGTCTCAGACTGCAAGTTACAGGTTACTTTACAGGTTTGCATCTACCGTGCAAACCTTGCTTTGTGCAGTCTGTAGATATTTTGATTCAAAGAAGCTTGCTGATGAACTCTGCCTCCACTGCGGCCTCTGTGGGTGCTGCCACATGGCAGACGCATTGCTGGCCCTGCTGAGCTGTGCTCCTGAAGAACTGAAGCCTTCCCTAGGGAGGAAGTTACTAGGGGAAGGGTTGTGTGCAAACCACGTCTTTCCGCACCGTGACCTGGCTACAGAAATGACTCGATGACTTTACTTTTTAGATTTAGTAAGAATAAGGGTTTCCTGTGATTAGAGAAATTAAACATGGTCTTTTTCTGAAATTAGCCTCGTGATGCACTTTGCCTGCCTGTGCCTGAGTGTCCCAGGAGCCTTAGGAGGACGTTTATAGTCATCACAGGTGGCTGCTTGAAGCCAGAGGGGAGATTGATTGTCATGCAGAACAATCTAAAAGGATTATATCTAGTGATGGGACATCCTATCCTGCACACCCCACTTTGAAGCAGGAGACACTGATTACTGAATACCCATGTACAAAATTAATGATTGCAAATCCATAAGCAGTCCATGGGGAGAACAATTGAACCATGATCTAGGTCAAGGCCTCTTAAATTTTCCATGTGATCCTATTTACCTAGGAAAATTTTACATATCCTTGAGAAACTGGTCTGTAAGGTTCAAATCAATCATTTACTGATAATAAATCCTAAAAAAATATATTTGAAAATAATTCTTTGCTATTCATGTGATTTGCCAGTTAAAGATGGAAACTGATTTTGCACAGTAATGAGATAGAAGCCTTGTTTGTTGCCACACGAAGAATTAGCTCTTGGCAGAGAAGTTGGCACTGTCGGCCCTGGGGCAGCCTCACGTTTTCACGTTTTCACAGTGCACGGGGTCGAGGCATTGATTCTGCACTCAGGGTTGCACATCCTACTTCAAAGAAGTGTGTAGCACAAAATGGTACAAGTATATTTAGGCCCTTCTAAAAGTTGCTGGAAATTCTGTCCCAATCCAAATCCAAAATCATTTAATGATTCTTTTAATGAAACTCAAATCAGCAACTCAAACACCAATTTCTAAAATCAAATATTCTCACACAGTGCAATCCAGAAATGCCAGTTTGATGTATGTTGAGGAATGATGGTAGGAAAGTGTCCGAAGCCTTTGTTTTCTCAGTTAAGCCTTATGTTTCTTTAAGAGCAGAATGCTTTAGGTGTGCAGTAAGAACTGGTTCTGCACCTGACCCTGCCTCTGAGTGGCTGAAGGCCGTGCTCCTGGTGTACAGGAAACACTCCGGTGTGCAGTTCAAAGCAGGCGTGTTGTCTGCAGGACAAGGCTGCAGCAAAGCTACATGAGCCATGTCCGAGTGCTTCCAGAAACACATCGGGCTCAGCCCACCTGAGAGTGGGAAATGAATGTTGGTTACCTCCTGTTCAGACATCTTTTCTATTACAGACATGTTCATAGCCTCACATTTAGTAATGGGGCCCGAGTGAAGCTGTGACCGCAGTTTAAGAAGCCAGGCCCAGATCGATGGGTTACCTGGCTTTCATCTACCGTGCAGACTGCCGTGCTGCCTTCCTTGCGTACCTTTGGGGACCTAGGACAGGTGCTTCTCGGTGCAGCAGCTCTCGCTCCTTCGCAGACTGCTGATGAGCTCTGCCTGTGAAGGAGCCTAAGTTGGACGTGAGGCAGGCAGATGGGCAAAGCAGAAGGGAGTGGGTTTTGTCATATCTGATGATCGGTCGCTGAGCTGTGCTGGTGGATTTAATTAATTCTCGCCGTTGTAACTAATCATTACCAGAACCCATGTTTCTGGAATAGTTCCAAGGGAGGGTGCTGATCACCAGAGCAACATTGCCTTCTCAGGACAGAGTTTGGTAGCCCTCGGCCCAATAAAAGGGTGGAAATCTACAGCACAGGCAGGGTGTGAGCATGTTAGAGGACAACCACATGGCTGGTAGTGACTAGCTTGTAGAACTGGTTAGGAAGATGGGATTGGAGCTGCTATCTTGACATACTTTATTATATGTTCAGAGTACTTACTTAATTTCTATATTAAGTTACAGATTTTAATTCTGAGGCAAATTCCAATAAAATGAAAGGCAAACTTAGTTTTATTGGCTTGTTGAAATGACTGTTCTCATGGTGGTGAGTCCTTAAGAGAGGAAGAAACTCAAAGGACCAGCCAGCAGCTGCGTAGATGTCCCTAAAACACACGCTTAGAGGTAGTTAATGTTCTTACAACAAGCAAGCTTAATTCATGGCTAATTAAAATTGAACAAATGCACAAATTTTTAAAAAGAATGAATTAATGAATTAGATCCTTGTCACCCCAGTCGTTAAATTTTGGGCTTTGTATCTTTATGTAGTATCACTTAGGTGCATCTGTCAACTTGTAACTTTAAAGATGATACATGGTGTTGTCACTTAAGATCAAGGAGTTCTTACTATATTACCATGGTCTGTAACAAGTAGCTGCAGATGTAGCTTAGTGGTTCTTGTTCCCTGCTCCCAATGTCCTGGGCACCATCTCTGTATCACACAGGAAACCAGCTGTATGAGTTATACAGACAGACAGCGACTTAACCATCTCGTTCCAGCTAGCAGAGTAGTAATACCAAGGTTTCTTTTTTTTTTTTTCTTAGTGGAAATAGTATTATATCACCACACCATAGTGGTAACTTCACCACACCAGCGCTTTCTGACTAGAGGTGGTTATCTGCATGAACATTTGGCACTTTCTAGAGAAGTTTTTGATTGTCACATCTGAGTGGAGGGTACTACTGCCATCTATCTAATAGGCAGAGGCAACAGCTGCTGCTAGACCCACAGAAAGAATGAACTTGGCATAAAATGTATGAGTGCTGAGGGCGAGAACTCCGCTCTCAGTCAATCCACTCTTTGGACTGTTAGGTCAGAAATGGTGAGGACACGAGGTGGCTCAGCAGAGGAACAGGTTTGCAGAGGGAGCCTAACCAGAGTGTGACCTATGAATCCATGCAGGTGGCACAGGCAGGTCCCCAGCACTCCTGCTGGGAGATGGGGAGTGGGGACAGAGGACTCCAGAAAACTGCAGGCCAGCTTGGAGAACAAAACACGGCAGAAACAAGAGGGACCTTTCATCAGTGAAACTTGTCTGTGGGCCGAGGCTGAAGTTGAGTGTCTCAGTTACGTGTCTAGCTGCTGGATAAAACCAGCTTAAGGCAGGAAAGGCTGTCATTGACTCAGGTTCTAGGGAAGACAGCCATCGTGTAGTGATGGGGTAGAGCAGGATGCATTTTGTCACATTGTAGCACAGGTAGCAGGCAGGAAGGAAGACTCCTGTTCCTATTGCTACCTCCTTTTAATACAGTCCAGGATCCCAGACTGTGAAATGGCGTTGCTTCCATTTATAGTGTGCTTTCTCCAATCTATAAACTCAAACATGCCTGGAAATTTGTTACCATGGTGACTGTAAGCCCCATCAAGATGACAGTATTACCCGTCATAACAAGAATGCATGAAACTTACCAGGTTTGCACGAACTGGGCGTGGTGGTGAGTGCCTGTGGTCTTAGCACTCTGCTGGCAGAGGCAGGAGAACTGGAAGTCAAAGTCCTTTCCCACTTGGTAGGGAGTTTAAGACTAGCCTGGATACATTGGACCTTGTCTTAAAACACCCCCACCCATCTGTAATGTACTGGTGCTGACAGCTGATCACGGCCGTCCTTTGCTCCCCTATTCCTGGGACTTGCAGTTTGTAACTGAAGACTCCTCTTGGTGAACACACACTGACTGTTCTCATTTTCCTCTCCTCATGCCTGCTCTCAGAATCGATGTCCATCGTAAGGAGAATACAGGGGCCGCGGAGAAGTCCATTACTATCCTCTCTACCCCTGAAGGCACCTCTGCAGCTTGTAAGTCTATTCTGGAGATTATGCATAAGGAAGCGCAAGATATAAAATTGTGAGTAACGAGGTCTAGCCTGCAAGGAGGCTTCTTTGCTTTGTTGCAGATTTCTCTGACCCGGTTCTTGGGAATTGCTAAGCAGCAGAGGGGATGCTATCCTGATGAGATAGTGTTTGCTACTATTGACTTAGTGTGAAACATGAAGTCTTTAGAAACTGAAATACTCCATCTTCATTCATACTTGGATATAGAACAAGCAACCTTAACGGGGCGGAGACATGCACCTAAAAGGCAGCTGGGGCATATGGCCAATCAAGGGCTTCACCCCAGACGGCCCCGCCCCACCATGCTTAGTAGGGCATAGAGGTGTGGCAGGGCCTGGAGATTGCTGGCGACTGGTCTGGGGGATCAGTCTAGAGCTGAGTGTCTTTGCCATCAGAAAATTAGGTTGGGTTCTGTGCCACTTTGATGCACTGAACAGAGCAAGGAAGGCTCAGGGAGGTAGCCTGGGGCCTTCGCCTTATTCACTTTGTAGGCCCACTGTGTGTATGCTTTAGTGGCAGGTGTTTGTGTGGGCACAATAGTGCTTTCAGTGTAGAGAAAACAAAGACAAAGCCCACTGTCATGGAGTCCCCTCTGGCAGTTTAAGAGCAGCATATGTAATGTGGACATTTTGACAGGTGCGTTGGGGAAGAAGTCCGGTGGGTAAGGTGTCTGCTGAGTGAGCCTGAGGACCTGAACCGGGTCCTGGGCCCAGCAGCGCTGGCTGTGCTGTGGCATTTGTGTGTCTCTAGCTCTGGGGAAGCAGAGACAGCAGGTCCTGGGCGTTCTCTGGCCAGCATGTCTAGCCAGTCACAAGGTGGTGAGCTGTAGAGGCAGATACATGACACTTCTGGCCAACACATACGCACTCATGGATGCGGACACCTGCGTGCATGTGTAACCACACTCACACCACCTAAATGGGAGAGAGAAGGAGAGCAGGGCTCCCCAGAGGCCCAGAGCACGGAGAGCTGGCTCCATTTCTCCCCGGTCTCCCCGCTGGGACCACTACTGCATGTCAAGTGCTTGCTCATCTCTGGGTGTATGGTTGCAGGGCTAGCCTGCCATTGCACTTTTGAGCAATGTGTTATATTTTGTACAGTGTTTTGATTTATACATTGTGTTCTACTTTGACTAAGAGAATCTATCACTCAGTGTAGTATTACCTGATGTGACTAAAAGAAAGACTGTCTTAAAGATGAATTCCTATGTAAACAGCCTGCTGTTACCTGCCCTCCCCCCTCCGACATGCGAGTTCTGGAGGGCAGGTTAACTGCCTGCCCACTTTGCACTGGAGCCTGTGTGAGGGTCTGTTCTGCAGGCAGGGAGGGAATGTTGGTCTTTTGGTCCAGTGGTTTACTTTCCCTGACTTTATGACCGTTTTTCTATTTACAGCACAGAGGAGATCCCCTTGAAGATCTTAGCGCACAATAACTTTGTAGGCCGTCTCATTGGTAAAGAAGGAAGAAACCTTAAAAAAATTGAGCAAGACACGGACACTAAAATCACCATATCTCCGTAAGTGCCGTCTTGTTTGTGAATCAGAGACTTTCATTCATATCCTGTTTTGAAGCCTCGTGTTTGGTTCACAGCTCCCTGCTCACAGCTGTTTCTGCTCTGCTGCTCTGCTGAGAGCCCGCTTCTCAGCCTGCTGCCTGCCCTGTTTCTAACCATCGTGGAAGTATCGTGTGTTCTCACAGGGGCGGCAGGCATCTGAATAGTCAACATTCATATTTTCCAGCCAGAGTCTTCATGGTATTGTTGGTATTTATTTCCCAAGTTGGAATTTTAACCTAATTTATTTTTTTTTGCTGTATTACAAATTATTCCACCATTTGACAATTTAAGACAATAATCAACCTTTTTTTTAAAAGAATTATTTTATGTATGCCAGTACACTGTCGCTGTCTTAGACACACCAGAAGAGGGCATCAGATGCCCATTACAGATGGCTGTGAGCCACCATGTGGTTGCTGGGATTTGAACTCAGGACCTCTGGAGGAGCAGTCAGTGCTCCTAACCACTGAGCCATCTCTCCAGGCCCAGTCAACTTGTATTGCATGGCTCATTTCCGTAGGCCGGCGACTCAGGACCTCAGCATGGGGCCTGCCCACAGGGCTGCTCTTGAGCAGCAGAGGGAGCGAGCCAAGGGAGAGAAGGTCCTGGAAGCTGCAACATCCTACGATGAAAGCTCAGAACTCATCGTACAGTCTACACAAGTCAGCCCTTTTCCATGTATGAAGGGACTGCAGATTTCTTTCTGGGGGGCATAATTTTCAAGGTGTGCTATCACACCTGGGTACATGCCTACTGTGATAATAAGGAAAAGTTTCTCTTTTTCTGGGGTAATAATCCATGTTTTCTATCATAGGACCCCAGAAGGTAGGAAATGGCATATCATCTGTAAATGGATGGCGAAGTTACAATACAATGCTTGACAGGATGGCTTGAGAGTGCAGGCTTGAGCTACGTGCTTACTCAGCCTACGGACACTTAGACTCCGTTACATTGAACTCATGCTCTCATTATATGATTTACATATTAAACACATATGAAGAAAAGGAATAGTAGCCCATCCATCTGATGCAAGGGTATTCTCCTCCACCACGTTCCTAGCAGTGAAAATGGGTGTTTAACTCTGAGAACATAAAAGACAGTCACCTGTGCCCCCATCCTTTGAGTCTAGGTAAAGTCCCCTACCCGTGGTTAAAAGTTGACTACTGTAGGCTTAGGTGTGCACAGATCTAACTTTTCATGGCTTTTGAAGCTTCAGTAGGACCTGAGCTAAGCAAAGAATTTCTTAATGTTGATGTCTATTTAGGGGTTTAAGTAGGGTCAATATAGACTATTTAAAAATTTAGTCAAGATGGCTTGATTTATGTTACTTCCTTTAGCTAACTTTATATTCTGAAAATATTGGAGAAAATTGAGATGCTGATCTGCCCTTGGGGAGCGAGCGCTTTAGTGCATTCACCTGCTTGTTTCAGAAAACACTCTTGTCACCTGACTCTATTCTGACTCGGATTGACCAGTAAAGCCTGGGTGCTTCCTCCTCAGTTCGCGGTCAGGGTGGAATGAGAGGCTCAGAAGTATCCTGTGTTCAAAACATGGACATAAGGAAACCATGTGCGAGGCCGCCGCTGCGGGGGGTGGGGCGGGAGGGATGTCATTACAAGATGGGGTTCGGGTCTTTGGGTCTTGATCCCACTCTTTCTCATGATGCTGGACCAGCCTTTGGGTTTCAGTTGCCACGTGGGGCTGATTGTCACCCGTCTCCTGCCGACATCCTTGTTCTTCCTGTCCTGCCCACAGATTGCAGGAACTGACTCTATACAATCCGGAGCGCACCATTACAGTGAAAGGCAGCGTCGAGACGTGTGCCAAGGCCGAGGAGGAAATAATGAAGAAGATCAGGGAGTCGTACGAGAACGATATTGCTTCCATGAATGTTAGTTCTAGTGTGGGCATGTCATTGTTCTGATGGCGGGTTAAAAACTGTCTTTTGCTAGGAACTCTTTCAGTGGCTCCAGTGCTTCAAGTGTCCTGAGTGAGTTGTCAGGACCGTCCAAGTCCCTGAGATGGCATACAAGCTTATATAGCTGTTGGTGATCACTAACAAATCGGTAGCTTTCGAGCCTTGGCTCCTTGGTACACAAGGAATGATTAATACCTGCCTACCAAAGGCTGTTTACCTCCTTTCCTGTGTTAATTTGAGGATGTGAGCATTAGGGGCAGGTGAATTAGGTTTGTGAGCCACAGCTTTCTTCTCTGTGCGGGATAGCTGGTGTCTCCTGTTTTATGTGCTTTTTAAGAGTACATCCGTACCACGCATGTGAACTTACTCAGAGAAAAGCACAGGCAGGCTTAAGTGCCAAGGCCACCGGTGTGCAGAGAGGCAGCCACCTGGCAGGCTGCGGTGGGCGGATTGCAAGGTCAGGTCCATCCTGAGACTTCAGAAGGTCCATGTCTTGAACATAGTAGGTATGTAGATTTAGGGGCTAGTGTAGCTTCTGGGCGAGCGTGTTTGCCTTGCATGCCTCAGCCCCTACCCTGCAGAGTAACAAAGCAGAAACACAGGTTTGAATATTACTGTGTTACCCATAGAAACATGGGAGACTGAGAATTTCATATGGCCAATGTAACTGAGGCTTTGAAAGCAAACTCCTGCCACTATTTAAAGGGCGGAATGGTGCAGGCAGTGGAACAGCTCAAAAGCCCTCTCCCTGCTGTCTAAAAGGACCTCACTCCTTAACGGGGAGGTGAGGAGAAGGAGGTGCTTGATTTAACATGCTTCCTGAAAAGGGTGCCGCTATACAAGCAGCCACAGTACCTATACACAAATATTTAAAAAATAAACACGCCAACTTAGTATTCCCTCCATGGTTCCTGTGTCCTCCCAAAGGTGTGCTTAGTGTGAAGACTGGGCTTCTTTTTTTTTTTGGTTTTGTTTTTTTTTTGAGACAGGGTTTCTCTGTGTAGCCCTGGCTGTCCTGGAACTCACTCTGTAGACCAGGCTGGCCTCGAACTCAGAAATCTGCCTGCCTCTGCCTCCCAGAGTGCTGGAATTACAGGTGTGCGCCACCACCGCCTGGCTGGACCTGATTTTTTAAGAATTCGGCTAGAGGCAAGGACTGAACATCTCTCCCCAGCACTTGTTCTGAGAACCTGGTGAGCTTTCAGAAGGTGCAGCTCACTCAGTTCCCCTTCGGTACTGCAGACCGAGGCTGTTGATGGAAGACCAGCAGTGTGCAGAGCACCCTTCTGTGCTCTGAGCTAGAGAAGAAGGGAGGGACCATACTTCCCGTGCCTGCCTTGGAGACGCCTCAGTGCAGTGCAAACCAGCCCTCAAATTTAACAGTACTGAGAGGTGCAACACTCCAATAATCCTATATGAATACCTACTATGTTAAAAATCAAGTCTTAGTGTAGTATTTTTTTTCCTTTATTGTATAAAAGGTCACAATCTGAATTCTGACATTTACAAATACTCACTCCCTTGAGTCTTGGTAGAAAATTTAAGGTCCTCTTTACCATTGCAGCTTCAAGCACATTTAATTCCTGGATTAAATCTGAATGCCTTGGGTCTGTTCCCGCCCACTTCAGGGATGCCGCCTCCCACCTCAGGGCCCCCTTCAACCATGACTCCTCCCTACCCACAGTTTGAGGTAAGTTCTTTGGCCTTTGCTGCCACACTTAAGTGCCACAGTAACGCTACAGTCTGAGCTAAGTGGTAAAATGTCCACGCCAACTCTGTGTCATGTGATCTGTAACTTGTCAATGGAAACTTTTAATTAGATCCCCAAGTAATAAGCGTGAGTTGTTTTGAAGTATTTGGGGTGGTAGAATTATGCAAATATGTCATTTCAATAAAGAATAGTTTTGATTGATTTGTTTTGTTGGTTTGTCTTTTGGTTCAGTACTCCAGAGTCAAGGCTGATAGTTTTAGTGTTGAAGCAAAGAGGTTTTTAGATTTCCATGCTAGACCCAGTGTGCACACTTGTAAGTTTAGCACTCCTGCTGAGATAGGATTGCCAGGTTGAGGTAATCTGGCTTCCACAGCAAGACTTTGTCTCAAAGAAAATTTTTTCTTTCATTTTTACCACCTAGAGGTTAACTGCTTTAGAAGGCCTGGATAGACTGGGCTTGATTTCCATTGAGTGTCGTATGTTCCTGGTCAGTGAACCAAGGGAGTGTATCTCACAGTTCTCCTGTGTTCGTGTATAGACCATGGAATAGCTTGTATTCTGTAGAGATTATATAATAAATGCATTTATTATTGAGACAGGACTTTTTGTAAAAAATTTTTTATGTGCATGAGTATTTGCTCGCATGTATGTATATCTGTACCACATGTGCCTGGTACTGACCGATGTCAGAAGAAGGGGTACTGGAGCTGTAGTTATGAATGGCCATGTGGGTGCCGGGAATTGAACCCAGGTCCATAGTAGGAACAATTGCTTTTAACACTGGCACAGGAAGTTTAGACAGTCTTTCTTTCTTTCTTTCTTTCTTTCTTTCTTTCTTTCTTTCTTTCTTTCTTTCTTTCTTTCTTTCTTTCTTTCTTTCTTTCCTTCTTTCTTTCTTTCCTTCTTTCTTTCTTTCTTTCTTTCTTTCTTTCTTTCTTCTTTTTCTTTTTTTCTTTCCTTCCTTCCTTCCTTCCTCCTTCCTTCCTTTCTAGATGTATTTATTTATTATATGTGAGTACACTGTAGCTGTCTTCAGACACTCCAGAAGAGGGCGTCAGATCTCGTTACAGATGGTTGTGAGCCACCATGTGGTTGCTGGGATTTGAACTCAGGACCTCTGGAAGAGCAGTCAGTGCTCTTACCCACTGAGCCATCTCTCCAGCCCTAGACAGTCTTTCTATGTAGCTCAGGCTGACCTCATACTCGTCTTTCTACCTGGCTTTTCTGTGTTGTGAGCCATCATGCTTTTTGAAAATCTTATTTTGATATCCAGTTTTTGAGAATAGGTCTGTAATGGAAAAGACACTTATCCGGGAAAGTACAGCCTCATTGAGTTTGCATCATTGGTCTTCAGCATTCTTGGGTCATCCGTGATGGGTTTCTTCCTCCATTTGTTTGACTCTGTTAATACAGCTACCATGCACCCTAAGAGATGTTCAAGTGCTACAATTTGAGAATTTAACTGTGCCACTACCTAGAGTAAAGTAAGTTGATGTTGGTATTCCTTAGGAGCACTAGGTTACTAGCCCGTCAGCACTGTACCATTTCAAAAGTAAGAATTTCCTTTTCTGTTCCTGAACCTGGTGTTACGTTTGTGCTTTTACATGAGCAAAGCCATGGGGAGCAAGCCAGTCAACAGTGTTCCTCCATGGTCTCTGCTTCGGTCCCTGCCTCTAGGTTTCTGCCTTGAATCTTGTATCTTTCTCTGCCACTCACCTGCCACATCTAGTTGTCTAAGCTTGGAAACTATGTAACAAACTGAGGTTGGCTTTCACAATGGTAACTCAATAAGCACCTGGAAGTGATAGTACTTATGCACCTGTATCTTCAGCTACTTGGTGGGGTGGAGCAGACTAAAGAAGGGAGAACTGCTTGAGCTGACAAGTTCACATCACCCTGGGCAACCTGGAGAGCCTGTGTCACTAGTATAGTGCACACAGATTGTCAACTGAATATCAAGTATGAATAGATTGAGTATACATACATCATGTGAAGCCTTCAGCTCAGATCTGGGGACTGTGAAGTAGCTGGCAGGTTTGTGCCTGATAGTCTTGGGGAAAGAAGATTGGAGTGGCAACAGTGTGACCTAGCTGTGCTGTGAACTTGTGCTGCTGATGGGCAGGCTCCTCGTTGCCCTGGGTTTGTTTTCACAATGAAAACCTATAATCTCAGCCTCTAGTGGCTGGGGCATGAATATTGCTGTGAGTTCTAGGTCAGGTTGGGCTACTTGGTGGGACTAGGCAAGCCTGGGCTACAGAGTAAGATCTCAACTTGAAAGCAAGTAAAGGGGATAGAGACCTGTGTTTCTTAGGAAACAAAGGCAGGTGGACCTCTGAGTTCAAGGCCAGTCAGGTCTATGTAGTGAGTTCTAGGAGAGTCAGAGCCAAGTACAGATTCAATCTCTATGTTCCCCCAGAAAGCAGAGTTTAAAACTACATAAAAACATGTGTAATTTACTTATTTTCTTAAAGAATTTCCCTTAGAATTGACAATAAGGTATTTTCATGAGGTATATTTAGGTTGAGAGGTAGCGGAGAATGTTAAAACAGGCAAAATGAAGGCCACAAACACTATAGGAAAGAAGTATAGCTTAGATTTTGCTTTTATATTCTGATGGTGAGGTCTTTAAGAAACAGTGGTTTTAGGGGACTGGAGAGATGGTTCAGTGGATAAGGGCACTGGCTGCTCTTCCAAAGGATTCAGGTTCAATTCCCAGGTCATGACTGCCTGAAACTTCAGTCTTAGGAAACATAACATCTGGCCTCCACAGGTACCAGGCACGTGCACACACACACACACACACACACACAATAATAATAATAATAATAATAATAAGAAGAAGAAGAAGAAGCAAGCAAACATTGGTTTTTATCAGTCCTGTGGAAGTTAGCAGGAAATTTAAACTGGGTCTTAGGGTGAGGGCTCTCTTGCCTTACGATCCCTTGTTTTCCCACCCTTCCTTTTCTCTGCTTGCCTCTTCCCTCCCTGGTGCAGTTGTCATCCACCCCTGCAGTCTTTGTGCAGCTCAGCATTCCTATCTCCCTGCCTGGGGGAGCTAGCACTTCAGGGCCGATTTCCCCCAGGCCCAGGCCGGCTGATTAGAATCCCCTGGGAAGGGCCCTGCCCAGCTTCCTTTGAAAGCTCCCAGGTAATTTCATTTGTAGTAAGACCGGCAGCAGCAGCCACCCCCTCAGCCCACTTTCCTGAATCTGATCTCAGTGGGATAGGGCAGAGCTCGAGTGTGGCCTTGTAACTGTTGAGGAGGTTTCCTGCTGTCAAGAACTGCTCCACAGACTGTGCTAGGCTGGAGAGGAGCCATGGTGGCTGGAGGAAAGCATATTTTCTTCTCACATCTGTGCATGTAAGAAAAGATTTGAGGAGAGCATAAACATCCCGCTAATGTGTTCCTCTTTTTATCCTGTTCTGTTTTATTTCAGAGACTAGTTTAACACCCCCCAACACACACACACACACCAAATCCCTTCACCGGTTTATCTTGAGAGCACCTGTCATTCAAACTCTAGGCATCCATCAAGCCAAAACATGTCTGTGGGATGCCGCCATGCGTCTGTTCTCAGTCTTCTGAATCTACTGTGGTATGCTGTGTAGAGGGAGAATGTGCTTGTCTGTGTGGTATGGGAGCAGAGGGCTAGCTTAAAAGTTGTCCTAGGGCCAACGGTAGATGGCCCAAGGCTTGTGGTGAGCCTACTGCTCCTCCCAGGACCATTTAACACCATTCTTCAGCCCAAAGTGATGACTCAGACTCTAGCCAGTGGTTTTCAGTCCAGCAAAGAAACAAAAAATAATGTCAATGCCTGTAAGGGCGGTGTCTGAAGCCTGCATTGATATTTAACCCTTGGTAGACACCCAGCTTTGCCTAGCTGCAAGAAAACTGGGAAGCAGTTGCTCTAGGTGGAGCAGTGTGTCTGTTACACTTGGGTAGGAAAATCAATGTTAGAGCAGCCATTCCCGTCAGTCTAGTGGACTTGGCCTTTTCACCTCTTAAAGGGAACTCCAGAGCCTGTGGGTTCTTTCAGAGACAAAGGAAGGAAGACTCTAAGACATGCAGAGCATAAACAGCTGTTCTGAGAATTACCTTGTGTTTGTGGATACCAACTGATACACATTCCTCTTCCATACAGATGTCTGTGACTCTCAGCTTTGTTTGTAAATTCAAATCACTGATATGTTAGTTGTTAGTCCCCCAGTTTGAGTTAACCCACAGTTGACCATTGCTAAATATTCATTGAGGAGACAGAGAGAGCTCATTTGTACAGCTTTTTTTTTCTGTTTTGTTATTGTTCTAGCATATTCCTCTCTAGCTTATCTCAGAACGGGCTATAGAAAAAACAGTGTGTGTAGGGCTTTGAAGGAATCCACTAGGGGTCTTGAAGGCACAAAGTAGTATATATAACTGTACTTACCTATTTGTAAGTGGAACCACTTTGGGAACTGCATTTGTTTGTTTGTTTGTTTTTTGTTTTTTCAAGACCGGGTTTCTCTGTATAGCCTTGGCTGTCCTGGAACTCACTCTGTAGACCAGGCTGGCCTCAAACTCAGAAATCCACCTGCCTCTGCCTCCCAAGTTCTGGGATTAAAGTGTGCCACCATTGCCCGGCCCGGGAAATACATTTTAAAAATTATTTTATATGTATATAAAATAATTGGCCTGTGTATGTCTGTGTAACACACCTGAGAAGACCAGAGGAGGGTTTTGGATCCCCTGGAACTGTAGTTTCGAAAGATTGTAAGACAACATGTGAATTCTGGGAATTGAACCCAGGTCTTCTAGAGAAGCAGCAAGTACTCTCTCAACTGCTAAGCCATCTCTCCAACCTAGAAACTATAATTTTTTTTTAAGAGCAACGGTTAAATTTACCAGTTTTGTTTTGTTCTGTTTTTAGATGAAGTCTCATATAATCTAGGTTGGCCTCATATTCACTGTGTAGCCAAGAATGATCCTGAATTTCTGGTCTTTCTTTCTCTGAAGTGCTAGGATTATAGGTGTGCACTACCCTTCTTAGTTTTCTATTGAGTGGGGATTGGGCTCGGGACTTGGGGCTATGCACAACTGCTGAGCTATATCTCCAACCCTCAGCATCTCTTGTCTGCTCCTTTTGTTATTATCTCATTGAAGAATGTAGTATTGTGGGCCCTGGGTATGAGCTAAGGGCTCCCAGGAGCTTACCCTGGTACGCTGAGTACCCTGGGTACCTGAGGTGACCGTTCTTGTGATAAGAAGCTTTCTTTCTTCCCGTTCTTTCCTTGTTTGTGGTTAGGAAGGTAGCTCAGTGGTAGAGCTCTTTACTGTGCAAAGCTCTGGGTTTGATTGATACTCAGTCCCAAAAGAAAGACCTTGCTATTGGTACTTATCTCAGAGAGTTTAGAATACTTATTAAAACCATTTTCATCTTTGATGTTGTGTGGGGGTAAAAGTGAATCTCTGCTTTTATTATAAATGCATATTGCTTATTAAGAGGAGTTTGGGGCTAGAGAGATGGCTCAGCAGTTAAGAGCACTGATTGCTCTTACAAAGGTCCTGAGTTCAAATTCCAGCAATGACATGGTGGCTCATAACCATCAGTAACAAGATCTGACGCCCTCTTCTGGAGTGTCTGAAGGCAGCTACAGTATACTTACATGTAATAAATAAATAAATCGTTAACGAAAAAAAGGAGTTTGACTATGTGTGCACCTATGTGTGAGTATGCATTGTGCACATATATGTGAGTGTGCATGTGTGTATTTGTAAGGTGCGCATGCATCAGTGTGAATGTAGAGGTCAGGCACTGGCTTTGTGCATCATCTTGCTTTCTGCTTTATTTTTTATATTGTGTGTTTCTGTGTGTTCGTGAGTCTGTATGGTATGTGTTTTGTGTTTCTTTATATGGTGTATGTATACATGTAGGCATGCACATGTGTATGGATATACATGCACTGCAGCTCAGGTGTGGAAGTCAGAAGAGGGGGGCAGTCTTATACTTCCACTTTGTGTGAGGCAACTGCCTGCCTCAGATCCTCATGCTTGTGACAAATACTTTGAACCACTGAGGCATCGCTGTGGCCCTCCATCTTATTTTTTGGAGTCAAGTTCTTTCATTGTGTCTGGTGCTCACTGATCTGCTCTGCTGCCAGCCAGTACGCTCCAGAGTTACCTGTGGGGTTACACTCAGGTGTACAGTTGCATCCCACCGTGCCTGGCTTCTCCTGAGTGCTGGGTTTTAATTTACTAACACATCTCCCTGTCCCTGAGAAGTAGATTTTGGTGTGTAAACCACCCCCCAGTACCAACACTTGTGTGGACTTTTAGAATTGTCTGTCTTCTTTATGTAGATTTCATGTCTGCCCTGTGAGAGGAGGAGGAGTCTACTGCCTGTGGGTAAACCTATTGCCCTGCTCCATTCCAGGTCTCTAACCTCTCATCCTTCCAGACTATTCTCTCTCCCACAACTTCTGAGGTTGGTTTCCCTAAACAGCCAAAGTGATACATCTTTCACAAGATTTTGGAAATTCTCTAGTTCCTGCCTGGAAGCTGGTTCAGTCAGTACTTAACTGGCAAGACCCTCGTTTATAAATGACAGGAACTGCTCCTTTCAGAAATGCCCAAACAGTAGGGAGCGAGAGCTGGAGCTGGCAGTGCATAGCTGGCCGTGTGGGCAGCTTGCAGTTGGGTTGGCAGGAAGAAACCTGTGTGCTTGTCTCCACAACTCTGATAGCTTCTTTGCACCCTTCTCTGAAGGCTCCAAGATAGTAGTTTGACCTTGAAGTGGCAAGTATTCTGCTCTGACAGGGGCAAGAAACATGAGCACGCATCCTCTGTAGGGCACCAGAGGCACTCTAAGAACAAACTCCTTACAAGGAGTTGCTGTCTCCGTCTACGGCCAGGTAGTATCTTGTAGTCCTTAAGATTTTTTCATTGTGGGTGCAGTAATACATTTCTAAGCAAGTAAATCACTGCATCATATGAAGCCTTGATTTACTTGGTTATGGGGAAAACTTCCTTTTTCTTTCTTTTCTTTTTTTCATTTTCTAAGCTTTAGTATTTTGTTCGGGTCATAGAGTTGAGTAAACTTCGTTTTAGTTCCAGACCCAAATCTAGTTAAAAACAACTCCTCCCCCAAGTACCTATCTTACAGTCCAAAGGAAAACACTGGCACCCTGCCAGGTTCCTGGAGGCTGATCTCTTGGCTGCCAGGCACGTCTCCATGCTTTTGTGATGCCTGTGATTTTGTTCCCTGCAAAGTAAATACACTTAACCTCACTGTTTGCTATTGCTTGTATCTTCTCGATAGTGGGTGATTAGGAATTATTCACTGGCAGACTTCACCAGTTACTCAAACGTTCAGCCACACAGCTCTATTCGCGTTATTTCAAGACACAGCACAGTGCTTGCCAAGAGTCCGAAGGAAGCTTTGCCACAGGCATCTGGCAGCAATCCACTGCGAAGCAGGTTGCGTCCTGTGACTGTCACCTCAAAGAGTATATGCAGGAACAGCTCTCCTGTGTGCTTGCTCAGGGCAGTGAACCTGTACCCAAGGAGTGTGTCAGGGGGATGATGGTGCTGAGAGGCTTTTCATCTGCCCCCTTAGGTTTGCCAGTCAAAATGAAATGCTGTGCTTATCTGGGGTAGAGCCTGAAAACATGGCTTCTCATGCTGGATTCCATGTGAGAACACACTGTACAGACAGTCAAGTGGATGGATGTTTCCACAAGCTGCCCGTGCCTCAGAGGAAAATTCCCTTGTGAAATAATTTATGTTCGGCGAGATGGCTGGGGAATGGAACTAGAGCCGGGGAGATGGGTGATGTTCAGAAACGCTATCTTCTAGCTTCAGACGGCCAATGAGTCACTTGAGATGTGTTGCCAACAGTGCACACGGCTTCCCTCCTGTTGGTCTGGGGCACCGTTGCCGGTATGGACAGCACAGTTGCTGCAGACGTGGCTGTTCTGTTGGGCAGGTTCTCATGCTTTCAAAGCAGCAGCTTCCAGCAGCACATCACAGCACGTTCAGGCTGCAGACTCCTCACACTGCACATCACAGCACGTTCAGGCTGCAGACTCCTCACACTGCACATCACAGCACGTTCAGGCTGCAGACTCCTCACACTGCACATCACAGCACGTTCAGGCTGCAGACTCCTCACACTGCACATCACAGCACGTTCAGGCTGCAGACTCCTCACACTGCACATCACAGCACGTTCAGGCTGCAGACTCCTCACACTGCACATCACAGCACGTTCAGGCTGCAGACTCCTCACACTGCACATCACAGCACGTTCAGGCTGCAGACTCCTCACACTGCACATCGCAGCACGTTCAGGCTGCAGACTCCTCACACTGCACATCACAGCACGTTCAGGCTGCAGACTCCTCACACTGCACATCGCAACACGTTCAGGCTGCAGACTCCTCACACTGCACATCACAGCACGTTCAGGCTGCAGACTCCTCACACTGCACATCACAGCACGTTCAGGCTGCAGACTCCTCACACTGCACATCACAGCACATTCAGGAAGCAGACTCCTCACACTGCACATCACAGCACGTTCAGGCTGCAGACTCCTCAGACTGCACATCACAGCACGTTCAGGAAGCAGACTCCTCACACTGCACTCTGCTGCTGTTGTGACATTGTATTATGGTCATTTCAGCTGTTCCTTTTCCAGAGGTGGGGTGGGGATACTTCATAAGACAGTTCTAAAATCCTCACCAGGTCATTCATTTTTAAAATTCAGCCACCCACATACCCCTTTCTTCTTTGAAACAGGGATTCTCTATGAAGCCCTAGCTGTGCTGGAACTGGCTCTGTACACTAAGTTGTCCTTGAACTCAGAGGTCCACGGCCCTGATCTTTACATTTCTTACTGCAAATAGCATCTTCCATTTCTAGAGATGTAAACATGGGAACATTTTCTTTAAAGCACAAATGTGACTTTCCTTTTTCCCACCACTGTATTTTTATTTCAGTTGGTGGTGTTTATGTGTATGGGTGGTTTGCTTGCATGCATGTCTGCAGCACATATGCAGTGCACAGAGGTCGAAGGAGAGGGTAGGTCTCTTGGAACTGGAATTACAGATGACTGTTAGCCATGTGGTGCTGGGAGTTGAATCTGAGTTCTCTGGAAGAGCAGCCAGTGCTCTTAACAGCTGAGATGTGGCTCTATCCTACAGTATATATGTTTTTCACAAACAAACTTATGTGCAACAAGCTCCAGAAAAGTAATTTATCCTAACCATAGTTGACAAAAATGTTTAAATAGGAATAGAAACAGGTCGGGTTATCTCAGCCACAAGGGGTAGCTCCCTGAGGTCCTATCTTCCTTCCCCATCTCAGCTTCTTCAACTCTTTTCTGACATCTTCGTGGCCCAACATGACGCCTGTGGACCCTCCCCCAGACCCTTTGGTGGCTGTCTTAGGGTTTTATTGCTGTGAAGAGACATCATGACCTCTGCAACACTTATAAAGGACAACATTTAATTGGGGCTGGATTACAGTTTCAGAGGATTAGTCCATTATTATGGTGGGAAGCAGGCATAGTGCTGGACAGGGAGCTGAGAGTTCTGCACCTGGATTGGCAGGCGTCAGGAAAAGAGCGCCACTGCGCTTGAGCTTCTGAAACCTGAAAGTCATCCTTCCCATAACACACTTCCTCCAACAAGGCCACAGCTCCCAGCAGTGCCCACCCCAGAGCCTGTGGGAACCATTTTCATTCCAACCCTACCACTGCTAATGTTAAAGCTTCCGGAGCGGCAGGCCTCCAGTTGTTAGAGGTGAGAACAGCTGTGTGAGCAGCGAGTTCTCCGTGAGAATGCTCACCCCACTGCTGGCACTGCACCTTGGGACGGCTTGCAAGGAATTTGGTCACTGAGCTGTCTCTGTCCATTAGTGACTGTGTCCTTTAGCCCTGCTGTAAAGGCTATGTGACAGGAGCCTGGAGAGGGCACGTGTGACCAGTGTGAAGCAGGGATGCGTGAGTCCATCTGTGTATAACCTTTCAGGACTTAGCTTTCAAAATGGTTTCTATTTGTATATAAGATGCCAAGGAGCCGGGCGGTGGTGGCGCACGCCTGTAATCCCAGCACTTGGGAGGCAGAGGCAGGCGGATTTCTGAGTTCGAGGCCAGCCTGGTCTACAGAGTGAGTTCCAGGACAGCCAGGGCTACACAGAGGAACCCTGTCTCGAAAAACCAAAAAAAAAAAAGAAGATGCCAAGGGAGTGCACGGGAGGGAAGTGTCTTCTAGGGTTGTTACTAAAGTAAATGGTTTTTCTTTTAATTCTGTCTTATGTGTGCTAAGTGTAGAATGATGTGTTCTGCCATGATATAGGAGCCGTTTACTCTTTGTGTTTAAGAATTAAAAGCCTAGGCTGAGGATTTAGATCAGTAGAAGAGTGCTTGCGAGTGTTTCCTTGGCTCTGGGGGGGAGCGGGGAGAAGAAGGAAGAGGAGAGAGAGAGAAAGCGAAGGGGGCGGCTAAACTCTGGACTTCCGTATCCTTCACTTCTGTGTCGTTTGTGATGTAATCTGAAAGCCACCTTGGATATCGTCTATATGTTTTAAATATTAATAAAAAGGAGGCAAAGTCTCTACAATTCAATGAGATTTTGAAGTTTAGGAAAACTGTGTAGACAAAGGTGAGATTTTAATGACTGGTCTTTTCAGGACCAACTTTG